>NC_134701.1:248607566-248970066 GCF_043290135.1 Rhipicephalus microplus | reverse complement strand
ATATTACAAACGAGTTGATGTATAAGTGTTCAGTATCACTTTCTACTCATTAGACGTAAACTTTAACACATTTAACATCATTAGAGCTTCTGATTGACTCGTCGAGAACTGCGTATACACGTCATCAGTGCAACTGGAATAAATTTTGTGTTGATTCCTGATTGCGCTACTTGCTGAGCTGGTGGGAGGCGCTCTACTTAATCTGCATAATAAAAGCTGACAATGTGCGAAGCTTCTCACATGTTCGGTTCCTACAATATACTTGCCTTACTGCTACAGTAATCAGTTATCAAATTCCATCCCTCTCTTCGATTCGCAAGATATTTTGTTCTCCATGACCTCGACTATAGAGGTCATGCTGAACCTTATGGAGCCGAAGTCGTGTAAACAAAATAAATGTAAAGGGCGCTATTTTTTTTCTCCTAACTTCGCATTGAGATGCTCCTTCCACAACGTCCACCCATAAAAATCACTCGACTCGTGACACGCACTCAAAAGCACGAACAGAATTCGCCTATATGTAGCCACGCATTGCAAAGCCCAGGCGTGACTTTTCAAATTGTGGCTTCTTGAATTGCTCGATGCGAAGCGCCTTTTAATCTCCGGCGACGAGTTAAACGATTCACGCGCTACGCCGGGTGCTAAGCACTTCCTCGTCTGCGGGGGCGGTGCGTGAATACCGAAGCTCATCCACGGCGGCATTAACATTCCACGCGGCGCGGCGACCGCGCAGACCGCGTTTTCCCGCGTTCTCGCTGCGCATGAGCCACTGCATGTGCGTAATACTACGACACAGTGTAGTGTACGCACCCGACCTGTGAATGAAATAACCCCGAATTCAGAAGAGAGTGACGGAGAGGGAGGGTGAGGGGTGGGTGCAGAGATAACCTGCGTAGCGCGTGTTTTCTCGCCCTGCGGCGTGCTTCGTTCGTGTGCGCGGACACGAAACCGTGACGGTGTTGGCGTGACCGAGCGCTCTCAAAGGTCTTGGCCGCTGCAGGGTTGCCGAGTTGACCATTAATAGATCGCCTCGGCAACAAGCCGAGTCGACGCCGTTTAGACAGTGCCGCGTGCCCCAGCGTTTCCGGTGCCCTCGCGTTAGTCAAGAGGTCACACCACGCACGTCGGAAAAAAACTACAGGTGAGAAGGTCAGAGGTTGTCACCTGCGGGCCAGCCTCCCTGTTCACGTCGTGTCGGTTGTTGCTTCTGCTAATGCCGCAAGAGTGGCGCGGTCACGGCCCGCGTGGTTAGGGTAACGAGCGCGTCGTGGCGGTTGCCCGCAGACGCGGGGGTGCGATGTTGTTGGCTCGCACGGAATCCCGTACCGCAGCTCTTGAACCCGCGAGAAATGCGGCTCGGGGCCTCTTGACGTCTCGCAGTCGTGAGCTGCCACGGAGCGCACGCCGTGCGAACGAGCAAACTTGGCGAGCGTAACCGTGCAACGTGGACGCTGTACTTTTCCCCCGTGTGAGGCTGCTCGCTCGCTCGCTCTCTGCACGGCTTATAGACGAGTCATCACGTAAGCACGTCACGACGTCTTACAGTGAGACTGTTTCTATTGCGAAATATTCGCACAGCGGGACGGTTCAGGTAAATACATGCTGTTGCATTTGTGGCGTATCAGTGTATAGGCCCATGATTTCGAAGTGCCTGATTTCAGTGGCACTTACTTTACGGTATATATAGGATCTGAAACCCGTGACATTTATCTGGTAACATAACACCTCGAGTAAAAAGCATAAGAATATTTCTTATGGGCAGAAACAGCGCACAAACTCACGGGACGAAGAGAAGAGACACAAACAAGCGCTCTATCGCGCTTCTTATCGACCGCACAACCACCACATAGCGCTCGGAAACCTTTGATGCGATCCATTAATTTTTTCGGAAGCGACACGCCATAAGCTTACCCCTTTTACCTCGTTTCTCAGACCGATGAAACTATACAGGCCCATGCGCCCCGCAGTGGCGTAGCCAGGAATGTACCACCAAGCCGTAGTAAATGGCATCGCTATAACGCATTTGTACATCTCGCATGGGTACATCTTGCTGTGTAAAACTAACATTCAAGGGTGAATCTTTACACACACAAGTCAAAGTAAACCACTCTCAGCATCCTGCGTGACTGTTCACTCCAACTCCGGAAATTAATTAGGTGCGTACTTATGATCACTGTGTGCCAGAGCCCAATAATTTGCTTGCGCTGCACCGAACAACACGCTGCAGGGTCCTGCGCCACCATGGTCCTCATGTTCCGCAGTTATCCCGTGTCCCCTGACGAATGCTGAAATCATTGTCACAGGATACAGATGGAAAAGGAGATCTATGGACTCTGAAGTATATGGCCAGCCTTACCAAAGCTGCAGTAACAGCCACAGCCAGAACCATGGCCAAAGCCACATCATGGTCCTCAGTGACTCCAATGGCCGCAGAAGGGCAAGAGGCATTGACCAAGTCAATGACAGCACTGGTACCCCATGATGTACCCTATGCAAACGAAGACATTACACCATGTTCATGCTCTTTAATAAGGTAACTACTCATACAGCACGAACTGCCCTGCGACTTCCGGAGGCTCCTGAGTCAGTGTTTTCAGCTCTTCAGTAATCACCTCGGCTCTTCATGACCCTCTTAAAAGCCGCCATTCTCCAGTCATGTGTCAGAGCGCTGAAGTCACTCAGAAGCGTCGGCGTCAGTGACTGCTTGTATACCACTTTGCACGAGCGATGCTCTCATTCTCTCTCCTTTTCTCTTTCTAACCCTTGTTTCTTTATATCCCTCGTATATCCTTTGTGACCGTGTGCCAACTCAACGACCAGGGTCCAAGGAATGCAATATGCTCATTACCAGACAGCACACTAGTTCTATACGTAGACACCTTGGTACACTGCCGGAGCCCTGAGCGCTCTTCTGTTAACCGTACTTAGCTGTTACATGACCGATGTATACTGCGTGGTAGAGAACATGGATGACAAGCATATACGGGGACTGTGCTCGTCCCCATCTGCCTGTCAACCGTGTTTTCTACAGCGTAGTATACATTGTTCATGAACCACCAACCGGCCCAGTCGTGCACTTTGATTTGTTACATGACGTCTATTTCAAACTAGCTGCTTCCTACTCACTGCCTTGCCCCTCTTTAACGTTTCTGTAGGAAGAACCCCGTTCTACCCACCTTACTGCGATGATCTGTCCAATACAGATCGCATATTGTAACCATGTTCCATTATTTCCCCACCTATTCTCACGACATCTCATGTACATATATTTCGAAATCATAGCAGTTTGTACTTGCAGCTTGAAACTAAACGCGGAGTCGCTCGACAGGCTTCAGTCATCCAATGGTTAACAAGGCTGCTGGCCGTCGACCCTCCGATCGAGGCCTTTCGCCCAACACTGATAGTGCACATAAGAACGAGAGATTAAGGCTACTATGGGAGCCGTATGATGTTACATGTGGAGTGTTCTTTTAAGATAATTGGCGAGGTATTAGCTCGATCCATGACCTTTATTCAGCTCTGCAGGGAACAAACAATGGTAATCAGCAGATACCACAGAACAGTGTGGCATCTACGATACGTGCTTTTATTTTTATTTTGGTACATCATTACCTTCTGTGCGAGACATTACGAAAAACAACAACAACAAAAAGTACATCGACAACGATATACATGTAGTAGATGGACCTATACAGTGGTACAGCGAGACCATATCCGGTAAGGATATTTATGTATTTACGTACTTCAATGGGGGGCGAGAAAATGTATATCAGGCTATATATACGCATGATTATTTCGGTCAAATGATGGAATTAAAGAGCACATTACCTACTCGAAGTGGTTAGTCTGTGATCTTTAGTCAACTAACACGCAACCGTGAAGATAGTGCACCCAGTATGACTTACAGCAGCCGTTTCATACCTGTATGGATCACCGACTGAATGACGCAATAGTTGAAAATATTTTCTTTTCAACAGAAAGAAGGACTGCACGAGTGCTACATGTGTTGGAACATTCAAGCACAAATGAGCGAAAGTGCCTGCTTGAAAAGCTACCTGTTTGCCGGGGCTCACTAATGAGAACCAGGTGTATGCCCATCACTTTCGTGATTATTGATCCGCAGGCTTTTTTTTTCTCAAATATTACAGATGGGTGGCGCCGTTTTTAATAATACGCTCATCATTTTGTCTCGTTCTGGAAGGTTCTCACGCATGCTTATCCATATTTCTAGAGCATCCATATGCTCCGAGCATGCAAGTTCAGAGAAACACATCTGACGCACGCATGCAGGAGCTTCAGGCCACAAGCCGTCACCGTGTAGACAACAGCTCTCACCTAATGAACTCAGACACCGCTGTCTGTACCAATTCACCCCCTTGCAGTCTCGACAGCCGCTCTAATACCTTCCAGGGAGACGTAAGGAACGTGGTTTCCCTCATTTTCGCAACAACCCCGACACGAATCGTCGAGGCGCTTCACAACATCCTTGTCGCCTTCGTTTTTCGTGTTTCACTGTTTCTTTCAAGTTAGCGGGTAATCAGCGAGGTCTCACAAGCTGAAACCGGCACCTTGCACATTCTCCGGCATATAGTATACATGCGGTGCACGCGAAACAGTACGGTTCGCAATCAGCGGTGGCGGCGGCGGTGCGTGCGTCGCCAATAGAACGACCGGAAACGCCGCCTCACTTTCACGTTAATTCGCCGGTCTCGCGCACGCTAAAGGGCCTCTCATTTTGGTTCCTCGTCATTGTTTTAACATTATCCCTTTATTTTATTTTTTCTTCTTGCTTTCAGCGCAGCTTAAGGTGCACGCGCACAGCGGACCTCAAACGGCGCCCGCCGCAACGATCAGCCGTCCACTCCGCCCCCAACGAGCGCTCGAGAGGCCACGGCGCGCGCGTGTGTTCGCGTGCGGTGCGGGCAGGGCGACCCCTTGACCCCGGGCCGCGATGACCTGCAGACGAGACGGCGCGACGCTCCGGCGCGAGCGAGCCATCGACGCCTCCGGCCTGTCCCTCTCTAAGACAAAAGGGCTCTTCGAACGTAGCCGATGAGCGTCATGGCGCCTGCCGGGCCATCGCCGGGAGGCTAAATTTTGCTTCCTTCTCTCTTGCACCAATACTGCACTGCTTTCGAGTATGTAACAACACGAAGCCCAGACACACTCGAGTGGTGCCCCCTTCCGCGCGCGAACAAGGTGATCCTGCAGAACAGCCCGGCGGGCTTGTGTTACATGGCTACACGCATCGGGGAAGAGCGCACTTAGCCTTGTGCAAGGCATCGGTCGTTGATTCTGCCCATCTTGTTTTCTTATTGTTCCACTTGTTCGCGCTCCGCAGCAATTCTAGCTGTTCCATAGAGCACCGCCTGGCGATCGCACACACAAAGGCGGGGCTGGCACGAGTGCTGGCTTCCTAGAAGCCCTGCGTGTAAAGACGGCAAACGGGAGATGAGATAACAGGATACTTTCTTTTTTCTTGCATTCCGCGATTTCCTGCACTTTGATGAGAACACTGCAGCAGGCGCCCTTTTGTCGGCGAGCGTGTTCATCTTTCTTTCGCGTTCCTGGTCATGTGGTATAGCATGTGCATTAATGGACGTTGAGATCTCCGAGGCGCTCGTTACAGTATATACACGCATACCGCTAATGCACGCAGCACCTTCCGTGAAACTCGCAGTGAGTGAAAGCCGTATTAATGGCGTCCGCGCGCGCTAACAGGAAATGTACGGAGACGAGATGAAAGGAGACAGCAGTAAATGCGGAGCCGTGTGTAGCGAACCACTCATAAGCACCAGTGGTGCACCGCGGGTGGGATTACTCGAAAAACGAAAGCCACCGCGCGCGCCCGATAGAGTGGGAAATTTCCCGCGGCGAAAGTTCTGCGAAACCGCGATATATGCCGCGAGGGAGGACGACCGCCGAGTTGCGGCCCTTCTTCGAATTTCGTTATACGCATACTGCACGGATTTGGAATACTTCAGCTTTGAATCGCCGCGTTCTGCACTTACTCAAAGAGTGCGGTCAGCGACGTGAATCCCCCGTGTGTTTTTGGAAGAACGAAAGGTTAATGGTGGCAGCAACCAGGAAAGCGTGAGGAGCATTTCCTATGCGCGATGTTCCGGGAAATAGCGGAGATGCGTGACGGACTTTGCAGCCCGGTTACGTATATACCGTGGTCTGCTTTATAGCGATTGGGTTGAACTAAGGGCTGCGTGAAATTCGTTTCCGTACACAATCGTGCCAAGCGTAGTAAACGGCACCCAATACAGGCTAAAATACAGGCGGTGGTGGCAAACATATTGTTGAAGAAATGAACCTATAGGAGTTGCTGTTCGCCTGGGTGGTAGTCCTATAGTCTCGGACGCCACTGAAGATGGCCGCTTCTAGGGCACATAATCAAGGGATATATAGTAAATAACCGACTGCCGCGTTTTAGCTATATATCTGTTTGACAGTTCAGGTTCAACAGGCTCAACCTTTATTAAGGTAGAAGATTAATGTTAGAGGAAGAATGGGTATAGACCTTATTGCAGAGTGTCAGTACTCGCTCTCTGGATTCCGTGCCGACCGGTTGTGCCCCCGCGATCTCCGACGACAGTGCAGCTCTGGCCGACTGGCTCGCCCTACGCTGAGTGGTGCCCCGTCATCGGACTCCTGCGACCGTGTCCATCTTTCTTATCTCCTCTTTACGTCCGTCGTTTTCTGCCGTTTGCTGTCACTGCCGCCTTGCTCTCTCCTTCCTCTCTATCCATTTACCCTTTAATCGTATCATTTTAATCCCTCCTTTACCCCATCCCTCGTGAGCTACAGTTGAGGTGTCGCACTCTGGTGCAGGCAGTTACTGTACTTACTTTTCTCTTCATTTAAGATCTCTCACTCACACAAAGCAGCGAGTGCAGGATGAGTATCTGAAGAGACTTTCAAAGAGACAGCAAGAAGACGAAGACGACTTCTCTGGTGCAATACTGGCAACTATTGTCAAACTGTTAACCTTTACACGCATTAATTTCTGGATTCAAACTTCAGCTTTATAAGTGGCATAGATGATAAACGATCACATATAACACATTACACCTTCTCAAGCAAATGACAACCGTTTCGCGTATCGCGCAGCGCGGAGGGGTGAAGAAAATACAGATCTTGGTGCTTTACTGGCCACGTTCGAAAAAAAAAAAAAAAGCTTCGGTTTCAAAGAGAAAAAGGTGCCGGTACCGTCTCCTTCAGTTACCTGGTTGCACGCGAAAATTTGGAATGCTTTCATTTACGCGGTCAGTCCGGGGTCGCCTTACAGGGATCGTATGCCACTAATGTGTACCTCGCTGTGTGACCCGCCTACCTGATTTCGGGAACACCGTATATAAGTGTTCCAAACAGCGAAGGTAAGGGGATTTGGTTAGGGGCGAGTCACGCATACTGCTGGGATTGCGTCGAAACTGTTCGGTAGAGGTGCCGGCTCGTGGCATTCTATAGCCATTGAACTGGTTTACTCGTCGGCTATCCGTCCTTACTACTTTCTTAACATTACCGACACTAGTTCTTAATGGTGCCCCTGTTAGCAGTTTCTTACCACAAAAGCTGCTTTTAACGAAAACGTACGACCTGCAATATACGTTTTTATACATGCGTTCGTGTTTCTTCGCCCACAGTGGGAGAATGATCATTTTACGAAATCAGAAAGTGAATATCTACAGAATTTTTGTTTTAAGATAAAAGATATACCTCGAAACGAAAGAGACCTGATGACTTCGAGATATGAACACCGTGATTAGCAGGATAAAGAACGGGCATTTGTGCAGCTCATAACAGCTTTAATACCAAAAGCAGGCCACAGAGAAACAGTGCTGTCTTACAAAAGTGAAAACGTGGGAACCACGCTGAGCTTAGCTCTGATTCAAGGCAGGAATGGATGTCGAGACAAAGTGGTGGCTTTTTATGGGGACTTCGAGCTTCTACCAGGAGCACCGGATCAAGCTGGAGGGCCGAAAAAAACGACAGCTGAAAAGAAATGTGGACTCCACTTGACGGGTGATCTTATACCCTTTCGCTCAAGTGACATATGCATATAAACGAATGAATGAAGAAAATTTGCATTGCTTGTTTCGTTGTGTGACACAACGTCAATGAAATCCAGCAGATAATGAAGCCAAGGAAAGTACAGGGAATGCTAATTTTACTGTTTTAAGTGTACTGAAGTAATTGTTACAGAGATCACACACATCCATATAGTAATTGTGACATACAGATATCGATATGTACTACAGCGCACGATTGACGTTCCTTATACTTTCTTTGGCTTCATAATCTGCTGATTTTCATCATATGTACAACTATAGCTCTCCCTGCCTCTCATTACGAGTGGAACCTTTCGAAAGCTAAATCGTATTAAGCGAATCCTCTGTGACCTTCGCGGTGAAAGCAAGAACTGATTTTGAGCGAGTTATAAACGTACGTACATTACGTTCAAGAAAACAAAGAAACTGTATTCTCGCTGCCTCTATAGCCGTAGACAGTCAGTTATGTTGCAGACATTTTAATTGCGTACTGATCTGCTCCCATTTTCTTGACACTTCAGACTGGTGATGACAGTTAGATACATTGCTTCATCCTCAATGTTTCCCTTCTGCTCTTCCGAATGGACTTTCATACCAATCATCTCTGCCAGGCATTGTCCCCTTCCAGGGACCAGAGTGTTCGTTCTTCCTCAAATGATGCTACACTCGCACGCTGTGCAGGCAATGACGACAGCTCGCTTACTTTGAACACGAAACAATCACGAGGCGTCCAGTCCAGGAGTAAGATACGCGACTTGGCCGCGTATACCTCGAGGAGTCGCTCCGCGGGGTGCCTCTCTAAGAGGCGCACCATTTTACGAGTCCCTCAGAGGTGAGTAGAAAGCGGCCCACTCGGCGCGACTGTGAATGCGAACGCCGGGCGCGCACTCTCGAGTGCCATTGAGTGCCAGATTAGCAACGTCTCGATGAGTAGTTGGTCCCCAAGGCACTTGTGTGTGTGTGGTTGCGGCTGCTTCGTCAGGCATGCATGTATAGCTCCTCGCGCCTTCTATGGGCTATGCACACAGGCCATCACTCGGTGAGTAAGGTGAGGAGGAGAGAGAGAGCGTCTGCGCATCGTTTGCACAGCAAACCGTACAGCAGCGCCATGCACGTAGCTGTCTGGAGCAGGCAGCAACGTCTCGTCTTGGCGAGTCCAGATGAGGCCTAGGAGGCGAGCGCCCATAACCCCGCACCAGCGGCAGAATGGATCTGCCAATTGAACCTCCCTCCCACATCGGGCTTCTCGGTGGCCGTGAAGAGTGCGACGTGCAGTGGTCACCCGAAATTCCTGACCACTTGTGTACAGAGAGCGCTGCCGCGCGCCGTGAGTGCGCGGGCCGACCCCTTCATCCGTCGACCGTGATCGAGTGTGGGAGAACAAGTGGCGGTTACTTCTATGTAGCATCGTCTTTTCGTGGTGCCTTCAATGTTATCACGAATGGTCCAGCGCCGAGCTTGAAACGGGCCGTGCGCGCGTGCATTTGAAGTGTGACTGTACATCATTCAAGGTTACGTGGGCCAGAGCTTGCATGAAATAACGGTAAAAGGTTGTTAATTCTAATATTTACTTAGAGGTTGTTGTGCAACCAGGCAGTTCAGCTACCTGACAATATTAGATGGTGACCCTAGTCAGCTTACCCATTGGCCGTGTCCGCTTTCCTGATACGCCGTACCATGGCTTGTTAGGTCGAAAGGCTTTGTCAGAAGAGCTAAGTCCCCTTAAGAGGTGGTTGGGAGGTATAGAAGGATTGAGTTGGCATGCCCTTGTCATCCACCTCCTCACAACACTGTACATTCAGGGTGGAATTGAAAGCATCGTCGATTGGAGACATTTTAATAAGATAAAAAAGATTGGTACAGGTCAAGCACATCTGCTGCCCGATATAAATATCAACATTATTGCGAGAACGAGAGAGTATTAAGTCGACCTTTGACTGTTGCATTGTGGAGAATAGAAGGAAGATGCAGAGAAAAGCATCGCTGTAGCTTTACAAAACGGGAGCGTCTGCGGCTATTCTGCTCTTCATTTTATTCACTTGCGTCGTGCGGACGAAACTCGAGCCTATACGACGGGGGGAGAAAATATACGTGGAAGAGTAGCGAAGGTGTGCTCGCGTATGCACTCAATATTCTCCAAAGAGTGTCCTTCAACAGGCTTTTAACATGGTGCATGACCATGAAAGTATAGGGAAAGGAAGAACCGCCGCTGATGCGCAAGACATTCCGGCCCCGATAATGGTTCATGCATGGCCTCGGACACGTGGCCAAAACCATTGCTGTTGTATCCCTCTTACTGTGTTTCACGTTTGGTTCTTTTGTCTGCTGTAGTTGCGTATAGTTTTGTTTTATTCTCTTTTACTTTCCCAGCGACGGTGGGTCCACTCTCTTTTCCGAACTCTCGGTGCAGGAGGACAGTGTTGGACAGGTTTTTTTTCTTCTGTCCACCTGAGTCGCCCGGCTTGCCGCGGTTTCCCGGCTGTGTCCTTCCCCCCAGGTTGTGGGTTGGGCCGCGACAGAGGTCAGTTGATCTCGACTCCCCCCCTTTTTTTTATTCGTTTGCATGGCCTTGCCCAGGTGCGCGTCCTCGCAGACCACGTTGGTCCAAACTTGTCTGATTTTTAGTTCCTCTAACGCTCTTCATTGTTGCCCTCCATAATAGGTTATACCTCCTAATGTAACCGCCAAAGTATGCTTTCTTTTTTCTTTCCTTTGCCTGCAGTTCCTATTCCTTCCATTACAACTAATGCATTTTTTTCTCTTCACAATATCTTCTATTAACCCAGAGGAAATTCCGAACTGAGCAGACGTCGTTTCGTGTTTGCCGGTGCTGGCATTCAGTGTGGTTGTCTAAGAGCGTCGCGCATCGTAAATTTACGCTATGGTGTGCGCCTGCAGTGGAGCGTGGTGTTCCTTCAGTGGTGCTCGTGCCTTCCACGAGTGTGCAAAACAATTACAAGACTCAGGAAGAAATCGCATTTACCATGCCCTAACACTAAAACAATTGAGTCCACTCTTCTTGCACGAAACGTAAATGGTAACCAAGTGCACATGTACACACTGATGACTAGACCATGGTGTCGGTGGTGATGGTGATACCACAAGGCGGAATAATATTACTGCTACTCAAGATACCACATATCACCACGTATACGGCGGCAGAACTTACGGCTCTGCGCAGTGCCCTACAGAGTACATCGATTCTTAGAAACCGGATAAGTGGGTTGTGTTTTTCCACTCGAAATCAGCGTTACAGTGACAGCAGTCTGCTCTTCGACGCAGCTTATGTAAGAAATTGTCAAGCTTCATCACCGGGTCGATCAAAAGGGCTACGAGGTTGATATTTATTTAGTGTTTACCTGGTCGCTGCGGAATCAGTGACAATGATTCCGCGGACAACGCGATTCGCACATTCCACCAAAGAGATACCTCTTTCACGTAGAGACGTTGCAACAAGGCAGCATCATCGCCTGGCACGTAGTCTCTGCAGGGGAGTGGGACACTTCAGGCATAAGATATACCCGACTCCACCAAATAAACCATATACGCTGGAACTCCTTCCTGCGTGACATTTATCGACGTAAAGCTTCGCTTCTTTGTCAGCTATCGTTGAGAGGTTGCCTTCCCGAAGGCATACACATTACTTGGAGTGAAGGACACTGAAACATGCAAGGTCTACGGCACCGAAGAAGACATCGATCTTTTGCTACGCCGATGCGCTCGATTTGCCTTTGAAAGAGGAACACTTTCTGATGCGTCCCGACAACTGGTGGAAATCCCCGCTCTCCGTGCAGTTGCTGCTGGAACACCGTCCCCGCGGTTCGTCGACTCACTAAGGCAATTAAAGCACTTTGGCGCTTTTTAAGGAGTACGGGCCTTTGTGAACGCCTCTGACTATGTTACGGTGCCGCCACCACATACACGTCAGCATGGTGTTAGAAGTGCACGTCAGCACATTGTTCATTTCCTTTTTTTTCTTTATCTCTCTCTCTCTCTCTCTCTCAATCATCTTTATACTTCCCTTTTCGATTCCTCCAGTGAAAGGTAGCCAACCGTACACGCGTCTTGATAACCGCCCTGCCTTCGCCCTTTTGTTTTCTTCCTTCCTTTATTTCTTTTTTTTTCTGTGCAGACAGCCAACATGGTTTACGTTTCATCCCGAATATCTTGCGTGATACACCTTTAGACGTCACTCATCGATCTACTGGCGAATAGCTTGACTCGGTAATGTTGCGCGCGATGAGCTCAGGACAGGTTGGTTATGACGCTTGGGGTACGTAAGGAATCAAACCCTGCCAAAGAGGCAATCCTGTCTGTTTCGTTCAGTGCGCGTTTGATTTTCGGCTGTTAAGGTGTCTTTATATACACGTATGAATATATATATCAGACCTATATGAGGTCCGTCCCTGCACATAGCACGAAGGCAACGATCTGCAGGTGAAGCGTCTTCTTCTCAGTTACTGTACTGATGTTTGCCTTCCCCCCTATCTCGCTTTCATCTCTGTTCATCTCTCATTGCGGTTGATGTGTCCAGCAGAGAGGGGAGAGTGCATTTTTACTCCTTGCGTGTTTTGGTCCGTCCTCCTGTTGACGCAGTTAATACGTTGTAGATGGAGGGCGAAATTGCAACGTGCATATGCATGTGATTTGATCGCATAGATGGGACGTTACCACTTTCACGAGAATTTCTATAACACGCACGGTTGCTCACTTATGAACACTGGTATACACTCAGTTTAATCAAGGCTATTACGTGTCAACCGTGGGTCAAGTTAAGAGTTTAATCGTGGCATTTATGCTGCCATGTTTAATTTTTCCTCTTTCGAACATGAAGCTGCACCTTGTGCGCGCTCTGTCGAAATGTATGTCCGCATATATATAGGAGTGAGCAAAGAGCAAGAAAAAAACGACTGGACGGCAATAACACTCTGGTCTTTTGCACCTAAGTTCTTGTTCTTTTTTTCTTCTTTTACGAAGGAGAAGACTTGCGCAAAGAAACAGCGTCCGCGGCTTAAGTAGCGGCATCAAGTGAGTTGGTCGCCAAACGTGCTCACATTGTGCGAAGCCTAAGCCTCGCATGCCTGCAGCGTCCACAAAATGTGCGGTGCCGCGTCCATGAATATTTCATACGGGCCCTCTCATAAATCCACTGACGCGCGAAAACACAGCTGAGATGGCGCCGGTCTCTCCTCCTTTCTTTCGGGTCTCTATTCTTCCTATCCTTTTTTTTCTTTTTATTCTCGCTCTCAACACCGCGGCTATTTTGCCCGCACATGCACTCGGTGCACCCCAGGTCCAACGCGTGTGGTCCGTACCATTGTTGCGGTTTTGCGAG
The DNA here is from genome assembly GCF_043290135.1 of Rhipicephalus microplus. Classification (NCBI taxonomy): domain Eukaryota; kingdom Metazoa; phylum Arthropoda; class Arachnida; order Ixodida; family Ixodidae; genus Rhipicephalus; species Rhipicephalus microplus. Next base: position 248,956,677 of record NC_134701.1, on the reverse strand, counting down.
CAGACAAAGTGGGGACTCGTACAGGGTCCATCGTGTATACGTATGCTACGGAGGCCCCCGTACATCGAGAAAGTGAAGAGCTGGCCAGGTACAGCGCTTTCTATGCAAAGAACAGAAAACAAAGTCTATACGGGAATGCACCACCGGGGTTCGGAGACTTGAGGTGCCTGCCGTTCGTAAAAAGTTCGATACGAAGTTTGGTAAACAGGGCTCTCATATATTGTTGCTATGCATACTTTACGCATAGTCCTTCTTATTGATCCCCCCTCGCTTACATATTTTTTTCTAAAATCTTGGGTTGTGCAGAAGAAAGAATGCGTTAACAGTCTTCAAGAGAATGCACAACTGTGGCAAGAAGCTTTTGTAAGCAGTGTCGATATCACGTTGAAGTAACTGCGCACTTTGCCGCTTTACTTTCTCTCCGAGATTGAAAGAAGTTATGGTAATGTGAACAATGGTTGAATGCTGTGTTGAGATATTCGGGGGGGGGGGGGGGCTACTCAGCAGGACCACCGCGATTACTGAATTCCTGAATCTACAGGAATTCGTCGACCTTTGCATAAGCTTTATCAGCATAGTTTATACTTATTTGCACGTCTGTAGTTGAGTTTGTACACTTATTTCATCGTGAATATTTGTTTGGACAGTCCATTGCTTAAGAAAATGTTATTTTCAAAGTCTGTATACTTGTTTGTAAATTTATTACTGATCATTCGTTTCCTGTACGATTGCGATCGAACTATAGGCAAACAGTCACTTTGCCGGTGCACGGGCAGAAATAAACCGCATAAAATGTTTATAGTAACCTTTGTAGTAACCTTGAATTGGGCTGTAGCACAACCAACTTGAGAAAGGGAGGCAGAATAGAAAAATCGAAGGGCTTACCTTACTTTGCTTAATCAGCTATACCCTGCAGACGGGAAAAGGAATGGTAGATTGCGAGAGATAGCAAGGCGAGAACCAAGTATAAGCAAGGACGTGGGAGCGGCTTGCAAGTCTCGATGATTCACAAGTACAGCGCAAACTATAGCTTTACAATCGGGTGCTTGAGTCAACTTCGTTCGAGCTTAAAGCTTGAAAAGTCGTACAAACGGCGAGATGACTGCAGGCCGTCCTGGCTGATTCATCCGAAGAGTGCTCCGTGCCTTGCTTCGTCTGGATTATTATTCGCGTGTCATACCTTTTGGGAACAGCCATGGACCTACGCAGCTATATGAAGCACGAAGTTATACATGCATGGCAGACTGGACGAAATAGACGGGTCTTTTTTTTTTTTCTACCCACTGGCTCTGACGTTACAGCCGCACATTAGTATTCAAAAGAGTAATTTACTTCCAAGGCCAAATTTCCGCGTGGGCAGTTTTGAGCCGCGTAGCGGTACAACTCGATGCGGCAAGGTGCTGGCGTGGATACGAAGTGGCGATGCGCCCCCTGTCACAAACCTAGACGGGAGGAGGTAAGGAGCCACCCGGTGGCTATAGGACACCAGCGTGCTGGCAAGCGTAGTGGTTTCTCTCTCGAGTTTCTCGCATTGTGCCACTAAACATGAAGGTATATAGCGGCTTCGTTTGTGTATACCACTCCCGCGGCTTAGTCATATACCTTTTGCGCATAAGCTGCGGAGCGGCGTATCTCCCCGCCGTAATGGAAGCGAGGCACCGTCCTTCGCCTCGGAAGATGAGCGCGTCTGTGCGTTCACTGCATGAACAAACAGTCTGCCTCTTTGCCGGTGGTGGTTGGTTGCCGTCGACACATAATACGCGAAGGAGTCCTGTCAGATTCGTCAGGTTGAGCCCAGCGCATGAGATCTCCCTTTCGAAACCACGTGTTCTTTTTTTTTCGTTTTTTTTTTCTTCCACCGTGAACGCTTGTCTCCGGCGCTCCGCTGCTAGTCTGACGGACAGTCTCCCCACCGTGGAGCGCATAACAACTATACTAAAAGACGGAATGACGCAACGACGGATTTGCGTTTTCTCCGTGGCCAGCGATAATCATTACGGTAAGAGCTACTGAAAAAAAAAAAAAGAAATGGCTTCGTGCTGAAAATTATCGGTTTTCATTAGCAAGACCACGTTCAAGCGAAATACCTTCAAGGAGTTATTCAATGGCGAATAAAGCACGGCAAGAACGCTTACTGCACTTCTCAAAACGTGGTATGTCGGTCATGTAGTGACTACACTTAGGAAATCACATTCTCTGCAGTGTTAGTAGAGGTAGGTAATCAACTTTATTAATCAATCGAAAAATTACCGGCTTGAGACAGGCCTCCAGAGGCCGTTGTCCGGTGAACATCGAGTGATGTCATCGGTGATGCTCCCTTGGCTTACTGGACAGCCTATAGTTGGTCCACTGGATGTGGGATGAGAAGGGCGGCTCGCCACCGCTGAGCCAGTCGTCCTGGGGTACTGCAGGCTCTCTCGCCATGTTTCTGACAGTTAATTATCCCCAACGTCTATGTGCTAGTACATGCTAAGTGAAATAAGTGTGCTCTATTCTCTATGTACTGGCAATCTTTGTACGGTCAGTGGAGCGTCATGTATGCACTCGTGATGGGTCACGCCATATACATACGCGCACAGCAGCCGCGTATATGGATATAAAAAAATGGTGTTCCTCCAGAGTGGAAACAAGACCGAAGTGCTTCGACCTCATAGGCTCACACTTATGGCGCAGTCTCACCTCATGGCATGCCTCATGATCAGGTGGTATATTGGGGTCGGGAATATCTGCAATTTATAGAAGAAGACGTGCATCGGTGTTGCTCTCCCTGGGGTCGTCGGCACTGTGACAGGTTCATTTACGAGCCTATATTTATTTATTTAAAATAATCAATGAGAATTGTATGTTAAATCTACCAGGACATCTAAAACAATGTGATTCATCTATCCTTTCACCCTAATTATAGGAATTAATTGGTTCATATGGTTACATTTAAGCAAAATTGCATTGAAAGATACCAACATTATCCCTAATATTTTTGTCCCTATTTAGATAATCTTTTTTTCGCACATTATCCCCCTCTTGTTTTTTTATCCTTTTCTCCTTTTTTATTATAAATCGTATTGTATTTTAATTTGTTTCACAAATTCTACTGTCGCACGCCTCGTGGCCGATCCCCCGTGGTGGGTAGTAGCATTGTTCCGGGAATCATCATAATCATCAACTCGCAATGCAGTCTTGATGTGGTACTTCAGAACGGACAAGAATATGTGTCTTTTAGTTTCTATTGCGCAAGTTGCTTCTTTGAGAAGTATGGAATAGTGAAAATCAATTAATTAAAAAAATCCGAGTGTATTCAGCAAAAATTTAGTGAATGTTCAGCGTAACTGTTTCTGGGTGTCTCACTTCAAAATAAGGCGAACAAGGAATAACATGCAACGTAAGAAAATGAGCGCAGGCAGCCAAGCGCTCGTGGCCAACTTCTCTTCTCCAGAGAGCCACCCATTGCAGAAAAGCCCGATCTGTCTTGCCTATAGCGAGTGGGTCGGAAAGAGAGAAACGAAAGCATCTGGACGCTTGTCAGCTTAGCCAACTCGCCAGCGCGCGTCAATCCACGTTGCCAGCGGTTGCGAAGGCGGCCCGAACGCATGCGCGGTCTGTCGTTGGCTTTTGAGGGACGCGAGAGGAGAGACAGTGCTTCGTTCCGCCGTCCCTCACATCCGCTGGCGCTCGACTCGCTCTCCCTTCTTTATATTGCGCCATCACTCGGCCTTTTTTTCTTTTCTCGTCTTCTTTATTTTCGTGCGGTCAAACTACTTCCCGTGCACTCTCGCCAACAAGCATCGCTGATACTGGTGTCCGCAGCTGCTTATGACGTAATAGATTGCCCGCGCAACCACGTAGCAAGCATTTTGATTGGAGTGACGGGGAAAAAAAAAGAAAATGCGGTCGGTGTGAGCGGCTAGCGTGCGACCACAGCCGCGTACGTCTGACGACCGTCCCTAATGTTCAGGAAGGCACCACACCTGTGTGTAGTCCAGGGTATGACGGGCCGGCATGATGCAGTTGGGTGTCAATGATGCTTTCACTTTTCGCCGTTCCTTTCATCTCTCGTGGTCCCTCTTTTTCTTTCCGTACTGTCTTTTTATTCTTATAGCTACGACACCGGACATGTACGTCACGCGCAGGGCGACGTGATGAAAGTCGAACATTGCGTGAATGGACTTCGCGGATGACACTGTCAATCACGGCAGCTCCCTCTTTTGTCGAATCCCCTCCGTACGTGCTTATACGAATAAAGCGGCTCGAAAGAGTAGGGTGGTCGCTCACTGCGCATGCGTGGGAAAAGAGATACTCGATTAACGCCACGCCGAAGAGAAACTTATCCCCGTATTCACGAACGCTCCTCGACTCGACTTTCACCCTTTACTTGACAGAGTTGAGCACTGCGCCGCCGCTCGGCTGAAAATGGAGCTGCGCTGCTGAAGAATCTCAGCAGATTATCGCTGATATGCAGTGACCTGCCGTGACTACAGACGGCGCTTCCATCGGCTTTCTCAAGTGAAGGTGGAGCGTTGAGTGAAGGGACGTTCTAAAATACGGGGGTAAAAGACGCTTCAACTAAAAAAAAAGAGAAACTAGAAGGTACGGCTAATCATAGCTAAAACTGGGCCGACCTTTTCTTCTTCAACTTCACATCCGTGCATCACTCCTAGACAAAGTTTAATATTTCTCCTCGAGAATGCCTGAGACGTCATGAACAGCGTGGACTCGGTGATATGTGTTCATCGATAAAACATGATGACATTTTCCAATAATTGAGATTTTACGTTCCAAAACCACGATATGATTGTGAGGAACCGCACTATGGAGCATTTAGGCAATTTTGTCCATCTGGTGTTCTTAAACGTGCAAACCCATAAATATGTGCACGAGACTACAGTATCGCTCCTCCATCGAAATGTGGCTGCCACGGACGTGATTCGACACCACGATCTTCGGGTCAGTGAGTGGTGGAGCACCATACCCTCTTGACCACTGCTGCGGGTAATAGCATCGTGTCTTCTTGCTGATTGGTGCTTATCCTCTGCGTAAAAAGCTGAAATTTTCTGAAAGGTTGATTAAACTGTCCATGTCACCCTGCTTTCATCAACCCATATTTTCGCGTAAAAGATGTATAACGAAAAGAGGATTTGTTTTTGTTCACTCTCCTAGTTTTTTCCCGCGTCAAGAACATGATTATACTGCACGGCTTTTTATTATTAGTTGCGAAGCATTAGTTAGCGGCCGCAGACACATTGAGTGTTTCTATCTATCTATCTATCTATCTATCTATCTATCTATCTATCTATCTATCTATCTATCTATCTATCTATCTATCTATCTATCTATCTATCTATCTATCTATCTATCTATCTATCTATCTATCTATCTATCTATGTATCTATCTATCTATCTATCTATCTATCTATCTATCTATCTATCTATCTATCTATCTATCTATCTGTCTGTCTGTCTGTCTGTCTGTCTGTCTGTCTGTCTGTCTGTCTGTCTGTCTATCTATCTATCTATCTATCTATCTATCTATCTATCTATCTATCTATCTATCTATCTATCTATCTATCTATCTATCTATCTATCTATCTATCTATCTATCTATCTATCTATCTATCTATCTATCTATCTATCTATCTATCTATGTTTGACGAATACGTCAAGCTGGTGATGATTTGAATAACGCGAAAATACCGTCGCGTACATCATTAAAAACTTTCCTCTAGACACGTGTGACACGTACTTGTGGCACATACTAAGCAGTATTCGGGTATGCGCCGTAGGTATTTACAGTTTATATCCGGGAACGGCTCGAACAGACATCGGTAATTTAAATGCGACAGGGTTGAGAAAAAACTGAAATAGGCAGCGTTGGACCGACGAATGCGAATAAACATCAGTATCTCAGCAGGAACCAAACTCAAACATTCTGCGTGGACATCCAGTATTCTACCAGATAGCCACACCAGGTACAGACCCTGTACAGATATAGACCCTGTACAGATATAGACCCTACACAGATGTAGTTGTTGAAATGCCAATTGTGGTTGCAGTGCTGGCTATTTCATTTTATAAACGATACACATGTACTGTTATGACACAGACCGTATACGTCAAGTTAACTTCAGTAGTAGTTAAGCACTACCCACTAAAGTGGGTCTACAGAGTTCTATTCAAGGATGTCAATCTCGCAGCTACAAGTGCTACATATCAGCTTACCGACTCTGGTGTTGGAAATATCCATGTTGCTGTTGGCATCGCCACGTATTCGTCAAGTGGCTATATAGGCCATGTGCGACTGTTAAACATGATTGATTGATATGTGGGGTTTAATGTCCCAAAACCACCTTATGATTATGAGAGACGCCGTAGTGGAGGGCTCCGGAAATTTCGACCACCTGGGGTTCTTTAACGTGCACCCAAACCTGAGCACACGGACCTACAACGTTTCCGCCTCCATCAGAAATGCAGCCACCGCAGCCGGGATTCGAACTCGCGACCTGTGAGTCAGAGGCCGAGTGCCTTAGCCACTAGACCACCGCGGTGGGGCCCCTAAACGGAACGCGAACGTCGTTGCAAAGGTGGAGCGTGATGATTACAGCCTGCTCGTTGTCAATAAACATGTGCACGTTGTCGATCTGCCGTTGATCAAATACCGCGGAAGTTACATTCGAAATTTCTCTTGATTATGAGAGATACCAATGTATATATATCCTGTGTTGATTTGCTGCATCACTCACCGGAAAGGAGGTTCTCTTCGTTAGCAAACTAAAAAGCGAAAAGAATCGTCCACCAAAGCTTTGATGACTGTCCACACCTTTACGTCGCTGCGAGGCCAACGAACTTCGTTTTGGCGCGCTTCGCGGGAACACACTGAGGGGGGAAACCTTTCTTTTTTAACCCTCCTTTATTTCGGTCTGCCCTTTCTTGTTCCCCTTGAAGCCAAGCCCACGCGATGTAAAGCAGTTGGTCTCTTTCTTCCTCTTTCCTCCCTATTTTCGGAGCACCGAGAAGGACCTTCCGAACATAGTTTATTTTCGGGAGAGAAACGAAAAATAAAGGGCAACGGGGAATGAGGGCAGGTAGTACAGGAAAAATGCTTCGTCCGTTGAATTCTCCCGGTCCGTCCACCGCGGTGCACGTGTTGAAGGAAGCGCGCATCCAAAGTTGCGGCCACTGTCGTGCAGCCAGTGAGAGTGGGTTGGTTCCGGGTAATCAAAAGTGAAAGCTGGCGCAAAAAATGGGAACGAAAGGATGGGAAGGCACCATGAGGAGAGAAAGCGTGTCATAAAAAAAAAAAACACGAAGCAAGCAAAACAATCTGGCTGGATGCGAAGGTGCGATGCATGTCAAGCTTTTTGACGGTTGGGGCCGGCTCGCAGAGTGACGGGGACCTCCCCTTTTTCAGGTTTGAGGAAAAGCTTCCCTTTGACGCCGCAGCTTCGCGAGAGGAAACAGCGAGCAGGGAAAAAGGAGAAGAAAGCGCAAGCCTTTTGTGCGGCCCGACGTTGCGTGGACGGGCCGGGAGACGGGCGCGTGATTAATGGCGCTTTCGGGCAGCGTGCCGTGCCACTTGCGTGTCATGGCCGGCCGGCCTGTGGAGCGATGCACGTCAAGTCAACCACCGTGCGGCTATTGTGAACGCTGCGTGAGTTACGTAAGGAACACGTAGTGTTCCTATAGCTGCGACGGCTGCCTATTCTCCGCGATCGCGCACGTTCGCACCACATTCGGCGGAGCATGCAAGGCGGCGCGTCCCAAGAAAATGCCTGGAACACACACTGGCCGATACCATGTTGTTTCCCTCGCATGTTTCTCCCCCGCTTCGATGTTCGCTGTTTGCGAAGAGAGAGGGAATTTACCTGCTGAATCGGGCAACCGGCACAAACACCATTGCACGCTCGTCATTATGTAACGTATGCAAATGGTAATTCCCGTATGGTGAAACAGTCTGGCAGTTACCAACGGGGTTTTTAATTAAAAAATATGCTCTAGCTAACTTTCTGACAAGTGGACTGGCACGCAGTCTTGTGAAAATGTTTGTTGTTCAGTCGGCTCTTCATCCCGTCAAGCTGTTTTCACGTGAATTTCTATTTATACCTCAAGCACGTATGCAGGCAAAATACTCGTCATATTCAGGCGGGCTAGGACTGGTTGTGCGTGATCGCATCTGCACAGTGTAATTAGAACAGTCACAGAAAACGTGATTTAAGCTCTCCTCGCTATCATAGTCGTCACAAAGAGCGTTGTCGGTGATTCCATTCAGCAAAAGAAAATGACTTTCGTGAAAGCCGTTCTTAAAAAAAGCTATAAAAAAAGCTCGTTATCACCTGATCATTTGTATGTCCACTCCTGCAATAGCCCTAATAGGGGCTGCAGTAAGTATAAATAAATAACTAAATAAATAAATAAATAAATAAATAAATAAATAAATAAATAAATAACCGCCAAATCTGAGTGGCCTTTTTTCGATGGAGTCCGGTTAACATCCAGAAACGCGGCTTAGTGTTCTGGTGGTTTTGGTGATTATTTTGGCTCCTTGTGTTTTATGTGGAATGCGTGATATTATGGGCAGTCGTTAGAACTTTGCTAGCAGCATCAGAGTCCAACTGATGCATAGTTACTTATTTACCTGTTTGAAAAGCTCCACTGTCACAAACAGCGTTATTAACGTGCTCGTTTCGTATAATGCCGCAGTGAGTTGGCAGCCCCTGAAATGCTACGAGATGTACTTTCTCAAATTATGTGTGGATGAAGTTATCTAATATCGAATATCAATCATTAGTATATACGGACCATGCCGCAAGGCTTATGGTGAAGGTTGTACACCACTGAGTCGCTGAATATCGACAACTATTCACGCTGTTAGTGGCTAATCAGTGATCACACTAGGTGATGTGGCGTGGAGCTTCAAGTTTCATATAGCTTTTTTCAGCGACAGACACTGCTCCAGACGAACACTGGAGGATTGTTGAGCAGTTAGCATAAATACTGTATGCACGTGAAAACATGTGCATACGAAAAGACACGCGAATTAAAGGTGGCCTTAGAATTAAAGGTGGCCTTTTCTCTAACTACCGTATTTCCGTTTCAGAAATATCTTATTTTCAAGCTATCGATCTTGAAATCATTCATGTTTACTCTACTAATTTCTGTGGCACATTAATTTTGTTGGTTTAGCATGAATATAAATATACTTCCAGTAAGTTTAGCATAAATAACACTGGTTCCTTGTTGTGCTACAACATGATAAAACAACTAATTATCATGGTGGAATGCCGAGTGGAAGAATATTATATCAGAGATAGGAGGGGGAAAGGGGAATTCATATTTTTTTCCCAGCAGGATGCCACCTTCACGTGCGCCTGAGTTTCCCGCACTTGGCCGTTTCATTCAACCGTCGTTTTCCATCGCATTCCTCGTACAATCTAAGCTTTCGTGTCCCTTTTTTTTCCCACTTGCAGCTCTCCTTGAGTCACTTCGTGCGCTCTTGTCGGATTCGCCACGTCGCTGCTTACTGCTACCCTGTCGTTTCTAGCTTTTCTATACGCCCTCCACATTCCCTTTCTGTGCGGCCGCGCCCATAGCGACATCAAAACCATCTGCGGCAGGACTGCGAGGCGGCCGCACGTTCACAGACGTTGCATGATCCACAGCGACTGTGGCTGGCTGCAGCCGTTGGTTGTGCTTTTCAACGAAGGGTCCCGAAATCGTGGGATTGGGTGTGGCCCCCTGCCGTTTATGATATCTCAGATTCGCTCGTTTCGTCGGAGCATTCGCCATAAAAAGCGTTCCTCCACATAGGGAGCATGTCGGAAGTGTATAGGCAGACTCCTTTGGTCAGCGTGGGATTTCAGGAACCTGGATTGTTTTCCAGTATGGTAGAAGTAAAAGGTAAATGGGGCGGGGGGGGGGGGGGCACTGTCGGAAATTGAAATGTCCAAAGACGTATACATTTTCACGGGCACTAGACCTTTGAAAAGCGTTATATTTTATTCTTTATGTATTTATTTCTGGGAGTCCCAATGGTATCTTCACGCTTATGTTTTATCTTGGGGGGGAATTCACAAAACTTTTTCTCGTAAGAAATCTTTGCCATAGGCTGGCTTGTTTCGGTAATATTTTATGCACCAGGATTGATTTGTAAACTCTACGAACGTTACATAAGATGTCCTTGGGAGTAAAAGCTAGCCATGGAGTTTCACTGCTTTTTTTTTCCTGGTTTTTCGAGCTAAGGAAGGCTGTTGAAAAAATGATCTTAAAATTAAATTCTTTGGTTTTATATGGAGATACTGTAAATTGAGTGGAGACTTCAGAGTAATTTAGACCTCAGGGATTATTTAAAACATGTATTCGGCGAAATATGTGAATTTTTCGGCATTTAAGCCCCATCGGAGCAGAACAGACTGAATTGTAACGATAAAGAAAAAAAACGGAGGTGATGAAGACTGTCTGAGCGGCACAGTAAAGTTAAGTTAAAGATTTTTTATACATACACACAATGCCAATTATGTCTTTATTAAGTCAGGCTTAATAAAGAAATTAACCCAGAGAAGATCTCATATGTTCAAGCTGAACCATCATATCCTGGTTATGAAATAATGGTAAACAAAAGTGGATAAAAGACCAACTTGCTGCAGGTGAAAGTTGAACTCACAAACCATGTGTTACGCGTGCAATGCACTGTGGACTTTTTGTTCTATGCTGGTGGCCATTCTTACATTCCCACTTAAGTATTTCTGTATTTGCACTGACAGTACCAGTGGGCTCAGTACTCGTTGCCACAGCGACGAGTATAAACTTAGGGAAAATATATACCGAGTAATAAAAACCACAGAGACGCTGCCCGTGGTGGAACATACCTTTGTGCTAAACTGCGTCATATTACGCGTAAGTATTTGCTAGCAATTGACCCATGCAAAAAACATATCGTATGCTACATAAAGGCGCCAAACCTGCCGGGTCGAGGCCCTCGCTGCTGCCCTAACACTTGGGTGAGCGAATCGAATGACGTGGTGAAGAAAACGGCCGGAGGTCAAAATAGGATGCGGAACCCTGATAAGAGATTTCGTAGTAAGGTAGGGCATTATAACACGTGTTCAGATAACGTCACGATTTCCTATGTACCTAGCGAGAAGGAACCAGGATGTTCGTCTTTAAGGGCACGTGCTGTAAGCGCGCGCACATGTAGGTACGCAGGATCCACATACGCTGCAAAATGAGGTTCCTAGATATTTAGGGGACATATAGATCTTCCTTCCCGGTTGCGTCGTGCTTTATCTCGATCGACAAATTACAATATGAAGACCAATGAATCGAACGATTGCACTATGAAGACCAATGTTTGTAATGTCATAAATTATATGGCTCCGACAGATACCGGGATACTTTGACAAATTGAGGCGTCATTTATATTTAGTGATTATTTGTGCAACTTTCCTAATCATTGCGAGCGGGACAGGGCACACAAATTCAAGCTTTCATGCTTCGTAAGCATATATATATATATATATATATATATATATATATATATATATATATATATATATATATATATATATATATATATATATATATATATATATATATATATATATATATATATATATATCGTAAAAATATATTTCGTCGTTAATAATTAGCGGTCGTGACAAGACAAATGCACTGAAGCTTCAGAAGAAGAATCACAACTAAATTGACCTCCATACATAACTATAAACGGAAATAAAACGTCACCTAAATGAAAAGGGCATCACTATTTGATGCAGAAAAAAAAAATCAGCTTCGTAAACTGAATTCAGACGTTATCTGAATGAAGAGGTGACCACTATTTGAACGCAGAAAAAAATCAGCTTCGTAAGTGCATATTTATGTCATTGGTGAGAGAATCTGGCCATTGGCGCGTTCTACAAGCAAGTTTCATGGCCAAACTTTATGGGCTAAAAAAAACAACGAAAACAGCATCAAATGCGCTGTGAGTCTCTCATTCATTCAGCGAATGAATGACGCACTTCGTTTTTTTTCTAAAGAAAGAAAAAGCTTCCTAATAAAGCTTTGCGTTTAGTGGTTAATTGCTTCCTGAACAACCATGTTGCACGCATCTGATGCAGTAGTGTGAAAGGAGAGAAAAGAGGTCATTACACATGAGATCCAAGGGCAAAAATTTTTGTCCGCTATCGTGGTTGAGTGACAAATTATATTTCCTGATGCATGCTGTTTCTTTATTCGATTCTGTATGTGACTACTCCGTGCCTCGTATACTGCGTTCGCCACAGACGCTGTCAAATGCACATAATACCAATGTTGATCTCTCTCCGTGTCCACGAGTAACTGATATGCAGCTATAAGCGCTGCGCGGCGGGTCATGTGCCAAGATTAGCAACTCGCACTCGATGCGTCATACTTGCGTTCCTTATCACCGTATCTCTCTGCTTATGTCATGCTTCCTTGGCAAGGAATGTCACTTTCTTACTGGTAGTAGTGCAATATATCGTATTTCACTTAGTTCTTGGCGTACGTTGCACAAGGCGTCTTAATCATGCCAACCTCAATATACTTCAAACCACTATATATATTTCTCAACCCGTGGAACATTACTATAATGCTTGTACCGGAAAAGAGGTGATGGGTACAGGTGTTCTTTTAACGGGTCGTGTAGATTGTAACGACAATCAGTTTGGAAAGCCACGGCTTTAGCTGGCGAAACACGTAAGCCAGGAGGATTATTCAGCCTAAAGAGTCTGACGTGAATCCTGTCTGTTCGCACAATAACATTGTTAAAGTTGAATCTTTACTTTCGGCAACGTGTACCGTTGTTATTCACTTGTTGGTGATATTCAAGTGCCCTGCCCGTCGATATTGCCTCTTCTATAGGCTAAACAGCACTCAAACATAAGTTCTTTTTCTTTTTCTCTCTTTTTCTTTCCCTTCTTTCTCTCTTTTTTTCTTTCTTTTTTTTCTCACTTACGTGTGTCTTATTGTAAGCTAATATTCGTCTGAATTTCATACACCAGTACGTGGTAGCCAGCCGATGTTTGCTGTGACCTTTTTGTCTTTTCCACTCTTCATCAGCATAACAAAATAATAAAAATTTAAAGGCTCTGTCATTTAATTAGGCACCATATTGATGAGGATTACCAGACTATGATGCCAAGAAAAGTAAAAGGAATGTTATTAGTAGCAATTGTAATCTTAATGTGAAGAAAGAAAACAAGCAAACAAAAAGACAAGTAGCCGCTAGCAGCTGGGGACCGAACGTGTGTGCGAATAGTTGGAATAGTTGTGGCATTCTAGTTACGAAGCGGAAAAAGTGATATATATATATATATATATATATATATATATATATATATATATATATATATATATATATATATATATATATATATATATATATATATATATATATATAGCTGCTTGTGTCTTTTTATAAACACGTGTCAGCTGTGACCCCGAATCCTACAAAACTGTACTATATATATATACTCATATAGCTGTACTAAAGGTATTGAGGAAAAAACTAGTGGCGCAGCTCATGCATAGGATGTAAATATTTATTTTTTATTTTAAGCATACGGCTCTTCCTCATGTGAATATTCGGAGAGTTAATATGCTTGAACATTCCATAATCTTCAGCGCTAGCCCATTAAATCTAAGTACAGGGGCCTTTATGGTATTTTGCGGCGAATTGTGGGGCTGGTGGTTTCGCCATTCGATCCCGTGACCTGCGGGTCAGCAGACAAACATCTTAAGCATAGACCACCATGGTTGGTAGTCTCCCTTTCTAAACATCAGAACAGTGTATAACCTGCTAGAACTATGTCCACTTGTTACGTTTAACCAAATTCGGTTATCGTCTTGTTACAATCTCTATATAAAAAAAAAACGAGAACAAAAAACAAAGAAGCTAAACGTTCAGCGCGTAAAAAGCAAGCTGTGATTATGCATGACGTACGATGTTGTGTAATGGATTACATACATAATAGGACCACTAGATATATGTAAATAATAACTAATCAATGCGTTAATACAGTAAGCCCATGGCTTATATCACTCTTCATCTCTCTGGCGATGTTCGCGCGAATTCTTTGCTGAAGACCAAATGGGAAAATATACGTGGCCCAGGACAATACTCGAGGAATACTTTGATTTGGACAAGTTAGTACATATATGCTTAGCTGGTGAAAAACACAGTGCAGCAAAAATACGAGAATGAAGGAACACAGCGAACAGGATGAACACATGCGCTCGTCCTGCGCAGTGTCTTCCTTCGTCCTTTTGTCGCGTTGTATTTCTTCAGCTAACGAGGACAGAACGTCGCTCGAGATTTTTTGATGCAACCGGAAAACGCAGGAACTGAACGAGCGTTGCATGCAGATCTTTTGTCGCTCGAAAGATGACACTGGCGTGCAGTACCCTGCTTCCTTCCTGCCAGCGCACGTTATCGGGGACGCCGTGTATCTCCCACGAAGAAGCGCAGCAGCGAGAACACCTCTGGCTCACGTAGAATGTGATAACGGAAGCTAGATTGCACAAACCGTCGGAAACGGAACCGGAGGGTCGGACTCGAACCGCGGAAACCCGCCGATAAACGGCGGGCCGACACGAGGCATTTTCCTTTGGCTGGCGGCAGCCGAGCGTCCGGAGTGAAGTGGAATCTGCGTCACAAGACACGCTCGCGCAATCGTAGTGCGTAGTTTGACGCGAAAGAATGCCATTTCGTTGTCCAGCGCTCCGCTTAACGGCTACGGATAATAGTGATAATAATTCTTGGGGTATTACCTCCCAAAATTATGATATAATGGAACGCTGGAGTGTAAAGATAGATAGATAGATAGATAGATAGATAGATAGATAGATAGATAGATAGATAGATAGATAGATAGATAGATAGATAGATAGATAGATAGATAGATAGATAGATAGATAGATAGATAGATAGATAGATGGGTAGATTGATAGATGGATGGGTAGATGGGTAGATAGATAGATGGGTGGATGGACGGACGGACGGACGGACGGACAGACGGACAGACGGACAGACAGACAGACAGACAGACGGATGGATGGACGGATGGACGAATACATAGACGGGCAGACAGACAGACGGACGGACGGACGGACGGACGGACGGACGGACGAATGGATAGACGGACGGATAGACGGATGGACAGACGGATGGATAGACGGACGGATAGACGGATGGATAGACGGACGGATAGACGGATGGATAGACGGGTGGATGGATAGATAGATGGATAGACGGATAGATGGATAGGTGGATGGATATATAGACGGATAGATAGATTGATAGACGGATAGATGGATAGATAGACGGATAGATGGATAGATAGATTCTTTACTAGGGTCCTGAAGGACTACAGTTACGAAAATTTCGACCACCTGGGGTTCTTTAACGAGCACCTAAATACAAGTACACGGGCCTTTGCCATTTTGCCCCCACCGAAATGCGACCGTGCGGCCGGGATGAAACCCGTTACAGTCGGGTCAGTACCCCAACACCGCAACCACTGCATCATCGTGGAGGGCACTGTTTTGGAAATAAGCATATCAAGATAAGGAAGCGCGATTTTCCTTTTTGTGGCTGTACACCCTGATGGCCACAATGGTGGCACGCCTGTGGAAAGGAGTATCATCAATCATATCTGCTCAGTAGGACACCTCTGCAAGGGCTCAGGCTATAGGGAAATTGCGCTCATCGTTCTTTGTTCCAGCTCGTTTCAGTGATCATTCTACACTCTCAGTCTGGTGCTGGATAACGAACAGCTTATAGGCGGCACGCTTCTAGGCATAGATGAAACGCAGCTGTTCGAACTTTGAAGCTGCCTAAATTTGCTTTTTCTTTTTTCGAAGGGCATATAAATTGGTACATACTGCCTCGTATTCATTCGTCACTCGGAGCCAGACAATACACTGGGCTAAAATCTCTTAGGTTAGCATTAAAAAACTTCATCCGTTCATCTAAGCGGCGAAAAGTTATTTCCAAACTTACTGTAGCACACCCAGGAATTTTAGCGACTTTCTAGTCTCTTTCTCTCTCTTTTTTCATTCTTTTTCACAGTATGCATTTATCTTCGCCTACTTGTTAACATTTCTTTATTGATCGGCAAACATTAATTTTAAGTAACTTAATGATGAAATCAAGTTACAACATGAAGTACGCCCTACCATGCAGAAAGATAAATCTTTAGCATTTCATGGCTTTTCATATAGACTATAAGATACAGAGCCAATAATGACTTTAAACTAGAATGCATTGCCATTTGTTTGAATTTATTGTACTAGTGATAAAATTTTGACGCTGTCTATAAAGATTATCTCGATATAATGAGGGGGGATATGACATTGCATTGTTCCTTCTTCAGCCCGCAATTAGGGCGGGCAACACAACCCGTGCCCTGGCGTCGCGTCCACTTCGGTTGCGCTGATGCCCGTATAACATTTTTTCTTGTTTAACCCGCAAGCAGGATTGCAAGCATCGTCCCACGCGCTGCAGGACGGCGGTTCCGGTCGCGTGGAGCCAAGCGACGACGCCGGACGTCGCCCAAGGTCGCGCCGCTACGTCGCGGTGCAGTCCGCCGCAGACGTCACCTTCTTGGAATGCCCCGCGCACCGGTCGACAAAGAGCAGCGCCCGATCCACTCTTCCGCTCCTTGCAAGCCATTGTTGTGTGCGAGCCGCAAAGGAGGAAGACGGTCCGTCGTATCTGCCCGCAGCTCTGACAGTTCATTGATTGATATGTGGCGTTTAACGTCCCAAAACCACCATATGATTATGAGAGACGCCGTAGTGGAGGGCTCCGGAAATTTATGACCACCTGGGGCTCTTTAACGCGCATCCAAATCTGAGCACACGGGCCTACAACATTTCCGCCTCCATCGGGAAATGCAGCCACCGCAGCCGGTATTTGAACCCGCAACCTGCGGGTCAGCAGCCGAGTACCTTAGCCACTGGACCACCACGGCGGGGCGCAGCTCTGACAGTTAGAGGTGCAATGTATTCGCCGTTACAACCGCATTATATACTATGTTCGTTCGTTTGATTACTGTGCACTTATTTGAATATTTACGACCACGTTTGTGCTTAGGGGGACAATTAATTTTGTTTTATTGACAACTGTTAGGGATACCAGAATAGTCACTTTATGCTGGGTATTTATTTATTTATTTATTTATTTATATGTAGATACTATGATCTCGTACAAGATCTTGGCAGCGTGGTACGTATATAAGTGCATAAAAGCGAAAAATAACGAGAAAAAACAATGCATCGGTTTGTTCGCACATGTGCTTTGAAGAACAAAACAAAAATGCAAGCGACGTTATTCTAACATTCTTTAAATCAAGCAAGCAATGAGTTAGCACGACTAAGAACGGGAAAAAAGTACGTAAGTTATGAAAAGGGAAGGGGGACAGAAGGGTGCAGGTTGGAACGACACCTTCGTGTGCAGGTTGGGACGACACCACGCACTTGAATCCACCGCTCCCACATTGGACGTTTAGTTTTCAAGGATCATATTTCATTTTGTTTTTTCACTGTTAAGTAGCTAATATCCATCAAACAAACGCTGAAGTTAGAAGTACTTTGCGATTTCCAGAAGTGACGCTTACCTCTTAGTTTTTGGAAGACGCTGTTCAGCAGAGGCTTTCTGATGATATGTGGGGTTGAACGTCCCAAAACCACCACATGATTGTGAGAGACGTCGTAGGGGAGGGCTCCGGAAATTTTGACCACCTGGGGTGCTTTAACGTGCACCGAAATCTGAGCACACGGGCCTATCTTCGCCTCCATCGAAAATGCAGCCGCTGCAGCCGGCATTCGATCCCGTGACCTGCGGGTCAGCGGCCGAGTACCTTAGCCACTAGACCACCGCGGCGGGGCAGCAGAGGCTTTCTTAAATGCTACAGTTAGGCGTGCCGCAAACACTTTATTACTCTTGGCTTCAGGATGCAAAGTAAGTACAGAATCTCTGATCATCTGCAATTATTCATGTCGAAGACTTGAAAGAAACTTGAAAACTTGAATGTAGTATGATTCCGAGTTCTCGCGACTGGGCACGAAAAGGACGATAAGTGAAAGACGGGGTAGATTAGGGGCGGTAGCCGGATGATGAATCGCCACACAGTGATGACGATGCGAAGGTGGTTTGCTGGTTCACTGGGCACAGGCTTGCGTGACACTTGTCGCTCTAGAGGTGCGATCGTGTTGGAGCCGTGCATCCCGTCACTTAATGGAGGCCTTTAAACAAAGGCACGAGAAACTTTTTCAAATAAAACCCGGCCACACGCGTCCATCTCTTCGAACACAGAGCGGTGTGTGTGAGCGAGAATAGCGCATAAACAAGGAGTCGCCACAACTGGGCTGCAATGCTCTTCGGTTCGCAGCTAAATGCACAGAGGGTAACACGTGTTTAAGGAGCGATGTCACGCTAACAACCGCTTGCCTACGTCATTCTTTGCCTGCGCTTGTCAGCGAACACTCAAAGCAGCTCCGAAACACAGCTTGCCGAGCGTTAATTCCCCAGACATGTTCTCGGTAGGTGCCGCGGCTTCAGTCGAACACCCTCAATCGGTTATATTCCGCATGTCTCCGTGCAACAAGCACCGCGTTTGGGGCATGCCCTCCCCAGGAAAATAAAGTAAGAATATGATAAAAGCAAAGACGCGACGGAACATAAAGTGCTAGCTGCACTTATCCAAGCTGCTCTGTAAAGTGCGATTATTATTCCGTTTATCGCCGGACGCACATATCGCGTCTCCTTCGAGCGTTTGACGTGACCTCTGCACTGTGCCTTACTTGCGTATACCGGATCTCCCATTCTGACTGGCTGTTTGAGATACACGGTGAAGGAGAAAAATATAGGGATGAAAATGTTACGCGGGTTCCTCTCAAACGGTGCCGCTGCACACGTCAGACAGGCGCGGGCGACTGTACACAGTCCTCCATGCTACGTAGGCTGCAACATGGCTGTGCCCAGACAAAAGACCCGGCGCCACACACTACACCCCCACATTTGAAAAAACACGCGGGCATCAATGTTTAATGCCAGACCACTGGACAGACCGATCTTTTCGGTGGGCGGAGGGAGACCCACGGGGCCGTCTGCACCGACGGATGGCCCGGCCTGCATCTCCCTCCACAACTTCGCTTCAACCGATGTCCGGCCGTTTGCTAGCAGTATCGTGGCGATGCCGCGGTTTTCCGTCGCTGAGTAAGACTCGAGGGCACGGGCGATCTTTTTAAGCGGCCCCTGGCCTCTTTAGTCGTAATGAGGGGTCTTTTGTGCGCCTCTAATGGCCTTAAGTACCTCAGAGTGCCGCGAGGTGGTGCTCGATACGACTGGAGCGCGTGCGCGCCCCGTGCGGCTTTGGGAAAGGCTTTTGTAATGACCCGTTGTGGTGGGGGCCTTTCTCTTTTTCGCCCGAAATCCGGGACTGCCAAAAGACCATGAATCAAAGTCAAACCACGTCGCTTCGTTCGGCTGTCCACTTCGGCGTAAAGACGTGTTCTTCTTCATTTACATTCATATATATATTAGAACTCTACTCTTGTATTCCGGATATTATAGGAAAGGTGATACCGCTTTTGCGTGTTAGAAGAAGGGTAACACTATGATTGTGATTGCACCGATATGCTTTTGTCGCGTGACCCGTAAGTAAGCGACAACTGAGAACTTTGATGACAGCTTAGAAGGCATGTCGCGAAAAAGGAAATTGGGTTGCGCTCTTCGCTACACAGTTAGAGACCAGTTGATGCCAGCATTTTTTTTTTACTACTGAAGCGGTGTGTCTGCCCTTTCAAATATTGCCACCTGGTTACGAATAAAACCTGCAATTTTTTTTTCGGATGATGTTCTTTTCAAATTTTCCATTAAAATAATCGTATAGACAACCTGCGATACCGCAAAATATATAACGGTTGCCGTGTAGAGGCTAGTAAGTTTGCCAATTATTTTTAAAGCTCAGTAGTTTACTCAGGCCCATGAAATACGTAGTTATGTAAGTTTAAAAGTATTATTCTAACCGCAAGGCATCAGGAATCAACATGTACTTTTTCAAGGCCCTGACAATTGTCTCTTTTTGCAATTTTGCAATGTTTTTGTAATGCTTATTTGGCCCTCGGTTTTAGTGAACCACATGGTCAAGCGTTGGGCAACGGCCCTGCTTGATTTGTGTTCCCTTTGCAGCACCGTATTACAGTGTCTGAACTTCAAATTAATAACAAAGGAATAATAAAATTGTAAACCGATTTGGTTCCATATCACCTGCTTGTTTCATATCACCTGCATGCATGCTTGTTTTACGCGCGATTCTTATTCCTAGTAACTATATATCATTACTTATTCTAACCAATGTAAATGACATACGCACAGAAAGCCACATATATACCGTAAAATCTGTGACATTGCTCAGGTGTCAAGTGAGCCATTGATCATTATTTGTCTGAACATACTGCCGATGCCTCTGTTTTTCGCTCGCTCGCAGGTCAGGAAAAAGAACAACGAGAAAAAATGTATGAGGAAAAAATGTTAAGCGCCCGGGAAGCTGCGGTAACTCCAGGCATGCCGTTTCATGACGAGTGCAAATGACCCTCTATAGATGGGAACCGTTTGGTGAGACGATTGCCCCTATGAATAACGATAGCCCGTATGCATTCAAGACGGTGAGGTTTTAGCATGTGGGCTTCGGAATGCCCCCGAGAGCTTCGGAGGGCTTCGCAATTGACCCGACCAGGGATGAGAACGTTTAGGTTTAGACGGGAAAATAATAATGAACAGCAACGCACGCTCGATGTGCCGCATCCGAGACATGCAGCAGACAGGCGAAACCCGCGTGTTCCTGTCTTTACAACGAGGGCTGTAATTTGTTGCCTCCGGAGAAAGCGGCTGCGCTGAAAGAGCATACGTGGCGGCATTCTGTTCTCCGTGTATACGTGGACTGACGCGACTAGCAAGGCGACTTGTGTTGCGGGCGTGTATACCGTGTTTGCTCTTTTACTGTCGTATCGCTAAGCCTAACTTTATTTGACAGCTTCCTTACATGACACGGTAATGAACAAAATGGACCGTTTGCAATAATCTTGCAAGGCGGCTTTTCTGAAAGGTTTCTTTTCTAACCGAAAACTCTCGTTCACAGACTGCTTTTATCGCTCGTTTTGTTGTACTCGCGTGCTCGCCTGCCTTCGCTGGACAATGAGCGAGAAAAGCAGTCTGTGAACGAGAGTTTTTGTTTGGAAAACAAGCCTTGCAGTAAAGAAGACTTGCAGATTATTCCAAGCTGTCCATTGACTCCGAACAAAGCTTACTCTTTCTAAAAAGTCGCGGCGTACACTCCTTTTGAGAGTAAGTGGCAGAATGGTAAAGAATTAAGCCAAATGTATACGCGTTTGTTCTAAGGACAGTTGATATTTATTTCGAATGGAAACTTCGATTACTTGACAAAAGAAGAAAATACAACCATTCACCCACTGTACATATGTGCAGCGTGATTGTTGTCTTTCGGCTCGTGTCAGCGCGTTTTGTCTTAGCACTGACTACTAATGCGACAGGTCCTCCCTCAGAAGTTACTCCTTTTGGGGAGTTATCTTCACAGCAGAGTAGTCAGAACCTTTTTTTTTTTTTCAGGGTGTAAATTTCTATTGATCGAGTCCACACAGTCAGGGAAAGGTGATAGATTATCTTTTATTGTGTTTGAAATGTTGCGAGCCGCAGAAAGGTACACGTGCTTTTGTTTTGTTTTGTTTTTCTCTCGCTAGTCGCTCGCGAATGAGCGTTCACGAAATGCCTTCGTTCACAACAGCGCGTAGGGATGCCGCAGCAGCCTTCTTCCAGTTGCTTCAACGCTTCAACACGAGCAAACGATTCTGCATGCAGGCACAGTTCCATTGCAGAAAGAATACACATTTGCGGGTTGTACAGTGACAAACGCGGTTGTGTTGTGGCCGGTGCGGCGGCGTGCGTTTCCGATCGGTATAATCAGCCCCATCTCCGCGAAGTAGTTTGTCATTCGTGCCTCATTGACAGCTCTGCCGAAGATCGTGAGGTGCGGGCCCCACTCTCTCGGCACGCTTCATCACGCACTGTAGTATATGCTTTTCGCATACGTATAGTAAGTAAGAAAGCCGCATCGTGGTGCCTCGTCCAGATGCAGGGAATTGGGCAATTGTCGCCGAGGATATTTGTATCTGGTGCAGCTGCAGAAACGGGAACTATTTACGGGATTCAGTGCGATTTAGTGCACACACTTGAGCCACCTCATTAGGCGACTTTGAAGTGAAATACTAGAAACGAGACTGTAACGTTTTGGTGTACTGCCTAAAGCGGGCTACAGGAAGTTTTTGATGATGATGATGACGTTTCATTACATACTTTACGTTACATGACGTTACATTACATACTGACAGTTGCATTTCTTTTCTTTTTTTCTGTTTTGTGTGCAAGGGTATCCACTTTCATTTCATATCGCAGTTCGATGTTTGCGAAGTAGAGACAACTCCTTAGTTTATCAAGTTGATATAATTTACCAAGCAAAGGCAGTGTGATCATTTATTTATTGTCTAATACGGCGTAACAATGATGATAATATATAAGCACATAGCAGCAGGTGGTTTCATCACTATTCGCTGTCTTCGTTCTGAAAATCTTCGCTTGGCTGGTGATGTAAATCACTGAGTGCTGTCATACTTTGAAGGTTTGAGTGAATGAGAAATATAATGTATGTACCGGATATATTCTATAGCAGCGATGTCCAAGTCTCTATAGCCTCAAAAACGTCACATATGCTTCAGTTGTTTATACAACGCTGAAAGTAATGCATTCTCAGCGTAACGACTTTTAGAAAAATAATTATTACAATTATAGCGATTTTCTCAAGCTCCATATGTAGTCCAGCGGCATGTAATCCAAATTCAATGTCACTCGGGCACTACAGTGAGGGCTCGTTATTACTGAAATGGCACGGTGACTATTACATAGAGTTCCGAGAAAAACAGCTTTCGCTCTCTGTCCTCCTGCTCGAAAAGCAGACGTGTCTGATAATTATAACCTTGTTTTTTTCACGAGCTCGACATTCGGTGTGCGTAATGCGACTGATCACGTGGTCTCGGGAGACGGCATTGCGTGTATACACTTTGTACGCGAGTCGAAGAAACGGACGCGTGGCTGCGACGGTGGCGTTGCGAATAGAGACGCACCGCTGCAAGCGTCGCATCCATCCGTCTTCATCGGACGGGTGAATCTGAAATGCAGATGAGGCGTGTACGCGAGGCCATCCTCCGTTCGGGACATTCTCGACAGCTCGGCCTGCTGTACCGCAGGGCCACATTGTCCCAAAGAAAGACCAAGGTGCGAGACTAGCTGGCTCCCCTCCACCTCTGCTACACGGCGAGCACGACGATATATGCGAGTCGGCTATATCGTCTCGCTGTTCCGATGTGACCGCTTGCTGCGCTGTCGCCCCTACGTGCTTTCGCGTTGGCTCGAGGCCAGGGGATCCGTAGAGAATGGCACGATCGTGTGTAAAGGCCCTTACAGACGGCTCATTTATGGACATCGCGAGATCTACGAGCGAAAACATTAAATTGTGAACCATATGTTTCCTTGAATACATACGGCACCAGATCTCCTTGAGGTTTGTGCTGTGCTATACGCCCCTCCCCTTTCCATAAAGTTTTGATCAGCGATCTACACAGGAGGCGTGTCGATCCATAGGCGCATTGTTTAGTATTGTGCAGAAAAGAAACGCTATACACTAGAAATAGAAGAGAGAATGAGAGAGAAATAAATAAAAGGAAGAGACAGGGAAGTTAACCTAGAAGAATTGGTTTGCTACCCTGTACAGGGGTGGGGGAAACTGGGTCGGAAAGAGGATAGAGGTAGAAAGATGTAAAATAAATTATCGAAAAATTCACATGCGCACACATGTAAAATGACTGGAGATAAATTATGCAAGCTCCTTATATCCTGGTTATTGCGATGCAAATGGTTAACGCCTAATCAGTACACGTTCAACGAAAGGTGTTGCTCGGAGACGTTGTCACAGAAAAGACAGACACAACGTTCAAATTTACACACTGGGTTTCATTCGAAGCCAGACGCTTATACTAATTTTTCCAGCGGTGGACAGCCTGCTAGTCTTTTACGGTCCCCTAGCAATACGTTTTTATGAACGCTCCTGAATAAACCATTCGCGTTCCGCCTCGTGCATCACTGGTTCGATGCCTTTGCCCCATAAACGTCACCGAACCAAAGAAGATCGTTGTATACAAAACTGTGACGTGCACCCACGAAACAGCACATAGCTGTCGTACGCGCATTTTGCTCCCCGGACAAAAATGTGACGACTGGCAGTGAGTGAGTCTTTTCACGTCGCTCTCGATCCATCCTCGGGTCTTCGTCATCCTCGCTAAGGGGGGAAAAAAAAGCAAAAGGAACTCGAGTCCCGCGGTATGCTCGAGCGTGAAAAATCTTGTTGTGGCAGCAAGTAAGTGTAGTGTCGAAGACCGTACTTCCCCCGCGAGGAAGTGATCCATCAGGCGGGGAGAAGTCGGCGCGTCGCGTCACCAAAAAACCTGTCGCGCGCACCACACAGGGCCCGGCAGCACGCCGGCCCGCGGACGAGTCTTCAGCGATTGAAGTCCCCAGCGCACATCGTCCTGCTAGAAGCGACGTCTAGAGAAGCGACAGCCGCTCACGTGACGTCACCGTACACTGGCGACGCGGCTTCGTTTGCCGAGATGCGTAGTACGCCCGTGTGTGTGCACACTGTGCGAGGCTGCGCGGTTGTTGCGGGTGCCGAGGTGATCCGACTTACACGCGTTTTTCAGGAGAGCTTCTTTTGTGCGCCGTGCCGCCGCCGCTGCTCGGAACGGTTCCAGTACGGGGCAGCGTCTTGAGACGGGGCCATATCTCCCATTGTGAAGGACGCGGCCGCTGTCAAAGCGCATGATCGAACGGATTTAATGCGAGCCGATCTCGGATTGCTCTTCCGGTTCTTCCATGGCGTCTCTGTCAGCCGTCCCAGCCGCCCGCTTTAGCTGAGTGCGTTGCGTTGCCATTCGTTGGCCGACCCTTCTTTCTACAGTGCTCAACCATGCCAGACGGCCTTCGCGTTTGTTCAAGTCGGTGGGCGACGGGAGAATAACTCCAAAAAGAAACGAAAGGGAACGTCCCGCTTATAGAAACAGTGCTTTATCGATCTCAGTGAGGGGGCCGGACGGGGCGGAAAAGCGAGCTGTTCTGTGCATGCGCGTCCCCCACGGCTACTACTAATTGGAAGCTGATCGATCGGTTAATCGGCTTTGCTGAGGCGTACCATCCTCTTTCACGGCAAGATGCCTTTCGACGCCCCGAGTTGCGCACCGCTGCGTGGTCCCATCGCTCACATGGTTTCGGGCCATTGGAGACGGTCCGAGCACGTCCACGCATACAGTATAGACCTTGGAGGGAGGCTCTTTTCCAGCACGGAACTGATCACTCTCCCATGCCGTATCCCCCCCCCCCCCACCCCCCGACCTGCTCAACACCACAGGCTCCCCTTGCTTTTATCATCGGCTGGCTCAACGTCTCCTCGCTGGCATTGCGTCTTCGCTGTCAGCACTGCTTGTACGCGCTTTACATACGTCGGTCGCGTAAGTGCACCCGCCTATACGACCGCGACATGCGATACTGATGCTGACGTGAGATTGGGGTCACCCAAAGTTCGGACGCAACTGCTCAGCAACAAGCCGTCAGATTCTACAGCTTGCTGTCTCCTCCTTACAACTTTTTTTTTGTCTGTAGTCTTGCTGGGGTTGTGTTTTTCTGCACTTATAATTTTTTATGTTTGACTTTGCGAGCAGTTTTTTTCTTTTTTTTTTCATTTAAAATGAAATAAGGTAGTTAAAAAGGATGTGTCATCTGTGAAGGAAATTGAGGAACGATCAAAACAAACCAATAAACAAACAGATAGATAGATAGATAGATAGATAGATAGATAGATAGATAGATAGATAGATAGATAGATAGATAGATAGATAGATAGATAGATAGATAGATAGATAGATAGATAGATAGATAGATAGATAGATCTTATGCGTCATTATTTGCCCTTAGAAGAAGAACGCCTTATGGGCATTGGGTGTATAAGCGGCCACATTGTTTACCGAAAGTGATTCTTCCTTAGTGATGACTGATGAAGTCACACTGACTGCGCATTGCAGTTCGACCGTGAGGAAATTTTATCCTGGGTATATCGAGTGCACTCCTATAGAGCGCTCTAATGCCTGATGCGCAGTGAACTACGGAGAACGGACATTAATAAATCAGTTTTTACGGACGTGTGAGGATCACTGATCAATGGCACCATACGTTGGCTCCATCTGTGGCTTCTGACTAATACGGCGCATTTCCGCAACAGTGATAAACCTCACACTGTGCGGTGAAGGAAAAAGCTAAGTTTTGGCCGGCTCTCCTCCTTCTCCCCCGAAAAGAAGGAGCTGACTTTCGCTAATTTTGCAACCAAGTATCGTTCCTTCAAGCTCCTAGACGTAATCAAGGTGGTAACCATCGGCATACAAGACAATAGAACAACGTCTCTGCTGCTTATAAGTCTGCAGGTTATCAGCTCATGTAACTCCTACATTTCCCTGCACTGCATAAAGCTGGTGGCATGCTCTAAGCGGACAATTCAAATAAAGGTACGTACTTATCTCAACAGCCTGTGTCTAACGACCATACAGTCTTAACGTATAGGTCTTGCCAGGTACAATGCAGAAGAGATGATCGGAGTTACGTGAGAGGAAAGCTATGTGTGCAAAATGTTCGAGAAAAGTAGCTCAACATATGGTACACGAACCGCGGAAAGATCTGGGTTGCCACTTAAAATGTAGGTATCTCCCACACTAGAATCGTTTTTCGACCAATCACCATGTATTGTCTTCGTTAATTAATTTAGCAGATGAGTCAGGTGGGAAGCTTATGCAAGAAGATGGTGAACCCGCTTAACTTTGCAAGGGTGTAGGTGTTGTTGCTAAACGGGAGTCATGGCATCCCGCCGCTGGTACCGCTGTTGCAAATTGAGTGTCGCTGCATCCCACCGCATCCATCTCTGTTGCGACTTTGCGTAGCGTGGTCCAGACTGGAGCCCTTCAAGCGTCAGGATGTAGACGAGCCAATGAGCCGGAATTGAATAACAAGGAACGTTTATTTACAGTAATTTAAATGATGGAGGTAGCGTGTGACTATATGATGCTAGTTTTCCAGGAGTCTCGGCACTCGCATATTCTTAAGCCTGATGGCTCTTCGCAGGATCCTCTGCCAGAAGCCTGCTCCAAGGCACTCGGCTCATTGTCTGGTGCACCCTGCTGAACAAAGCAGCGCAGAGGTTACCGCTTTTTTTATGGCAGTTCTAGCTGCAAACAGCCCGCCTAAAATCCGTCAGACGGTCAAACATGTCCAAAGAGGCCACCGGCCCTGAGGCCAGTGGCCCTTGTTTTTTTTTCGTTTTTTTTTTTTGACAAACTGTACGACCGTGTGGTGTCGACGCCGCTTCGGGATGTTGCTCTCGGCTGCTGAGAAGGGCTTGGCCAGCGACAACTTCGTGCCAAACGGAGCTGGTGACGTGGCGTATTGCAAGATTTTCCGTATCTGTCACCATCCGAAGGACGAAGACTCCGTGGTATTTGAGCGAGACACAACACTGCACTTTGTTCCTATGTGAACCTTTATGATGTTATGGCGCGATTTTGCAATAACTGGAAAAGATTTTGTGAGATTTCATGTTAGGTAGAAGACTGGCGAAATGGTAATTCTGTTTGAGGATGGTATAAATCATTGATTCAGTGACCAACACGCCCCAGCGCCGTCACACACAATAAAATTCTGCGACGACAACCACAATGTAGACAGGCCAATAATGGCTAGCCAACTCACTACTAGTTATCCATAGCAAATCGCAGGTTACCAGAGGTTCCATTTCCTCAATTAGATTCATCTGTGCACTACTTGAAAATATAATACGGAGGTAAAAAAAAAATAGGCACACAGGAAACCCACGCATGGACTGCGCACGGGGTGGCCTTCGTGGTATAGCCGGGTAAGTTCGAATGGGCTTGGCAGCTTATGTAGAATTTCTTAAGTTCCTTGTTTTGACAAAAGAGGAAAGCGTGATACTGAGACGCCTGCAAAGCAACACATACACACATGTAGCCCTAATGCACCGTCTCTACCCAACGAGATATGGCTCTATGTGACCGCTCTGCAGCGTACCGGAGACCCTGGCACACTTGCTTCTTACATGCCAGTGTATCGCTAGACGTAATCTACAACAAAACACGACTGATAATGAAGCAGGACGGACGAACGAAGACTTAACTGAAACGTGAGAGGCGAAGCTCGCACTCGTGGACCTGGAAGACCGAAAACAACTCGTCGCCAGGGCCAAGAGTAGAAGCCAAAGAGTTCCGGGACTAAGGAGCCCTCCCACCTCAGGGTGACACCGGGCATTGCTCGGGGCACTGTTTCAATACTAAACGTTTACTTCTCTCTCTTCTCGTTGTGGGTCCAGACTATGTCAAAGATTGCTGCATACGAAAGCCATGCAGGCCATGATCAAAACTTGAAATACGTAACAGTAGGTAACAAACACGCGTACCTGCCTGAAACATTTCTGCGTGAAAAAGGCGATGACGTGGCAGCCCCTGCGTGGACCATTGTTGTATGACAGACAAGGCTAGACCAATTTCATTCATTAAGACCACACTGGTGCTACTTACGGCATCTTGCATACAGAAGCGCCACCCAAGTGGGGATGACTGATGATTTTCGGTGCATTTGTTTTAGCTCCGTCTGTTTTAAACTGCACAATTAGACAGAATTATCTGAAGATGTCTGATTATTGGGGTATTGTCTCTGTTTAATACAGGGCGGAAGCATAGATGCAGGACCTGCAAGAAACAGAACGCCTTTTGGCAAATGGTACTAAGCTGTACCGGTTTGAAAGTTTCCGATGACTAGGAATAAAAACGGTACATGACCAGAAAAAGTCATAAGAAGGCATGATCGTGGTTGAGAGTGCGTATAGGGCCTGCGGTGGCTAGCGAAACATGTCCAGAACGCAGTAATTATGAACGGCAGCAGAGTGGTAAGTGGTATGAATGGCTATCTGGACAAAGGTGGCCACAAGGCAAGGGTGAAGAAAAGCAGAGCGGCCCTGGAAAGCATGAACGCTTACTTCTTTCTCTCTCTCTCGATCAAAACTTCCTTCTGTAATGATTTATTGTTTAGTAAATGTGCCTGACAGACAACTGCGTACAAGCAACCACTCAGAACGTAACGTGCCTCTTCAGACTTCCCGCGAAGCGAGAGGACGTTTGATTAGGGGCGCTATTCACGCCGCGCGCTTGGCTACTGGCGGTTACGGCCTTTCGGCGGTGGCGGGGTCTCGGCACACAGTCCTCTTGTAGCGTCGCCAGTCACGCCTTTTCGCCCCCGAGAGGCGGGACCGACCCGGTAATGACCCGATTTGTGACGGCCTGCGTGGGCAGCGGGCCGCCGATGTCTCCGACGCCGCGGGTGCCTCAACTTAATTGAGTTGTCAGGGCTGAGCGCGATGCCGACTTGGTGGGCCGCGGAATCGAAAGCGAATCATCGCCAAATAAAAGGCGTAGAGGGAGAGTGAGGGTCGAGGAGAACAGCGGCCGCGTGGCGCTGCGACGGACGCAAAGCGTGATCTCTCGAACCGTCCAGCGCAGCGTCGCGATGTTCGACCGCGTCACGTGACACAAAAAACACGTAAGCTTCTACATGGTCGCTGTCAAGTTCGCGGCGCCGCGCGACTCGTTCCTCGCGACGGGGCTTCCCTCCTTGTCCACTCGTGACTTCACCGCTGCCTACGGAACGAGCGGTGCAAGCGGAGCTCGCAACTGGAAAAGCAGTCAGGCTGTTATGTGTGGAATACAAGAACACACGGCTCCTCCGGTTGGCTCAGTGACTCGAAGTGACTCGATGCACGAGGTCACGGTTAGTGGTCTACCCGGGCGGTAAAATGTCATCCGAGCCCCCTCGTACACACTGCAGACCCTGATAAGAATGCGTCGCAAAACTTCCGGGCGTTTTAACAAGTGCTCGTCGAACAATATTCCTTAATGCGAGCCCAGGTGTAAAAGCTAGAGCAATGATGCCAGCTTATTGTGATGGTTAAGTGCTAAATGGAGGCAGTTCTTCACTATTCTTTTTTTTTAATTTTGTTATATGCAATGGCGCTAGAACTGTTCATTCAAATAGAAGACATGATAACGTTTCCAGGCATTACAGATGAGCCTAGCTGCCCAACGCCCACTGCACTGTAATGTAGCTGGTCAACATTTGTCCTTTTTAACCAACAACGTTATTACCTCTCCTTGTTTTTTCTTGAAGCGAGAGGTATATCAAAGTTAAATATCTGCAAACCAATGGTCTCGTCCTTTTCCAAGAAACTGAAAGTGAACTGTCGCTACACAAACTGTGTTTAATCACGTTCAACCACCGGATATATCTATTTTTTACTATATTTATTTTTTATATTTGTACTAGCTTTCTATCACAAGCAAAATAGTGTAAATGATAACTCATTCATTCAATTAATTATTCATTCTGACTTCAACGTTGCACTTATTTTGAGCCTGCAACATCAGAAACGCCAAGCTGTTTCAAAGCAGCTTTCTAGACATGCATCTAAACTGTGAAGTTTCTCTATTCTTTGCTATAGTTTGATTGGTGACAAACAGTTGGATTTTTTTGGAACATGCCAAAGCACGGAGCCGAGCTCACAAGGCTTTTAATTTGCTTTTGAGTTGAATACAGTCGCTTTAAGCCAGCATGCACAGCAACGAGTGTTACTTCGCAAGTGCTCTTTGCCGTCAGCCATGCAGTCGGTCTCACTATTGACATTTCAAGCACCATGATAAGAGGCCCTTCATGCTGAAAAGTCATAGTGAAAGAAATGCTCTGCTAATCCTGGTTGTGAATCCACTTTTTTGAAATTTTTCAGATAGCAGCGGCTCTATAGTGAATACGAACGTGCAGCCTCTCCGTGTAGTTGGCAGGTATGCGACAAAAGTTGGCGTCGCTGGTCGACATGCGCACCATCGGTCTCGCAACAGAGTGTGGCCTGGTGAAGCAATCCTTGGAGGAGGAGCTTCCGAGACAGCCACGTCTCCCTCCTCGCATCTGCAGATTGGGAACGCACCCCTGAGAGAAATAAAGAATGAATTGAATGCAAGCGAAAACCAAAATGTCTGATTCGTTGCTAGCTTCGAGCATCGGATGCCGGCAGGGTGTCCTGCACGTGGGCGTGCGGACCGAGTAGCGATCACAGCAAGCCGTCCATTGTGCCCGCGAAAACGAGAGCTAAGCGTGATGCCCGCGAGAATGAAATGTCAAGGTGAGGTTCGACCTGAAGCGGAGGAAACGACAGCACGAGTTAAATAGCTGCCTGTTGCTGGCGTTGAAGAGAAAAACTCTGGAAGCTTGATGGTCGGCTCCTTTCTAGGACAGGCTGGTTGCAGTGGCGGCGTGTATTCGAGAGATGGTGGCGCATTTCTCCATTTTTCCCGCTCACCTCACCCATGTAATGGCTGCTTTCCGAATGGCTTCGCAATCGAGAACGAGCTGTGATGCGGGTATTGAGATGTGCAGTAGATGACTGCGAAATAATGGGTGTTGGTTCTTTACAGGTAGCTATTGTTTATCCTGCGATTGCACCAATCTGGTTGTAACAGGGAAATGGGAATCTTTTCAAAAGTATTTCACACAAGATGGCCACGAGCGTTATGCTTCTGGAGAAAAAAAATGAAAGCACCACACAAACCCTTCGGGCAGAACGATAACCAGCGAAGTTAAAACACGTGACGCCAGTGTTTATCACACTAAAGCCTTTCTTAATTGTTTGTTATGCCTGTACAGAAATCTTGATTGGTGTTGGCTATGTGTGTGCTCCCTTCTTCATTTTTAGTGTATCAGTGGTGAGTAGGGGGTTCACCTAATCTCTGTGGCACATAGTGCTAGGATGACTGCAGTTGGGCATGTTTTTATAGGTTCATGATCGATGAAGCAAGCGCAATATTCATGAAGACTTAGCAACGGAAAGCTTTTATTTCGGAAAGAACACTCGGTTGCTATCAATTCTGTTATAAATTCTGTCTGTTATTTTGTTGTTGCTAGTAAGCGCTCCGTACTGAGTTCTTACTCAGTTTTCGTGCATATAGTGCTTGTTTCATCATAGTGGTAGGAGTTTTTACGTACATATGGAGGACAAGTTTCGGCTTCGCTTAGCCATATACAGCTTAACACTGTCAAAAAAAAAAAAAAAACGCCAGGCCTACGCGAAACACGCAGCACTGTCACAGCGAAAGCTCGAAGAGCGTTCTTTCAGAGCGTTTTCTCAACACTCTGAGTAACTGCTACAAGCACACTTGATGGGTACCCACTACGCCTTAAATAATAATAATTTTTGTGTAGGAGGCTGGTATTCAATATATTCTATCATTTATCATTATTTTGAAAAGCGTGGCATCAGCTAAACTGTTGGGAGGAATTTCTGTGCCAATTGTTCATGAAGCGACTGACAACGATGAGGAATTACCCCTGAAGTGGGTATGCGCCACAGTTAATACGTGAACAAGAACAAGCTTTTGTAATGGGTTAGAACATTGGATGACCCACGCTTTACGCCCATCGCATTGTCTGACGCCTGGTTATTCCTTTGATGTTTTGGAACGCTTTATTATTCATATTAGTGCGATTCCTTTCGCGACATCAAGCTTGCCTGGCCAGTTTTGAAGTGAGTTTCAAGTGCCGGCGTAGCTGAGCGGTAGATTACTAGGCAGGCACGCAGTGGACTGGCGTTCAAATCCCGCTGTGTGTTTTGTGTTATTTTTTTACTGTTTTCTTTTTCTTATTTCTTGCGATATCGGTTATGGTCACCAGCGGTGGCGGACAACTACGGCGCCGCACAAGACCCGTGTTCTGATCTCATAACTGCTTTCGCTGTAAAATAAATATATGATGTTCTTCTAATCAATGAGTCCTAAGACTATCTTAAATAAATGTTTTGCAACAGACATGTAATACGTCAAGACAGTTATCGCTAGTGTACCATTTTTTTTCAGTTGTAAGTGCTGCGAGGTAAATATAGTGTACTGCATGTGTGTGTGTGTGTGTGTGTGTGTGTGTGTGTGTGCGTGCGTGTGCGTGTGTGTGTGTGTGCGTGTGTGTGTGTGTGTGTGTGTGTGTGCGTGCGTGTGTGTGCGTGTTTGTGTGCGTGCGTGCGTGCGCGCGCGCGTGTGTGTGTGTGTGTGTGTGCGTGCGTGTGTGTGTGTGCGTGCGTGTGTGTGTGTGTGTCAGAGAGAGAGAGAGAGAGAGAGAGAGAGAGAGAGCCTATGTGTGCACGAAACAAATGATGCAAGCCCATCAGGCAAGCTTTTCTAGTTTCGCACCTGCCTAGCTCACACTTCTTCATCAAAGTAAAAATGGCATAGGGAGATTTCTGACATGTCAACCAAGATAGTTTGCGCACTGTGACACGTTTGTGCTGTGAACAACGGCTGAACCAATTTCAATTTTTTTTTATTTTAGCGCTCGTATTTGATAAAATGATGCTGAATTGGGTGAACTGATTGTCTCGTTTCACCCGTCAGCTACTGCCGCTTGTTGAGCTCGGGCTTCTTCGACGTTGTCTTGCCGCAATCAAATCTCTCGTGAGTCAGTAACGTCATAAAAAGAATCGTGCTAGCCAGTCATGGTGTAATGTTGTCATTTTTCTATTAAACCAATTAAGGTGGTAGGCCACTCAAAAACAAAATTTTTTTAAGGGCAGGCAGCGTTGAAGTAAGTTTTTCCTCAAAACCAGCATGTCTTATTTAATTTACCCAGCTATTTACAGTGCAAAATATTGAATATTTATGTATTGGGAGGTAATCTTTGTCAAAAATGGCATTAAAAGTGCTGGCCACGCCAGGTGTGATAAGTGACTAATGGGTGGCTTTATTCAGTAAAGTTTTGACATTTGTGTAACTAATAGATGGAGCTATGCAGGGAACTAGAATAAATATTATGCAGTGAATAACAAGGAAGTAATGCTAAAAAAACAAAAAAAAAACGGGGAAAAAGAGCCAATTTAGACTGAACCTGTTGTAGAATTTAGCTGTGAACTGAAAAATATTCGGTGGATTTCTTTTATTCTAGTTCACGGCACACATATATACGTTGTAAATCATTGTGCAAAATTTCAGTTCAAAGTGCTGAGAAATATGTTATGAAAGTTTGCGTCGCAACATTTGGAGCAAATTTTTGTATTCAGAAAAACGTAAACGAAGAGTTCCGAGCTTGTAAAAAGGTCACAATCTTCGCATGCAGGCCTAAAATGCACCAGATTCATAGCTGGGCCGTTCTGCGGAAGCATTATTGTCTCCTTTTGTTCGGATGGCTGCTCGTCTTTTCTTCCTGGCCTGTTTTGTCCCATCCGCTGACTTGCGTTTAGCATTCTGCATGCGCAGGTGATCCCTGGCGATGCAAGCTTTCGTTGTGTGGTACCCTGGTTCTATGCCAGCTTGCCTCAGGATACCTAGGGTGCTTACACTGCCATTATTAAAGTGTGCCACAGCATCATGCAAGGCAAACATTACTGTAGGCAGGCTTACGTAGACCTCTTTGGGTGCCCGCTGCCATATTAGACCATTGAAACACTCACTAGCATTTTGAGTCTTTCCATGAAGGCACTTCATTAGAAGTTCATCAGAGCACAGATCACTGTAGACAGTTTTAACTTTGTTGAGCACATCATTTGGAGGTCTTCATTTGTGTACAATATTTCCCTTGGCCGAGTGCTTCGACCTTTTGGTATCCGCACCAGCTTTTCGGTCCAAGTGGACACAGGCCATGTCTCGGCTGCTTGTCGGTAGAGCTGCAATGAAAAAGACTGGCAAGGGTAGCCTTTTTCATTGCAGAAAGGTTCCCCACATTAGCCCTTATGGCGATGCCATAGTAGTTTTGCAGGCGGTCAATGAGGGCATCAGTGAGCTTTTCCTTACCACCGAGTCCACGCACTGTCTTCTTTAGTGCGTGGACTTTTAAACACAAAGTTGTATTTAATGACGTCATCTTATATAACAGTCACAATAAAATTCATAAAGTATTTTGAATAGCAATAATATAGACGAAACAACACTTGCTTTTGAAAGCGATTTTTCGAAACCGAAACCACAGTTGGAAATGTGGTTTCGGTTTTGCTATAGGAGCATAGGGTATAGAAAACTTGCTGTAACTCGCAAACTAATGACGCTAGGAGGATAATTTTTGTTGCAACATATATGTGAATGTTTGGGCATGCAAGAAAAATAAAACCCTAAAAATTTATTTCGCGAAAAAAGAAAGGTTTTTGAAGGTGGCCTACCACCTTAAAGTTCGTGCTTTAGCATCACAACTTCGAAATAACACTCAAATGTGTAACAAAATGGGTTAGCGAAGAACCCTTGGCTGTGCGGAGGCACTCCCTTACGGAAATGCCATATATGGCACTCACATAAATTATATCTGGCCACATATAAGCATATATGTCAGCATATGTGGCTTCCGTTGATCATATATGGATGTATATCTAGCGGGGTCGATTCATATATGGTGTTATATACAGCCATATATGCCGCGGTTGGTCTATATAAGGAGTCGAATCCGGCCTTATAAGGCACGGCCACAACACATATAACATATCAAGTTGATCCTTATATGTGAAAGTTCTCCCTTATATGGTATTAACCACGTATATATACCCCCACGATCCCAAACTTTTATGCGGATTGTCGTATAGCTCTATTGACCGTCAAGTAAGATTTGGGCACGTGGGGATGTCGTGTGCCATTTTCTCACAGATGCCTTGTGGTCAGACCACTGGCCAGAAGGGTTGCCTACACCCCCCTAATCTCTCGCTGCGGACCTTATCGTATTGTTGGTGTTTCACCATAAATAAATGGTAATGAAAATAGGTTCTTTTCCCAAATAGACAAGGCCTTCTACAAGGGGGCCCTAGCCGAAAAAAAAACTGCCTGCTTGTGGGCTTGCTTGTGGTATATAGATACAATTCGACACTACAAGACGCATGGTCCGTCACAACTAGACTATACGGTGACCACACCATTTTACTCCTTAGTGACACAGGGAGGAAGCCTCGATTCAAAAGGCGACTGCTCTCGTCACCGAACTTCGAGCGCACAGGATGATGTTACGGCACTCAACCGCGCGGCGGTGCTAGCTTCTCACAATCCTGGGCGGGCGTTTTGAAAAGACGGCATAATTCATCAGAACCAAAGGCGCTACAAATATCTACGCACTACTTAGGATAATTATCCATTCAATTTCGTGATTGACGGACAAAGCTTTGCTCTTTAAATCTTCGCTGTCATCATGAAGTTAAGCAGCCCATTCTCGTGTACACTGCTGGATAGAGGCCCCTCCCCTTTTGCGCGAGCTGTTTCTATACTTCGTGCCTGCGAACTTCCTTAATATATGTTTTGCCCACTCAGTCTAATTCGTTGCCGTACTCGTTTGCCCCAACATCCACGCTCTAACTGGACACCAGTTATCGGGCCTTCGTGTTACGAAACCCACTAAGGTCCACTTAGTGTCATACAGAATGCCGGCTACCCCTGTCAACGCGGTGGTATTAAAAAACAGACATCGCAAAAAATCCTGTTTATTTATTTATTGTTTTCTAGTGAAAGCTGTTAGGAGATCGCATCCGTGACGAGTCACGGGCGTCGCCGTATAGTTGTCCGCCGCCGCCGCTGGTGTCCGTAACCACTATCGCACAGAAGACTTGTGGTGACATAGTGGGATTCGAACCCGGGTCCACTGCGTGTGAGCCCAGTATTCTACCGCTGAGCGACGCCGGTGCTTGGGAGTTGATCGCAAACTCGCCTTAGGCAGGCTTGACGTTGGGAAAGAAATCGCGTTAATATCAGTAATAAAGCGTTTCAGAACAGCAAAGGAACAACCAGGTGTGACAGAATCCAAATTGCGTGGGTGGGTGGGTGGGTGGGTGGGTGGGTGGGTGGGGGATAGTTGCTGTGGTAGCTCATTGGTAGAGCACATCGAACGCGTTATTCGAAGATCGAAGGTTCGGTTCCTGCTCACGGCAAGTTATCTTTTCGCCCACTTTCCTTTCTCCACATTTACATCACAATTCGGTCTAATAACTTCCGCTATACATTCCTTGGCATTATTGTCTTTCAGTGTGTCAAAACATGGAAAAACGAGCCCTTAATAAGTATACACTTCTTTCCCTGTATATATATATATATATATATATATATATATATATATATATATATATATATATATATATATATATATATATATATATATATATATATATATATATATATATATATATATATATATATATATATATGAAAAGAAAAAGGCTGAGAAGAAAAGAAAACGTCTTTCCCGTTTCTAACATTGTTAGCGTGTTCTCTCAGCCGATCGTTCAGACACCTTCCGGTCGTTCCGACATAACAAGCACCGCATGAAAGGGGGATCATATAGACAACTTCCCGGGAGCATGCCGCATACCTGTTTCTATGTTGAACTCTGCACTGAGTAATGCACTGAGCACTGCACTGAGAATTGTGCGCCCCTTTTCAAGGACACAGCGACGCTGTACAAGCACAGAGATGAGTGCACCCGAGTCATTGTCGAGGCCGCGCAGATGGCACGCGAACAGGTGCTTTGTATTAGCAATTGAATTGCATAAACTTTCATTTGGTCCTCCAAAACACAGATCACTGTGTTGCGGGCAGCTCCCACGTGCGGACTGAGATGCCAAGCTCCTCAGCCGCCTCGCGGGCTTGGTGGACAGCCCAGAGCTGACCTGCCAAGGATGAGCTGCGGATTGCCGCCTCCCATCTGGCAGAGGTGATGTTCGATATATGAGCGAATTCGGTGCACTGCCAGAGCATGTGTTCTAATGAAGCTATTTCCCCACAATGTGGACAAAGATTACTTGGGTATACGTCAGGGTACATGATGTGTAACATTTTCAAAGTAGGGTACATCCGCATTTGCAAAAGCCTTAATGTAAGTGCTTGTGGCCGGGTTAGATTTTTGTGAGGTGGAGGGAAAATCCTTCTAGACAGGTAGAAATGTTTAGTGAGCTCGTTATATGTTGTAAGAATTTCCCAGTTATCCCCTTCACCGGTAGAACGCATCCCCGGGGAGGCGCGGTTGGAGAGTTCTCGCGCCGCCTCGTGTGCTGCTTCATTGAGATTGGGAGGGGAATCGTTGATTTGCCCAAGGTGAGCTGGGAACCAACTCAGAAGATAATGTGTTATGTTCTTGCCTTGCAGTATTCTCAGCGTTTGTTCAGAGACCGTCCCCTTGGCGAACGCCCGTAGTGCTGCCATGGAATCACTGTAGACGACTTCAATGTTATCCATCTTGAGTGCTAAGGCGATGGCCACCTGTTCCACAATGATTGGGTCTTTCGTCCTGACCGTCGCTGAGCTGACGACATGGCCAGCCCCATCGACCACCACTGCCATAAACGCTTTCCCATTGGCGTAGGAAGCCGCGTCAATAAATAAGACCCCTCGTTTCTCGTTTGAGACTTGACGAAGTATAGTCCTGGCCCTCGCTACTCTTCTTCCGACGTTGTGTTCTGGATGCATGTTTCTTGGTATAGGAGACACCGTGATATTCTCCCTGATGTAGCCGGGGATATCATTGTAATTGTGCCTGACTGCCATTGGGTGTTGGCCCAGCTCCTGCTGGATCATTCTCCCCGACCTTGTTGTAGATAACCTTGCAAACTGTGCTCCCTCTTGGGCTTCTGCTATTTCTTCGAGCGTGTTGTGAATGCCAAGCTCAAGCAGGCGCTAGGTGCTGGTATGTATGGGTAGGCCCAGGACCTTCTTGGTAACTTTCCTGAGGAGCACATTCAGTGTCTCCGACTCTGGTCTTGACCAGTTGTGCATTGCTGCCTCGTACGTGAAGTGGCTTAGAACAAACGCATGCATCAACCTGATGAGGTTGTCTTCCTTGATCCCATTTCTTTTGTTGGCAACTCTGCGTATGAGGTGCACCGCACTGTCTGTTTGCCAAGTTAACTTGGCTACAGATTTGCTGTTGGCGCCGGTAGACTCTATCAGCATGCCCAGGACTTTGATGGAGTCGACCCTCTGGATAGAATCCCCTTGATTTGTACGGAGGTGGATGTCTATCTGGTTTAGCGGCTTCCATCCCCTGGGCTTCGGTCCTCGGCGTGCAGTCCGATACAGTAAATGTTCTGACTTACTCGAGCAGCACTTGAGCCCAGAAGGACGAAGGTACTCTTCTACGGTGTCAATCGCCTCTTGCAGGGCGCTCTCAATCTGCCCCTTGCTTCCACCTGTGCACCAGATGGTAATGTCATCTGCGTAGATGCTGTGCTTCAATCCTTCAATACTCGATAATTTCTTTGACAGTCCAATCATGGCAATGTTGAACAGCATTGGTGAAATCACTGCCCCTTGTGGCGTGCCCCTTGCTTCTAGTTCGATTGCTGCGGTCTCGATATCTGCAATCTTCATCACGGCTTTCCGATCTGTAAAAAATGACCATACGTAGTCATAGGAGGCCTTCCGACCAAGCTTGGAAATTGCTTCGAGTATGAATGAGTGGTGGATGTTGTCAAACGCTTTTTCTAGATCTAGACACAGAATGGCTCTCACGTCTCTCGTTTTGTTGTCGATGACCTAGTGTTTGATAAGCTTCAATGCATCTTGTGTCGATAGCCCTGCCATGAATCCAACCATATTGTGTGTATATATGTCGTTATCTTCCAAGTACTTGTTTATCCTGTGCAGTATGGCATGTTCTGAAACCTTGCCGATACATGATGTCAAGGATATTGGCCTCATGTTGTTCAAGTTAGGGGGCTTTCCTGGCTTAGGAATAAGGATCATCCTGGCCAGCTTCCATTGGTCTGGCACCCTGCCTTCTTGCCATGCTGAATTGATCATATCCTTCAGTGTTTCAATTGAATCATCATAAAGGTTACGAAGGGCCTTGTTTGATATACCGTCCGGGCCAGGGGCCGACCTGCCGGTGAGACCATGCAAGGCTCTTCTGATCTCCTCGATGGTAAAGTCGCGCTCAAGACCTGGATTGGGCCTGCCCTGCAGGTACTGTCTACTTAGTGGTGCCAATCCTCTTTTGATTGGGAGGTACTTATGCACGAGCCGCTGCACAACTTGCTGTTCTGTAGTGCGCCCCATCTCTTTATGTAAAATTCGAGCGATAACATGCTTTTGATTTGTTTTGGTGGTGTTTTTGTTGAGGAGATGCTTTAACATATTCCATGTCTTGCCATTGCGCCTCTGACCATCGACGGAGTTGCAGATTTCGTCCCATTACTGCCTGGATAGTGCGCAACAATGTTCTTCGACTGATCTGTTTACCTCAGCTATCTTCTTCCTCAGTCTTCGGTTCAGGCGCTGACCCTTCCAACGGTTCAGTAGTGCTTGCTTTGCCTCAAGAAGATGAGTGAGCTGGCTATCCATTCTTTCAACCGGAAAATCTGTGGTAATGGTGGAGGAGACGGATTTGATGTCATCTTTAATCTGTTTGACCCCCTGCTCCAAGCCTTGTCTGTGGCCATCTTGTTCCCTTTCCATCCTTATCTTTCTGAACTTATCCCAGTCTGTGAAGTGAAATTCTCTCTAATTTTTACGCTCCCCGGAGAAAGTAGTGGCAAGAATGCAGTGGTTACTCCCTTGGTCACCAGCAAGGTTCATCCACTGGGCCTTCTTGATGTTCCTTACAAATGTAAGGTCCGGGGTGGAATCCCTGCAGCAAGATGTACCAAGCCTTGTTGGTAGGCTGGGGTCTGTGATTAGGGTGAGATCAAGTTCACTGGCACTTTGCCAAAGTCGATTTCCTTTCCCAGTGTTGTACTTGTAACCCCATGTATGATGAGGGGCGTTGAAATCACCTGCTATGACGAGTGGACATTCCCCGGCGATATTAACAGCTTTCTTTAGAACCGTCTTGAACCCTTGCTGTTGTTCCTTTGGACTGCTGTATATATTAAGAACGAAAATGCTCTGATGGTTGCTGGTACCTGTCACGATGTCTACCATGACGTGTTCCAACCGGCCTGCTTCTATCTTGAGGTCGTGGGTTACGTGCGTTAGTTTGTTGCATACGAAGGTGCATACTCCCCTCCCTACAGTATCCCCTATTACAGGCCGGAATCCAGGCAACGTTGCTTGCGGTGAAAGGGTTTCTTGTAATAATATAATATGAGGCTTTTCTTGGCTGCTCCTGATATACTGCTGTAGGGCTGCCTTCTTTTTAAGGTAACCTCTACAGTTCCATTGCCAGATACGAAATGCTTCACGTAGCGCTGCCATCATGGTTATTACATGGGCGGCTAGAGCCTGATGCTGCACCTGTCGACAGGTTTGGTACCACTAGTATTGGTGGCCGAAGGGGTGAGTTTGGTGCATGAGGAGGCCTTGCTGTATTGTGCAGATATGCTTCGACCTTTGTAATGCGCAAAGTCATATGCTCTTCCAGTGCCGCCACGCTTGACTGTAGCTTACCCATCTGCTCGCTAAGATTGGCTACTACTTTGCTGAGCGTGTCAAAGACCTCTTTCATATCTGACATGGTCGTTTGGTTGGCCTCCACGTGTTCTGCCATGACTGCCCTCTTTTTAGTGGTTCTCGAGTCCCCCACGTTTTCAGCCACAGGGACATCAACTGGCTGAGGCACTGGCTGTGAAGACTGCGCGCTGGTTAGCTTAGTGAGAAGAATTTTTATTTCCTTTAACTCAGCTGATAGCCTCTCGTTCGATTTTGTAAGTCTCGCGTTTTCTTGCTCTAGCTGTGCAATTCTATCATGCTCTGGCAGCTTACCTGTCATCACCTCTGCCGCGCCGTTGCGCACTCGCTCAGCCCAGCTGCCTTTCGATGTAACTGCAGGCGTCCTCCCTGTGTGTGAAGCCGTGATCTCAAACTGAACGCCAGGCAGCTGGCCATTCGGGTGCCGCCCAGGCTGATCCCGACCCTGATGGTGACCTTGAGAACTCGAGCGCCCCCGTGATTGGGAGCGGGCCTTGGGTCTAGAACTTCTTCTGGAACGCGACCTCCCCCTGGAGTGGGGCCGCCTTTTCTGTTCTTGTGAAGTCTGGATGCTCTGGGTGCCGTAGGCTGGAATAAGCTGCTTGTCGTTGATGTCTGGACTCGATGTGA
Source organism: Rhipicephalus microplus (assembly GCF_043290135.1). NCBI lineage: Eukaryota > Metazoa > Arthropoda > Arachnida > Ixodida > Ixodidae > Rhipicephalus > Rhipicephalus microplus. The sequence goes on along the minus strand of NC_134701.1, from coordinate 248,914,419 downwards.
TTGATGCGTCCCGGGCTTCTGCGGCTGCTCGCGATCTTTCCCAACGTCTGCGTCTGACATTGTATGGCACTAAGAACCTGTTCTTGCACTCCTTGCCTGCCGTGGGATGGTGACCGTCGCAAAGCCTGCATCTTGGATTGCACTGGTGCAGGCTATCTGGGTTCTTGATCTCGCAGCCTCTGCAGATGGTTTCAGCTGGGTTGGGACAGACGTCAGACCGATAGACTTTCCACAGACGTAACATATATCGATGTTCTTGCGGTAAAGGGAGCACTGCAAAAGTGAAGGTCCATATCTCACGAATCTGGGCACCTTGTGTCCTTCGAACGCTATGATGATTGTCCCGGTGTCCTTGATTCTCTTGGCCGCAGCGCGAGCGGGTTGTTCGCGTTCACAATCTTTCGGGTCAAAATGTCCTGAGTATCGCTTACGGGGATCCCGCGAATTACTCCTTTACCAGTATCGTGGGGTGCCGTGGCGTACGCGCTAACCTCGAACACTTTGCCTCCAATGTCAATTTGCTTGACCTTGAGGTATCTTGAAGCTCTATCTTGGTCCGGAGTGCTTGCCACCATAATGTTCTGCTGCAAGTTGGAACAGATGATGTCCTGCATGGCCTCCTCCTCTTTGATGCCGGCCGCCAGTACTATCGCGTCTGCCACGGCTCCAGTGCCAATTCTCGAGATATTTAATCCTCCACGTGGTCGTAGCACAATTTTGCTGAAGTCCTTGGGTAGTGGCGGCATGCGTCCAGCTCGCACGATTGTATGCTTGGTATCATACCTACTACGACTGGTTCGAGCGTCTCCCGCAACGCCTGACTTAGTCGAACCCTTGGCAGCAGGAACGCTAACCGCGGCTTGCTTATTCCTTGAGCGTCTCGTTTCGGCTTCCTTCCAACCCATGTCTTCCGTGCAATCCTCTGGAGAGATGTCCTCTCCATCTACTTGGTATTCCATTCTCAGTTGCAGGTTCTGGAACGCGCAGAGCATTGAGTCAAGTTGGCGCCGGGTCGGCGCATAGGCGACAATCGCCTCCTTGATTGTTAGGCTTAAATTCCTTGGTGGCGTTGCCGTGTAAAAATGCCCCCAAAACGGTTTAAAAGTCCACTCACCAGCACAAAGGTGGGATCTGCTGATTTCTTGAGAACTTATGCACACGATGGGACTGAAAACTCGGCGACAAATTCGTGAATACCACAGGAAAGCTTTCTTGAAAGCAGGAGCCGATCTTCGCGTGTCCGCCTTGGTCGGCACCTAGAGCATCTCTCCTTGTATTAGCAAGCCCTCCGTGGCTCTGCCCGAGAAGGAAGTAAGGTTCCTCGGAGGTTTCGTCGCGCGCAAGTAGTTATATTATCTTTACTTTTCTGTTTCGTTTCCTTATAAATTTTTCTTTGCCTTTTTCTGTGCCTTTGTTTTTTCGTTTTTCTCTTACTCATGTTCTGCTTTTCGTGCCATATGGTTTTTTGTCACATGGTTACTGTCTCCTCTGTTTATTTTCACGCTATGCGCAATAAACGCAGTTGGAAGTTACGATCGTGTCCTTCGTGTCCGTCTTGTCTCTGTGTCGTCGTTTTGTTCTCGCGCTATAACTATCGTCTTTCTAACCTCGTCGAAAGTTACCTATAAAACTTCTGTCCCACTCGGCTTTCTCTTCAGTACAGAAGGATGACTTACCTGTCAGCTGTACAATTATAGGTAGTACACAATAAGCAATTCTATCGGGCCAGTTGGTATGAATCTATGTTGGTAGGAAGCGCAGCAACTATTACACGGAACATACAACACAAGTGCTCGTGTTGTGTGTTCCGTGTAATAGTTTCTGCACTTCCTACCAAAATGTATAGGCAACAGTTTTTTTTTATATTTTTGCCATATTCCCTGCATGTAAAGTTGCCGGGAATATCACCCTATTTTTCTTTCTGAGCGTGCACTTTGGACCTTCCTGATCAGTTTTTAGCTGTTTTAATTACACCGCACCTTTCTTACTGCTGCTACAGTTTTTCGACATCAGTGTAGATCCTTTAGTCGACGTTTTTATCCTTGAGGTTTTTTAGTTCCGCAAACTGTTTTAGAGCTTGAGTTTATCGCCTTCTTCATATTCATATGTTTTAGTTACCTTATCAATTATTTTCTTGTTTGTGAGAGTCTGCTTGCTTCTTGCTTCTGTGTTTCACGTCCAACTTCGATTGCTGCTTTCGAATTTCAGTTTATAGTTAGAGTTTGGTCCATTCATTTTATGTCGCTATTTTCTTCATATTCTAGTGCATCGTGCTTGTTTTCAAGGACAATGCTGAATTCAACTGCTTTTTTTCGGATTTAATCTAGGCTGATCTGTTTATTAGTGGTTAATTTTTCTGTTCTTAGATGGATGCCTCTTCTCGCTTCCACCAACCGATCTATGATCGCTCTATTTTACCTTGGTTGTTATTTTCGTGTTCTGTGCCGGACTGGGTTCGCCGGACGATATAAAATACACTTGATTGGTTGATATGTGTGGTTTAACGTCCCAAAGCCACCATATGATTATGAGAGACGCCGTAGTGGAGGGCTCCGGAAATATTGACCACCTGGGGTTCTTTAACATGCACCCAAATCTGAGTACACGGGCCTACAACATTTCCGCCTCCATCGGAAATGCAGCCGTTGCAGCCGGGATTTGAACCCGCGACCTGCGGGTCAGCAGCCGAGTACCTTAGCCACTAGACCACCGCGGCGGGGTTATAAAATACACTTCGTTCTTCGTTGCTTCGTTAGAGCTTTAATGTCACAAGCTAAAATCTACCTGTTATTTGTTCTTTAACATCCACTAAAAATCTAAGCACACGAACGGGGCCGTACTCACATCCCATTGACTAGCAACGAACGATGCCGGAAGTCTAACACACGACCTTATTCTGTATGGATGCCAGAACGCTATTCATTCTAAGCATCACAGTGAGCTGATTTATTTTCTCTTTTTTTTTCTGCTGTGCAGTGTCTTTATGGGTGTATGAACATATGCTGGCGAAAAGAGGCGGTAAATGAATGCCACGTAATCTGGAAAAAAAGATGGCACTTTTGGTTTATTCACTTGCGTAATTTTACAGCAATATCTTACAGCGTTTGCGACGACGCGTGAGAGGCAGTAAATATTAATTTGTTCAACGCACTGGCGCCGACAATTGCGTGGCCATCGCCTTCGCCAAATGCGTAACCATCGCTTCGCAGGCCCCGTCCCAGCCTTGTGCGCAAAGGTGTTTTTTTCTTCTGTAAAGCTATGTACATTACAATGGTGCTCTGTGGTCATACCTGTACGTTGGTCCACTAAACGCGATCAATGTACAGTCACAAAATGTATGGCACTTAAGACAAAAAACACAATTGAGCATAACGGAGAGGAGACCTTCCGCATCAACAGATCATTTTGAGCACTCTAGAGAAAAATATACACGTCACTGCATGGCGATTTCAAAACATACATGGCGATTCAGAAACGACACTCCCAAAGGAACAGACAAGTTGCAGTGTTCTCGTGTTTTAAGTACGTTCAACGAGAGATGATAGTTAAATTACAATGACAATAAACATTCAGGCACGTTGGTGGACAATAGACAGGGCAAGATTTTGCCTCAGTTCAAAAAGGCACGTTACGTTCATCAGTCTATGGAGTGAACCGTCTTCCTTACCATGTATCTCTATGCGCGATGTTCTAAAGAAAAAAAAAAGGCCACTGCTAACAAAAGCACGCTGTTTTTCCTTTCGAATCATTTTTTTACCGTTCTTTTGTTTTGTTGGAACTAGTTCCTATGAACAGTCATAAGGCACCTGTTTTGATAAATAGACAGAATATCATCACGCCCCAATGTCTGCTCGCGTTCGAAGCTGTGCCAAAAACAAAGAAAATAGGGGTGGTGGGGATGGAGGGATTTGGTTTTGTTATCTTAGCACTTCAGAGCTATGACTAAGAGCTGAAACGTTCTATTATGCTAACACTATGCGCTGCTATTTATTATACAATATGACATTTTACGACATTGATCACGATTGCTCTTCTTATGATTTCGATCATTAAAATTCTCGCCTCAGGCGACGGAAGAAACCTTCGAAAGAATTAAAAAGTGTATGCTAATGTCAGACAGTGACGACACAATTTCAGCGCAATTTCTGTCTATTCAACAAATTTTGATTCTACGGCAGTTCAACTGAATTAAATACCTGAGCATACGCTTGTGCTAGTATGACTTTTAATTTGTTCGTTTATTCACAATCACACTTTGGAGAAAGTCCAACTCCATCGAATAAATCGAACACTCATGTGGGATTGGAGAACGCCTATTAGCGTGCACTGTACGCTACAGGTAAACATTTTATCTGGTGATACATACAACGATGTTTGATTTTGTTCGATGACGAGAGTAGAACCAAAAGTGATACGCGCATAGTAACGTGAACTGAATAGAAATGAAATGGCAAGTTCACCAACAGCACCCGCGAAGTATGGCACGATCGAAAGTTTCATAAATGTATCGCTCGTTTACAACACTGAGGAAGGCACTCGTGCCTGCAAACCTTTACAAAGTCTCGCATTATTCACAGGCACCTGGTGAAAAATTCAGTCCATCTGTATAAAGGACGACTCGTTAGAATGCTTTTTTTTTCTTTTAGTTCCACGGTACTTCTTTAAATGAACTGAATCTTTATATTATAAACAAAATCGGCAGATCTTGCAACACTTTCTTCGTCAGAGTTTTTTTGGGACTCGTCAATATAGTAAGAAGGCTCCACACCAACAGAAAAAAAAATTATCTAGGCACTGAAAATACACCTGAAGCGGGCTGTTGGCTTTCGGGCACGAGAAATTAGTTTTGTTCGGGGGGCCAGCGCATGACAGAAAGAAAAATGACTCGCGACGAATTCGTGGGTGAGCATCACTCAAAAAACAAAACAGACAACGAACAACACGTAATAAAAAAAAAGAATGTGGCCGGGAAGAGCAGGAAAGATGACCGCTGGGCGATAACACAGCTTTCCCGTCACCTCCTCGCGGAACACAAAACGCGGCGCTGCGGATTTTATCGAAACACAACGCACGCTGCGCGAAACAACCAACATGAATGGCACTTGATGAATTCAGCAACAAAAAAAAAAAAAGAAATAAAGGCTTACCCCCGTATTCACAAACGCTCCTTGACTCAACCTTCACCCTTCACTTGACAGAGTTGAGCACTGCGCCACCTCTCGGCCGAAAATGATGCTGCGCTGCTCGAAAATCGCACCACTTTATTGCTGATATGCAGTGACTTGCCGTGCCTAGGGAGGGCGCTTCCATCGGCTTTCTCAAGTGAAGGTGAAGCGTTGAGTGAAGGGACGTTCTAGAATACGGGGGTTACACTCGGAGCGCGGAGGGCCTCCCAACAGCAGGAACGATAACTTTCTCGAGTGACGAGCTTGGCGTTTCGCAGTCTTTCGCGTGTGAGGCGACAACGTCACCAACCACACACGTCGAAACAAGAAGGCGACGGACAACACGAGGTATGCACGACGAGCGGTGACATAGACTGTATCGGTAAAAAATAAAAATAAAAAAAAACCCGAAGTGTTCACTTCCACGAGCTTTTTTTTTCTATAACCACGCGTATACACTTAAATAGTCCCGGAAGCGACATAACGTGGGCGATGAAGAACTTGGGTGGGGTCTTCGCAAGTTGCGTCCTGGCGATGCAGTCGATGCAGTTGGGCGATGCAGTCGCGCTCCGCTGTATACAGTCGACGCCTGCAGCTCGTTGTCGTCGCGAAGGGCGGTGAGAATCACTTGTTCTTGGGCTGGTGCCTCTTCATGTGCAGCGCCAAGTGGTCGGAGCGGGCGAACGAGCGCTCGCAGATGAGGCACTTGAACGGCTTCTGGCCCGTGTGTTTGCGGTAGTGGCGCGTCAGCTCGTCGGATCGAGCGAATCTCCAGTTGCAACCTTCCCATTGGCACAGGTAGGGCTTCTCACCTGCGATCGAGGAAAAAAAACAAACAAACAGAAAGATCGATTTTAGCTCAATGACACGACCAAGCCTAGCTATTATACGTTTCGAAAGAAAACAACTAATTGAAAATGCTAGAACACCTCCGTGATTACATTTTTACGCCTTTCAGAAATGTTGCTATCAACCATGCGTCCGTCCGGTCTTTGCATTAAATTGTCTCTCAAAGAATACGATACAGTGAAAATACGGGTACGTTAGTACCTATCGATATCCGATGCACAGTGAGCCATTGAAATAGAACCGTTGGCACAAATAGAGACATCATTATGCACCACTTTCAGTGTACACCCCCAAGCGCGGAATCGCACTGTACTAATGATGCAATATTATCAACGAGCGTACGTTTAGCAAGCGCGTGAACCGCACTAATAAACTAAAGTTCGGAAACTAGTATATGAGATCTGTTTTGTTCGGTCAGCTTCCTTCAGCTGTCATATTTGTATTAATAGGCTTCGCATCTTCAGTGCGACGCTGAGGCGACCTAAATACCTATATCATAACCTATGTACAAGCTTTCACATCTTAGGTTCAGGTGCTTTTAACCAAATGACAAATGTGCAGAAGAAGCAATTCTCCAGCTATGTCACTATATGTTCGCTGGTATATAGAGAACGGACAGATGTTACCTCAGCCCGAACCAAAGGCTGAGCGAGAACAATTATTCCATTTCGAATAGAAAGCCCATGTTGTCACTGTTGATACTGTTTCAATAGTAAGCGAGATTACCATAGACCTACACGCAAGAAAAAAAAAGCAACACCTAAATCACTGCTTTCTTTGCGGTTCGCGATGCACAATAAGGTGCGGCGACATTTGCGAGACCGAACAGTGCTCATGCATGGACAAGCGCGCGCCCACAGCCACCTGTTCGGTTATCTTCTGGTGTAGGCGCCAAATGCAGGGCTGCATCGCGTCCATTTGTACAACTCCGAAAAGGACGCGGCGTGCCTCCCGTTTTCAATTTCAACTGCCGTCCGAGACTTCGCCCGTGCATTCAATTGATAGCAGCCTTGAACTTCCCAGCCTTGCTTTCGCATTCCCACTGCCTATTATAATCGAACGACGCGCGCCGTATATCTCACTCCTCTATCAACCGCAAAGTGAACCGGTCGAAGAGAACTGAAAGCGTGCGTCACTTTCGCGCAGCGCCCAAGAAAATAGAGAGAGAGAGAGAGAATGAAGAAAAACCGAGGTTCCTTTCAAAGAACGGACGGCGAAGCTACGAAAGTTGCGGCGAAGGCACTGGACCCAACTGTACGTCTGCGCAGAATGGAGCCCTAATGGAATAATGTGGTTTCTACCAGGGATACATGGTGGTGCGCGTAAGTCTGCAAGCTCTCTATCTCGCTACACACACCCCCTCCTCCTCCCGACTGCACTTACCTACCCTTCTCCCCGTTTTACGCCCGATTGGAGACTTTCTCTGGCGTGACGACTCGGCTGAGCGCATGCAGCGTCCTTCGTCCTTTTGCCCCCCCCCCCCCCATCCCCCCTTAATTTGTGTCCACGATTTCTTTTCCCGTTCCGTCTTTCTTTGATACCCCGGGCGGCCCCGATGAACACCCAATCGCTATTTCTTCCTCCCCAATACTCTGTGTCGGCGAGATCGGGAGAAATAACAGCTCCTCCCTTCTTTCCTTTCTTTGAGTGCGAAGCCGGCCGCGAGAGAAAAAGCCCGCGACGAAGGCGTGCGCGAATCGCGCGTAACCGTGCGTAAGCGAACGAAGAATTACGGCCCGCGGTCGGTAGGAAAATCGAAAGCTAAGCGCGCCCTCCCCGTCGTCGGAGTGAGCCGGAGTCGCCCACGGGCACGGTGTAAGCTACTTCTTACACCGTGCCCACGGGGAACTCCCACGGTGAGCTCTGCTTGCCCCCCTTCTCTTCCTTCCCTTTTCTTCACCTTCCGATGGTGCCACGACGTAAGCGTCAAGGTCACGGTAACTTTACGGTCTACACAGCCACGTTTTGAAGAAAAATAAACCCACACCAAGTGCAGAAAAGCTTGAATGAGGATCGTTGGGATCGTCTCCCTCAGATCCCGTGCTCCGTGGCCCCGCCAGTCAAATCCATCCGGTCATTACCGGCTTATACCGGAGAAACACGAGATTGAGCAATAACGCTTTCTGTCACGAATCACGAATTGAGGAAACTGCTCGTCACGCCGGTGCCGGAGATCTTTAAGGTTTTCAAGAAGTCTGTATAGCGTCGAAATCATCGCAGGTTTCCTTTCCCACGAACCAATCTTTTTTTTTCTTTCTATCAGTAGAAGTAGTAAAGCTTACGCGGGACAATTTCATCGACCCCCTGATTATGTAGTTGAGCAGGAAAATAAAGCGGCACTGTGATTCATCACTGCACTGGACTGTACACTCCCACCCCCAAAAGTTTTTGGAGCACGAAATTTCCGAGACAGCTTTCTAACCACTTTTTCTGAGAACATATTATCCAAATAGCTGTTCCAGCATGTAGTATTTCCGGAGACTTACACAACTATGCTAGGTTAGAAGCGCCGAGCACTAATACAGCCACAATTTGCATTTTCATTGGAGCCCACGTTCTGTAAACTTTCGAGAGCAGGTATGTAATATAATCAACCATTTCTTTGACGCTTGTAATGTTCATACTCGTGCAAGAGAGCCAAGAAAGGAAACGCTACCCTGTGCAAGAAATATGTGTAAATTCACATCTGCACGGTCACTCAACTTTTTAAAAAAAATTAGACGTTACGCGAGTTCTGGAAGCGAGCACTAAGTCGTATTCCACAGTGAGCGAGTACAACGTTGAAATGTGAAAGGTGTTTTTCGAACTCGCCCTATAGTCTTCCCTCTATTGCTATAGTGCGTTACTTCGAATGCTAGTTCTGAACCACCATGGGTTCTGAATGACAAGAAGTTCAACACAACGAGAGGAGTAGGGGGCATCTGCGTGACCAACATTCTTTGTTGGTGCGTCGCCGCACACGGCCGGAGCTTCGCTTCGACAGCCGGGGTAAGCTTTGTACGCGACATCGTCACTTCAAGATATGACGCTCGACGTTGCCGCACCAGCTAAGTCCCGGACTGGGGGGGTGCTGAAAACGGTAGCCAGTGGAGGATCGCGTTTATTCCTGTTCTTTGCATTGTGTACACAGCATCAGCTGACACAGCGAAACCGGCTTAAGTAACAAGAGACGTCATGATGCGCCATCAGCGTGGCTGAAGGAAGCGCCGTTAAAGAGAAAACGATCAAAAGAAGAGAAAACACTGCAAACTGGCAGGGGATTAAGGCCACTTTCCGGCTGACCGGCCCGCGGCACGTCAACTTTGCGCGGATCATAAGCCGTTAAGATTGTGAAATGGGAGGCACACACACAAGCTTCGCCCGAAGCCTGTCACTGCTTCTCCAGCGCAGACTTGGTCATTCGAGCCCTGCACGAGCAACCGCCGCACGCGTAAACTGGCCGTCTCAAAAAAAAAAAAAAGAAAAAAAAAAACCTGCGATGGACGCGACGACTTCCGGAGCACGATCAATGGAGGCTGCATCGTTTACGACTGCCGGTCAAGGCGATCCGCCGCCTGGGCTGTAGACAAGTGGGGTCGGGCCAGCCATGGTTCCACTGTCCGCGCCGCAGGGATCGATCAACGAGAACAACGGCCGCTTCACAAAAGGATCTCCTCTGTGCCATTGTGAAGGATTTAACGGAGCCCTTTTAGCTGCCGCCGTATGATCTTACATATTGCGTCTGGGAACAACCGGCTTATGTAACCTTGGAACAGAATCCGCAAGCCAGGGTCACGTATGTCCGCCTGAAGGGACGCAAAATGCTCAGGTATAGACCACCTCAACGCTGCTTTATGACTTCCCTCTTTTTATACGAAGCGACCACCGGACGTCTTGACTTTCACGCCAACTTTAAGAGCTTCATATATCTCATTTCTGAAAAGAAAATGATTTTCAGAAGCCTAGAATGGGAACAGTTAGGGATAAGAGTTAATGGAGAGTATACCTTAGTAACCTGTGCTTCAGCGATGACATTGCATTGCTGAGTAACTCAGGGGACGAATTGCAACTTATGATTACGGAGTTAGACAAGGAGAGCAGAAAGGTGGGTCTTAAAATTAATCTGCAGAAAACTAAAGTAATGTACAACTACCTCGGAAAGGAGCAACGCTTTGAGATAGGTAATAGTGCACTTGAAGTTGTAAAAGACTATGTCTACTTAGGGCAGGTAATAACCGCTGAGCCGAACCACGAGATTGAAGTAACTAGAAGAATAAGAATGGAATGAAGCACATTCGGCAAGCACTCTCAAATTATGACAGGTAGATTGCCACTATCCCTCAAGAGGAAGGTATATAACAGCTGTATCTGGCCGGTGCTTAGCTACGGAGAAGAAACCTGGAGACTTACAAAGAGGGTTCAGCCTAAATTGAGGACGACGCAGCGAGCAATGGAAAGAAAAATGGTAGGTGTAACCTTAAGAGACAAGAAAAGAGCAGAGTGGATTAGGGGACAAACGGGGGTTAAGGATATCATAGTTTAAATCAAGAATAGGAAATGGACATGGGCCGGGCATGTGGCGCGTAGACAGGGTAACCGCAGGTGATTAAGGGTAACTAACTGGATTCCCAGAGAAGGGAAGCGGGTTAGGGGGAGACAGAAGGTTAGGTGGGCAGATGAGACTAAGAAGTTTGCGGGTATAAATTGGCAGCAGCAAGCACAGGACCGGGTTAACTGGCGGAACATGAGAGAGGCCTTTGTCCTGCAGTGGACGTAGTCAGGCTGATAATGATGATGATGATATCTCATTTCTACACCGTTATGGGCGTGCTCAGGTGACCTATATATATTACTAACACTTTGGACTGAGCTTTACATTGAGCTGAATCATTTTTGCACAGCTATGTATGCCACTGGCGGTAACTTACCTGTATGTATCCTTTGGTGGGCCTTTAGGTGAGAGCTCTTCGTGTACACCTTCCTGCAACCTGCCAAAAAACAAAAAAAAAAGCAAACAGAAGATTTAGTGAGCAGTCCGAGTACGTAAAATTTACTCGTCCTCTCATTACCTCGGCCTCCACGCGGCAGGAACTCAATTTTCTCGCGCCCGGCGCAGTCATGCATGTTTATACCCGCTATAGCACCGGCGTAAACGAGCACACCAAGTCACGTACGAAGACGCGGGCCCTTTCTCACATAAAACAAAATCGACGACGAAAGAGAGCGAGCGAATGCTGCCGCGGTCACAGCCCCCGTGGGGCAATTTCATTTCATCGTCGGCTCTTCCACGGCTGCGTTATAGAACGTCCCCGTGTAGAAGAGAGCAAGGCAGAAAGGTGAAAGCGCCACGGTTGAGCAGAGAGAAAAATGTTCATTGAGAAAAAACTGGTTGCTAAGAATGCGCGTGTAGGCATCGCGGCCCTGCGTGATCTCCCTCGCCAACTCCTCTGCTCGCTTCTCGTAGTCCGCTTTGCCGAAGCACGAATCGATCTCAGTCCCCGTAGCCTCTGGAATGCCGAGGAATCTTCAGTCGTGGGGGCAAGATAGAGAGAGAGGGGGGTGTTACGCTGTCTTTGCATCGAGAGATAACGAAACAACGAGAGAGTGACGATGGGGGGCATCTCGCTTGTACGAACAGGCATATTATACGCCTGAAGCGGGCAGAGAAGGGGGAGGGCGGCGACCTGGCCTCTTACATGGTCACTACGCAACGCTCGCGCACTCACACACGCCGCTCTTTCCCTGCGCGCCGGCGCAAGGCAGGTAGTAAAAAGGTAAGCAGTCTCTCGGAGGCATACGATCGGACGTGGGGGAGATTGGAGAGAGGCCTTCTGACGGCGCAGATGTTTCACCCGAGGCTATGTTTTGGCTGTTTACTTGTGGCCCGGGCTCGCCGCGCGGTCTGGGCGGACCGCGAACCGAGCGGGGGCCGGCCGTCGGCGGGTACGACGTTCGCCGCGACGCCTCCGGAACGCCGCGGTCGTGTGCGTGCGTGTGTGTGCTCGTCCGTTTTTGTCTCTGCATTGAGGACCCGGAGGGTGAGCGAACACGCTGATGCTTATCGGTGGCCCCCAGCTCAATTTGCGACGTTCAAATTGCAGTTCTGTCGCGGTAGGAATAGAAAGGCAGGGATGGGGTGGGGGGGTGTAGAGATGTCCGAGCCGAGCTCTCCCTTCCCCTCCGTCGCCTTCTTAGTGTGGCAGGCCCCAACGCTGCCGTTGCTTGTTTCTTTGTTTTCTTTTTTTTCACTCATCGATCGCCTTCGTCAGCTTCTCCCGCGTGTAGGCTGCCGCACTCCGCATTATGTCGCGCAGCCCGCGGTGATCGGCTTGTATTTAATGGACGCGCTTTGTTTTTTTTTTTTGTTTAGCTGGGTGTTTGGGTACGCTGCCGCGTTGGTGGCGGTTATAGGTGGGCGCGAGTTATGCGAAGAATGAACGGCGCGTGTGCGATCTATCGTTCCGCCCGCCGAAGATTGGGGCGGCCGGCCGGCAAGTGCGACTTCGTCGGAATGCGCCACTGTCGCTTTTCTTCGCCGGCGTGTTGTCTCGCCGGGATGCCGGCATTCTCTCGCATCTCCTGTAATGAAGGCGGCTTCGTATGTCCCCGTGACCTTGTCGCTGGACGAGATCGTCTAAGGACGGTTCGTGCTAAAGTGCAACACAGGTTTCCTGTGCCGTAAGCTGGTCGTGCTACTGCAGAACGCCTTCGATAGCTAAGTGCAAAGCAATCGCTGATAGAAAAATCACGCTTTGGTTCACCAGCCTTTCTCTTGCGATTACGTTGAGGTGAGAATGGCACGCTTCTTAAGTTCCTAGATGCATCGATATAGCGTGCAACACAGCGTTTTCCTTTCCTCGTATACCCAGCTTTCGGAGGCTCCGAGAACAAAACGCCAAATTAGCCTAGCCTGAAAATTTTATCGTTTAAAAGTTACATTCATATTTTTCTTGAGCTGAATAACGTACACAACTGGAAAACGATACGCAAAACTTGATTAGTCGATTTCACGGGCAAACAGTTATAGCGGCAGCGTCAGCATGTCAACCCGACACCTGTTGGTGGCGTATTTTTCACTGGAGGCTGATCTGCTCCCTTGAAATTTTTTTCCACAGGTTCCGAATTTTCTTTTGTAGCACTTTTCTGAGCAATTTTCGCCTCCTGTCTTTTGTGACCGTGTATATAAACCTTTCGCGGCTCGGAAGTACAATCATGTATTAGTTCGCGCATCAATCTGAGCTTGTTCCTGCGCTCTTTGCAGAGCATCATAAGATGAAGTCACGGGAACTAGAGTGCTCTAGCAGCCTTATTAGTGTATATTTTGCGAGTATTGCAAGTAGCCTTGCACATCAGTTACAATACCTCGGAATACATTTCAAAAGCCATCGAAATGCAGCTGAAAGAGTGGTTCTCAGACCCACCTTCGAAGTCGCAGTGGTGGATTCGTCGCTTCTCCAACTCGGGGTTATTCCGCTTGTTGTACTTGGGGCGAGGTGGTTCGGGCACCGCGGCACCGGAGGACGTGGACGGCGGACACTCGGCCGGGTACGGCGGTGGCGGTGTCCTCCGCGTCGAAGACGCTCCACCCAAGGGAACTCCGTCGGTCGACGGACTCCCGGGCTCTGAGTTGGGCGGCGTCGGGGGCATGCACGACACCCGCGCCATGGAGAAGTGTGGTCCCCCGACCATGAGCTTGAAGTTCGTGTGGGGCGCCGCTGCGGCACCCTGAGGCGAGTAGCCGCCGCCCGGATAGCACGACGCCTCGAGCCCTTGCCTACCCACGGCCCCGTACTGGCAGGGCGCCAGCACGGACCCTTCGGTCTTCACGACGGGCAGGATGTCAATCGAATGAGAGGGCGTAGCCGAGATGTCCGTATCCCGGGGGTTGATGCACGCAGAGAGCTCTTGCCACACGGACATGGAGCCGGCAGGCGGCGCGGACGGCTGCTGGTGAAGATGCTGCTGCAGATGCGGCTGCGGAGGGTTCGGCTTGGCGAACATGTCCTCGGACTTGGGGGCGGCCGATGGGTAGAGCCGGTAGTCGGTCCGCATGTGCGCCGTCGCATGCGCGGGGTACCCATGGTGGCGGTTCAGGTAAGCCGCCGGGGACGGGGATGAGGCGTAAGGGGCGTACGACGACGCGTTGATGCCACCGTCCCCCAAGGGCTCGACTTGGTGATCCTCGAAGAACTCGTCGACTTGAGAGGCGCTCTCGCGGCGAGCCTTTTGCTGGGCGCTCGCCTCGGATAGCCGCAGTTGCGCCCAATCGCCGTTCCGCTCCACGTAGGTGTCCAGGTCCTGCTTGACGGAGCCCTGCGACAAAAGGGACAGTTACGTTACGCATGTGGCGCACGTGCTCAAATGCCCGCTGTATTGCCATACGAGGCCGCGAAGTATGAAACATTCGCTTGGCAATGGCGCTGTTGAGAAGGTATTTCATTCAGTTCTCTATCATTAATTAGGCACTTTTAGCCGAGAGTTTATGATTCGCTTCGGTCATACTTGCGTTTGATCGCGATTTACACACAAACGCGCAGAAGGAGCTATGGCGCGCGTGCGCAGAACGATCGTGTGAGCAGCACAACGTGAAACCATGGAGTGGTAGACCACGTTTCTTGCTCCGCTGAAGTCAGCTGAGCGTAGCATAGAGGTGCGTCCACTTGGTTTCCCCGTCGTTTTGTAGAGAAGCTGATCGCGCGTCTCGGCGAGACGAGCGCGCTCGTCAGAAACGTCCCATATGTGCTGTTTTCATGGAAGTTCCGTTGTCTTTTTTATGTTCTATCCGCGGTAGTTACCTGCACTAGCTCTGCCCACTCTCGGGACGTCGCCTCTTCACGGGGCTGAGCATAATTAACCGACTCTCAGCTAAACGCATCTATATATGCGCCGAATCATTGGCCGTTTGTCGTGTCACTGCGGTGCCCTGCACAAACCACCACGTCTCAACATAGCGTTACAGAGCCTTAATATGCCACTGAAATTCATACTTTTGCGAAGGCGCAGAGCTCACCGACAGCCCTCGCGCTTCCTTATTCTAATGTAGTGTAGTGCGTCAAATGACATGGACGACGACAAATGCACACAGGGTGCTCGCTAGACTTGAGCTGAATATTCACTTTAGATGCATTACAAATGATGTGATAAGCGCCACCGCGGTGGTCTAGTGGATAAGGTACTCGGCTGCTGACCCGCTGGTCGCGGGATCGAATCCCGGCTGCGGCTGCTGCATTTCCGATGGAGGCGGAAATACTGTAGGCCCGTGTGCTCACATTTTGGTACACGTTAAAGAACCCCAGCTGGTCGAAATTTCCGGAGCCCTCCACTACGGCGTCTCTCATAATCATATGGTGGTTTTGGGACGTTAAGCCCCACATATCCATCAAATCAATCAAATGGCATGTTAAAAATGCCAGAAAAAAATAAAAGCAAGCAAACTGACAGCAGCGAAAAGCTGCCAAGCTATGTCTCGCGCCTATCTTCCCATAAGAAGAGGCAAACTTCTCGCAAGCGTGCATGTGGGAGAATCAGGTTAGCGCATTGTAATTTTTCGCGTAGAGGTGACGCTACAAGGTTTACATTATATTTTTTTTCGGGATGTTATTACATCGTTTGTCACGTATCTGTAGTAAACTTCAGTTGAAACCTCGAGGATCTTACGTGCACAAAGTTGACCCTGTCTGGTGGCCTCTTACGAAGTGATTCAACTTGCTATAAAGTGTTTTCTTGTACCTGCTGCGGTCGTAATTAGCAGGTGCGAAAAAAAAAGAATTCAGATGAAGGTGCGAAAATCTGTCCGCGTTAACGGCATTTTCTAGCCACTTTGATGGCAGTCCTTTCACAAGCGGCAGCGTACGCCCAGATGTGGTATACTAAGTCGGAGAGGTAAATAATGTTTCACATGATTATCTCTACGATTGAAATGCTGACAATTTATGCGTCCCACGCGCGCGAAAAGCATCAATTGCTCCTAAATGTACGTGCCAATTGGTTCATATAAGTGAAAGCATGAGCAGGGTCCCTTATTTTGTGTGGTTGCAAGCTTTAGCCCCCCCCCCCCCCCCTTCCACCTTTGTTGGTTGAGTCTCAAAGAACACAAGCTTTTGCAAAAATGAAAATGAAGCAATGACGTGCTTCCCACAGCGGCCTGTCACTGTTCCCCAGATTTCGAGGTGTAAAGGTGGGAAGTAATGGGTTCCATCCAGGAAAGCAACTTTAGGGTTCCCTCGGCCACTGTTACCAAAAACCTGCCTTGCTATTTAATCAATGACTGAGCAGGTTCAACTGAGTAAATGTATGGAGCAGACTTGGCGCCCCTTTGAAAAAAATCAGGAAAGCATACCCCCTTCCTCTTAAGTCGTTACATATTATGGAAAACAAGAAACACTCAAGGAGAAACAGATGCTGTAATTTGTAAAACGCTGTGTTTACACTTTAAGCCTGCGTTGTGTATTTGCCCCGTTACGACGATTACCGTGCTCCAACACCAGTCCCTGCTCTTTATGTTGTAGGCCCGTGTGCTCAGATTTGGGTGCACGTTAAAGAACCCCAGGTGGTCGAAATTTCCGGAGCCCTCCACTACGGCGTCTCTCATAATCATATGGTGGTTTTGGGACGTGAAACCCCACAAATCAATCAATCAGTCCCTGCTCTTTATGGCGAACGATCCGGGAACAAGTCTGAAACGCTGTCAGGCACAGGCCACCTCGAGGTAGAACGCGTTATCTGGCTTCGGCAAACACTGCAATACGACAGACTTTCAAGCATACTCCTACTATCAGTGACTCAACGCGAGGCCATGATAGCCCGAGGCCTTTGAAAGCGTCGAGACCGCTATACGCCGATGAAAGTGCGCCCTGACTCACGTCGATTGAGTCAAACAACACCTGGCGCGTCGCTTCACCGAGGCAACGTCGACTCGGACCGGAAGACGAGTCGATCGCGCCCCGAGCGGCAAAACCGCTCGAGGCTCTCGCGCGCGGCCAAACAAACGTTGCGGTTCAGTCGCGTGGGCGGTCGTGCTTGTTCAACGCGATGCGGGGGACACGACCTCGCGTAGGGCTACTCATAACATGTATACACTTCGCGTCGCGAAAGGCGGGAAAGACTACAGATGACCGCATGGAACGCGTTTCGCGACCGTCTTTTCCACGAAGTGGCGACGCGCGTGGGTTCCCTGGCCCATCTGCCGCTTCCTGCACTGGACGACCACGAGAACCGCTGAAGCCGCAGGCTAAACAAGAAAAGGCTGCGCGCTGCACGCTGTGTTCGCTCTGGCGCTACATTCGGCGCGTTGTGGCTTTGCCGCATCCTCCTTAGCGTTATTTTTTTTTTCCGACTTGGCCATTTCGTTGCTTCCGTTTACCAGGCGGCCGCATTTAGCTCAAACGCGCTCCGAGGTGGCACACGAATGGGTACGATGTTGGTATTTGAAAAAAAAAAAAGAATAAGCTAGACTGCGTGAACGCTGACCCAATAATGCTGTAATACGGCTGGTCGGGAAGTAATTGAACGTTTTATTTTTGTTCTAGAGTGTTCTTTAACTGAGTGTGATCGTGAATGACAGCAATGGTTATTGATTCGCTGTATTTCGTGGCACTCGGTCAACGTTAGGTTATGTTAGGGCATAACCTATGTTCGACAAATGAAACAATATCAATAAAAGTGAAAATTGACTTAACAAAAACAAAACGATACGCACTTCGAAAAGTAGCCAACGTAACACTACAAAGGCACAGAATGCATATTTGTACAGTGATATCGTAGATGACACTTACTGGAAGTGACGTTTAGGACAGGTAACCATATCTAACCAGGAACACATAATGGGGAACCGGGTCAAGCGAATGCAGATTAGGTTAAGTTAGCGGGAATGGTATAGTGAGCGAAGAGAAGAATAAGAAGGCGGGAGCTGGTGCCGTATACCAACGCCATCACTATCCCGGCACCTCCACCGCAAAACTCTTACGGTTGAGGTTCAAGCATGTTTATTGACAGGGCGAGGTTGATTGTCGTGTAGTGACGGCGCCGTGGTTGACTGCACCAGCTCACGCTGTCTTTTTCTCCGTGCTCGGCTCATACCCGTTGCAGTACGAATGATTGCACTTCAGAAGCAACTCAGTCTGGATGAACAAACCAAGGCGATATCAAGCCCGAAGAAGTGACTGAGGTAACATTTTCAGCTTTAATACTCAATGATCGATTTAGCTTATGATTTGATTTTAATAAGCATGGTGATCAGCATTTGCGAGACAGGTATACGCATACCATGGCTTCTGACGCCAGAGTACGTACGCTCAACGCAGGCAGCCTGGCATCTTCTTCATTCCACGAGAGGCAAGAGAGAAGGAAAATGCAGATAGATGACGTTACATATAGATAAGTGCAGGTAGATGAAGATACAGATCGATAGATATAACGAAACGTTATATAGTGAGGAACGAGTGGAATTAAGTCCCTTAGTATGTTTTTATGAATATTTACTTTAAAGCCTTCACGTAAAAAAACTAAATGCACTCAACGTGTTCAGTCGCGCACTTTGGGGAATGAACATCTTGAGGTTGCATGCATGGTACTAGAGTGAGAATTCATTCCAATTGATATAATTTGCGAACTGACTACATTTATTTCCCCAAGCAGTGTAATGTGGCGCAAAACGATGATGTGGGACGTAATTTTCGAACCTTTGTATATTAATATAGCATGCTTTTTAATTTCTCGTGTGATTGATCCAATTTATTCAAAGAATACCCTTCAGAAACTAGAATATATACACACGTTATGTCTGTAAATTTCCTATAATCTGAATAAAACTATAGAGAGGGGCGATCGCATATCTTGCAGCGTTGACTACGCAATAAATTACACACTTCGATTCAAGAGCTTCAGAGAAACGCGTTCTACGCGGAGATAACACACGTTTGTGTATTCCGTGGCTACAGCTAAAGATGGAAGTGTCCTGCGAGCCGGCGCGAAATGTCGAGCTCAGCAGGCGTTGCAGGGCCCTGTGTGTCCTTGGCCTTCCTACATTCACGATTAAGAAGGATGAATCAGTAGCCGGTAAAAAAAAAAACGGGCGGTGAAGAAAGAATGATCACTTATGTAGTCGGCTGACTACGTGTGTTGAATCATTCCGCCCACGCGAGCTTGCTTGCTTGTTCCTATATGCTCTGGCTCGTACCCACTATTGGAGATTGGCGAACTAACACCATTCAGAGGAAAATAGTTCTTCGTTCTCATCTTCTTTTTTTTTACAGATAAAGAAATGCGATGAAAGACAACTGGCGAATTATTTTGTTGGACTTAAGGGCCACATCGATGTCATAGACAGCTGTGAATTACTTTAAGTAAGGCTTTTAGATGCTAGAAATAATTATCTTACACCGCACCTACAGGCTTGTGTAAAGGGCGATGTGTGATTCATCCGACGGTGGTAGCTAAGCCCATTGCATATATTAGTACACACTTGGAGCGAAAGGTGTAACGAGATTAGAGCACGGGTCACGCGAGGCGCCGCAGTTGTCCGCCGCCATCGGTGTCCGTAGCCAGTATAAAAAAAAAACAAAAAAACTCAGTAAATAAAAAAACACTATATTGATACAATATGACTCGAAGCCGGTTCCGCTGCGTGCCAGAGTATTCTGTTACAGAGCCACGCCAGTAATTGAAACTCGTTTCCAAAGTGGCTTCGGCAGGCTTGATGTCGGGAAAGGAATTGCGTTATAATGAGTAATTAAGTGTTTTACAACATCAAAGGACCAGCCAGACATACAATGCGAATTGTTTAACGAATGGGTCGTCCAATATTTCAATTCATTAGAAAACTTGTTCTTGATCACCTATCAACTGTGGCACATAGCCACTTCAGACACAATTCTTAATCGTCGTCAGCCACTGCGTAAAAAAAATGCACACAATTCCTAACGAGTGTGCAGACGATACCACGCTTCCCCAAAGAATGAAGAAGAATAACATAGTGAATGGTAGCCTACTACAAAAAAAAATAATTATTTATGGAGTAGTGGGTGCCCAGCAGTGGGCTTGTAGCAGTTACCCAAAGAGCCTTTAAAAAAGGCTTTGAAAGACCACTCTTCTAGCTTTCGCTGTGTGCTGCGCAATCCGCGCAGGCCTGGCGTTTTTTTTTTTTTTTCGCTTGACATTATTGTACTGCGGCAAAACTGACTTAAGCGACACTCACGCGATCGACGTAGAGCAGAAAATTTATTTATAACCGCTGTTAATTTGTGTTCTTTTCTTCCTTCGGTGAGACTTGGGCTGTATTTCGGGAGAATTACGGCTATGCCCATATGACTGCATTTTGTCTAGTTTTTCGTGTCGCTACGTGAATGGATTAATATACTCTCTTTAGATGTTCATTTATGTAATATCATTTCGTAGCTGTGTGAAGGAGTAACCGCGGTGCTATATACAAGCGCTAATGTCTTCTAAGCAGCATATTAAAAAATAGGAAGAACTTCTCAAAACTACGGAGTCTCTTGGACAGATCAGGAGAGCTCGCAGGTATACGCATTGCCATTAGGTTCAGCTTGTCCTCAGCTATGGTGAGCGAGAAATGAGCGAAGTTAATCGTTGCATTATTATACCTATACTGTGCTGACAATGCCCAATTGATTATGACTCGATGTACAAGCCTATACCAGCACACTCTGGTACTGACCTCAAATACGCACATGTACCTAATATTACAAATTAGGATGCCACGCAGCCAATCTTGCGATTCGTGTGGTTATAAAAGCATCTACTCTGGTACTCATACACTCACGCCAGTGTGTGGGTGTTCGTTCCGAGCCTAAATCAGTGGGAACTTTCATTTCCCTGCTGGCACGAACACTTTACTCCTAAAGTGCTTAAATATGTTGGCAGAGCCAACGTAAAAGTGAGGCTGTTAAACTGTAGGTATACATCGTATAGAGGGGTGTTTCATAATCATCGTGGTTATGGTACGTTGAATCCCAACGATTATTATTAGTACATCGTATAGAAGAAACAGAGGCGACCGTAAGCGGCCTATACAGGTGATACAAGTGATAATACCTAACTTGGCGCTCAGACCAACGCCATGCACAGCATGACGTTGTCCTTCTTCGATGTTCCGCATTGCCACGGAGTGCGCGACGTGACCACTTCGACACTTCATCTCGGCGCCGGCACTTTGTTCTCGCGCCTCTCCAGGAGCCCCGTAACGAAGCCAAAGCCGGAGACATTAGCCGATGTCGCAACGCTGTCCCATTCTTGGATAACGCTTTCAGCAAAGAATAAAACAGAAACGCAAAGACGAGACAGCAAATCTACGAAGCCATTAATTCAACGCAGCGGGAAGCGCTGCCTCCGACGCAAGTTGCGACCGCGCTACAGCTTCTGAGTTCGCTTTTGCTCCCTTAGTTTTCCAACCGATCCGTTGGCAGCCTTCAGCACCGCGATCCCGCGGGCTCTAAACGGCCGCCCTTGCAAGATGTTCGCTTCTATCCTCCCCGCTTCGCCTCCCTTGCCGAAACACCGGAAAGGCGCCATCGCTTACGCGGCCGCTCAACGCGAAGCAGTGCATCGCCTGCCACGGTGCGTTGAAAGTGCTGATCGAGGAGGCGACACATCTTCGGAACGCGATTCTTCGTTCCCTTTTTTTTTTTGTTTTTATCCCTCGCACCAAGTTTATTCGAGTCGTCTGCGCTCGGCGTTTCTCTCCAATTTCTCGTCGTAGTACAACCTTCCTCTCGTTTCTCAGGCTACTCTTTCCAACTTCGTTCCCCGAATGCAGAGCATCTCGGTTTGAGCGAAGAGCCACTTCGCATTCGAGACACGCAACCAGCGCTACATGGGGTCTGCCTCCTCGGGAGTGTATGCGTGTGTGTGTGCGTCGGCCACGAGACAAGGCAGCTACGTCGGTTGTGCGCGCAGCAGCTGACCCGTTCGTCCCACTCCAAGCCGCAGCGAAAAATAGCGAGAGAGCATTCATACATTTGTTTCTCTTTCTCTTAAACTTTCTTACCCTTCTGCCACCGTCAACGTTGCTGGGCTCATTATTATTCTCGGTGTTCTGAGGCGCTTTCATGCCCCGCGCACCTTCTGTCAAGGTCAGAGCATGGCCTCACGTACGTGCATACATGCGCTGATGGTTACGCGAGGAGAGAGATGGACCCCCTGGTGAGCGCGTTTCCGAAATGCACATTAGACGGGACGAGACAGATCACTGTTTTTGTTTTTTTTTTTTTGCTCGACGGAGCGCGTAACAACGGAAACGCATTTCGAGGGTGCCCGACCCTTCGTCGTATCTTCGCCGAACAACGAAAGCTCTCTCCTGCGCGCAAGAAAACTGTCACGCCGCCGAAACAGAGGGAGAGGGCTGTTGGGAAGAACCTGTTCCGGTGCAGTCATCGGCTTTTACCGCGCGAGACGGGGGAAAGAACGAGATCACGGTGTACGCGTAATCGACTGCGGTTCAGGACAAAGACGATTAGCAATGCTTCACTCGCCTGTTTCGTTAACCAGACCAAGCAAATGCTCCAGAGGACGCTTTGCTGGACAGTCCGGCCGGTAGCTCTGCTATCTCGAAGTGTATCGCAAAGAGCAATGGAAAGCTGCCCCCACCCACTCGTTCTTTACTTCTAAACACAGGTCGTAGTTTATTGTAAAGCTGTCGTATCTCTCAGCAGCAACTTGCTTGAAATCTTTGTTTTCTACCAGAAGTTAAACAATGTAATAATTGTTTAGGTTTAACGTTCGAAAGCCATAATGTGATAACGAGAGACGCCGTAGTGGAGGGATTAAAAAATGTAGGCCACCTAAGGGTTCTTTAACGTGCACCTATTTAAGTACGAGTTTATGGGCATCGAGCATTTTTGGCTCCATCGAAAATGCGGCCGCCACAGCCGGGATTCGATCCCACGACCTGCGGGTTAAGGAGCCGTCCTTACAAACGGAATCTCTCGTTTATTGTGGCCCTTAATACGTAACGACCGGCACAACAGAGTTATGTTACTGTAACGACCATTGGTGATTGGATCGTACACCAGGAGGGCCATCTTGCAGTACCCGCATAGTGCAGGAGGGGGCCCTACGAATCGGTGGTCAAGAATCTCGATTCAATGGAGGCAAATCGCGTCCCTGTGAGGAAGGCGTTCATGCGATGTGGAGTGCACACTGTCGGTTAGAATGGCACACCACTTTCGGTAATGTTGATCGGAGGCTTTGGAGCGTTCGTCCCCCTTCACAATCACATCAATGATGCGTCAGTCGTTCTGAACTGCACCAGGAACCACAGCTCGTCCCGAGATTTATCTCCTGCGGGGGCTGGTTCTCTCCGGCGAAACACCCTGTACACCACCAGAAAAGGATGGTGGCTTGATCTCGGCGAAACCAAGAATGTACGAGGCACGACTTTGAAAACCTGCGCTCGGGGTCCGGTTAGCCCAAAGATTTCGGCGCCGTTTCCCCGGGTGGCGGAACAAAGAGACGCTGCCCAGCGGCCAGCTGGGGACTGCCGAAACCGAATCGTTGCAGATATGTAGAGCAAAAAGAACGCACACGCGGAGGGGCTGTCCCTCGTTCAAGGCCGCGGCACGGGCACAAAGGGCTTTCTGCCGCGGCGTCCAGCCACGGGGTCCGCACAGCGCGTAGCCCTTTCAGGCCCGGCTGAACTTGTGCGCTGCTGTGCCAAACGCTGAGAGCGAAAGCAAAGACGAACCGGAAAGCGACAATGGATCTCCCAGTCCGTTCTGCCCGGACGGGCACCGGAGGCATACCGCTGTGCGCGGAAGACGAACGGAAAAGGGTCAGTGTGTTTGTGGGTTGCCCCCCGCTCGAAAAAAAAAAAGTCATAAAACTGGAGCACGGCTTTCTAGGAAGGCTACGCGGTTCTTTACCGTACGGCAGGACTTCACTTGTGGGGATACAGTCAAGGGTGAAACGGGGCAGCAGTAAAAGAAGAGACACGCAAACGAGCCGCGTTCTTCTCTGTTGGCCGTTTCGTGAATGGGAGCGAGAGTATTTGGTGGCACAGAGAAGGAAGTGGTGAGGAGGCGGTGGCAGAGCATGCCGGACAACGCCGATGCCGTATGCTTCGCGTACAAGCACGTTTGGTCAACAACAGTAGTGTACCCCGGGCTTCAGGAACAGCGTCGTGCCCACCCGGTGCTCCCTGGAGACTTTCCTCGGCCAAACGAAGCCGAATCACAAGAAGCCTCCCCCCTGACCTTTTGTGTGAATCCTCTACTTTGCACGTACGCGCGCTTCTCCTTCCTTTCTCTTTGCTTCACGCGCACACGTGGCCGAGAATACGCCGGGAAATTGCGGCTCTCTGCGGTTACCGCCAGGAAGAAGGAAGTGTGTCCACGCGCGGCGAAGGAGATGAAGAAAACAGGAGAGTGGCAAAAAAAAAAGAGAGCCGCGTAGTATACTACGCAGCCGCGCAGCAGAGTCTGCGAGCCCCCGTTGGCGCCACTGCTGGTAACGTAGTGGCACTTCGTCATCCTGACGCTTTCGCTCCGGGAGGCGACGGAACGGCCAGTAGTTGCCGCTCTCTATATACTGGGACCTTTCTCCATTCTGCGACTCGCGCGCTTCCCCCTGTGCGTGGATTTTTATCGCTTACACGCATCACCCCGACCGTGCGGAACCCCGGCGTTCGAAGGATCTTACTTGTTTTTATTTTTTTTTCCAGTCGAGGGTTTTTCTTCATTCACAATCCTTTCAGCCGGAAGCTGTGTTAGTGTAGTTCCGTTTTCCTCGTGCGTCCCCCCTTCTCCTTGCTATATCTCTCTCGTTTTTTTTCCCACTTGCATAATAACGACGACGTTCCGTCATTCACTTCGCGCCCGCATTGCCTCTGTGGCGTTCCTTCCCACTCGGAATCGAAGCCCCGGCCGAATGACGTCAACGACTCGCTCCATATGTCGAGCGAGCTCTTGCTGATGACGTCTCGCATCTGGTGAATGCCGCCGACGTCTCTCGACGATGTTGGCGGCAATCGACCCGCCTTGACGAGCAAAGGAAGACACGCAACCGCCGTGGCTGTAGTGGCTGTCGGTGGCCGAGCACGCGCCAAAATGCTCGAGCGGAAACTCTGAGCGTGCGTCGTCATCACTTCCTTCTGCCGCGATGGTGCATGCCTATTGCCTGCCTGTCTTCCTTCCGTCGAAGGGATTGCATGCTTAGGGTATACATCAGGAAATGCCTATTGGTTACGCCAAGATGTTCATTACGAGGCCAGCATGCACGAGTCGTAAAAGCGTTACTGCGTTTGCTTAGAGAAGCCGGACTAAACGACACATTGTGTGTGTCTGAACATGCGATACTGTTTGTTCTTTGTGTTGGTCAGTCATTCACACTGCCATAATGACTTTTACGTGTCTACATACGCTCTTCCGTTTCATTCTTTCACGCATTCCACTAGACTTGTAGAGCTTCTCTGGTTTACTCTCCCGTGTTTCCTTGGTCCTTCTCACGCTTCCTCTCATTACGATGACGAAACGAAAACACCCATGTGCTGAAGGCACGCACTTAGAAGTGTGGCGGCTTGGGCTAGTTAGTATGTCATGACGATAGTTATAGCCCGAGAACAGAACGACGACACACGGACAAGAAGGGCACGAAGGACACGAGCGCTCGTTTCCTTCGCGTCCTTCTTATCTGTGTGTCGTCGTTCCGTTCTCGCGCTATAACTATCGGCACACACTGAGACGGACTTCTATGATGTTTCTCATCGGTGATTATTTTGACGCAATATCGGCTACGACACGCGATCGACAAGTTAGTTGCAGGTGGATATAGAACACGCGCGCGAAGGAGGACGCGTCACTAATTTGCCAGGCGGTTCTTATACATTGCCGACTCGGTCGCGACCGAGAAGGATCGCAAACACGTGGTTGGCATCCGTCTTTCGCGCGTGCTGTCCCGCGGTGCGTCCATATCGGCGAGTCGCGTGAGCGAACAACTATATAAGCCTTATCAGCGCGCGTAGGAAGATACGACCGCGCGATACAAGAGGCACGTGGTATTTGTTTACGCTTGACGGAACCTAGGCGCGAGTGAAAGGGGGGGGGGGGGGGGGGAACCGGACGCGAATAAGTATGACTGATTTATCCTCCGGGCGCAAGAAAGAAGCGCCGCAAGACGTTAATTAAGCATGTCTCTTTCCTGCTCGACCGGAATGGAAACGCATCATTTTAAAGTTTCAGAAGTTCTCTAAAAAATATTCCCATATGAGACTAAAAATACCCATAGTCTCAGAATTCCACGAACAGACAATGATGAGCAAACCCGTGTATTTTCAGAAAGTCCCGAGACGCAACTCACCCTGTCTCCCCCACCAGTTTCTGTGGCTTTGCCAGCGTTCCGATTCTAATAGTCACAAGTGTGGCAGTTTGGGCTAGTTGGTATGATATGACGATTAGTTATAGTCGTCGTTCTGTTCTCGCGCTATAACTGTCACCTAATACCCAGTTTGACCTCATATATACCACTCTCAACTGCCTTCCGCCTCCTCGGTGCCCATCTTATCGAATAGAGCTTAGGTTTGAGCATTTGACTCCTATATAAAACTGTTATAAAACACAAACTTCTTGCGCCGCCAACACTGCTTCTACCACAATATTACAGTGCTCCAATCAGCGAACTGGATATCTCTTCTGCGCACCCGCTATGCGTGACATTACCGAGATCCTTTCTTCCTAATAATCCAGGTGTTAACACATGGGCTTCTCTACTGCATTCTCTTTCTATCTCTCTTTTATTTTAACATGCCGCTATCGTCTTCCATAGCGTTCGCCGCGCGGCGCTCAACTTCTTTTTAGATGGTTTAGTTGTCACCTTGCGTCATCCCGATACCGTACACGCTAAATACACAGCTGAACGTTTGAATTTAATCTTTACGATTATTTCCCTCGAGGAGGACGTCTCGAAAGCCGAGGGAGTGATGTGGAAAGCATCGCGAAGAAGAGAGCGAGCTCGAATCGGTGCACTGACAACAATGGGCGAACGAGCGGGAACCCGACACTCGCAGCTGTGTCATCTCGTGTGTCGCGTTATGTATACCACTGCACTCGGACGGCACAGAGAGAGAGAAGGTTCCTGGAGAGAAAGGCCCAGCGGTTGGCCTCGTCTTAGGCGAGGAAGACGAAACCACGACGACGACGACGAAAAATGTGACGCACGTGTTTTCTTGGGAGGCGCGCATCCCGAGCCGACGAAGAGGATGTCCCTTCTTCCACGGTGTGTCCCGCTATACGCGAAACATCGCGCGCTTCGAGACCATGGGAAACGCGGATCTTCGTCGCGTCAGCAGACTGGTCGCCTTCGCCGCCGGGGAAGCGCCGGAGGCGAGAGGACAATGCTCTCGCTTGTATTTCGTCGTTCCCGAGAGCTTTGTAACGTTGCTCGTTTATGTAAGTGTATTTCTCACATCCTGCTCTAGCGTAAGACGCACGAAACCGATGACACACAAGCTTCAATCGTGAGAAGAAAAACAAAAAGACTAAGGCGCTTTCTGAGAGCGTTTTCTGAGTGCTTTTTCTTCAGACCTCTTGTTCAGCCGTACCTATTTTTTGATATTTATTGTGTTACCAACACTAATATCTTGCTCCACTGTGCCCTGCATTTCCATCTGTGCCCGAATCGTAAAACAGCAGTTTCACAACCACCTTGCCATGCGCTCATAATGAGCGTGCAGTAATAACGTAATGCTTACCAAATGGAAAGCAAGTGTGACAACGTAAGAAATAGTGCAACGTAATAGCTGTACTTTGAACAAATGGAGACGTCCCTGTCGGTGCCATTAAACGAAAAAAAAATATTTTCTCGCGCTTTAAAACTACACTTTAGTAACAGATTTTAAGACTGTTCGTGCAAGAATGCAAGTGCATTCAAATTTTTTTTAATAGCCCACCACCTCGCCCGAATAAAACTGCCAGGCTCACTTTAAATAAATTTGTTTCAGTCATTGATTCAACCTAAGAGCTGCTGGCTTCCATGTCTTCAAAGGGACACATTGATTCTTGTGTGGATTCTACAAGCCACGACACTCCCAATGGAGTATAATGAGCTCCAAATATAATTAGCGTGTCACTTTAAAGAGGTTCAATTACGTGGTATGTCAGGACTCGGAAAAACGAGTCAAATAATCTTTTTTTTTTCGCAGACTGTAAGTTGTGTAAATTGCCGATTGTCCAATTGTTCCAAGGTACGCAGGACGGAGCAGCATGACGATTAGGTTCAAATTTGCTAGCCACGATGACTCAATAGTTAAGACATGCGTTATATACTTTACTTCAATTATTTGGCTTTACCCTTTTGTCTTTGTGCAGCAAGGCTGTCTCGACGTCGGCCCCCCAAATGGCTGAGCAAAACCAATAACTCGGCCTTCAGTGGTCGCCACCTTGTTGCCGCTTTCGCTAAGTCCGTACGCCCACCGCGCTTTCGGTTTTTTTTTTTTTGGGTCCTCGGAATACGCAAGCCGCGACCGATGCAGAAGGTGGCAGAGGTTCGTGTGTGCAGAAGAAAAAAGGGGGACGGGGTGTAGTTGCGCGCACATTTCGGGTCCCCTTTGTCGCCGCCTTGCCTGCTGACCTCGGAGGTCAACTCGGGACTCTGACCCCGCGAAACGCGGGGGAGGCCCTCTATAGTGCGACGTGTCAGGTGCACGTGCGCAGCGCGCGCTGCCTGCCATCTGACGCCCGAAGTGCACCGCCCGCTCTTCAGCGGCAACTCCTTTTCATCAGCCGGATTCTTTTTTTCCCCTGCGTACTTTTATTACGAAGCAGGGCGAGACCCCGCATGCAGAACGGTGGTCCCGCGGCGCGATATCAAGCGCGGGTTCCACCGCACGTTTTTTTTTTTTTTTTTTTAACTCATCCCTAGACACGTTGTGTTCCTCCGGGGTCACGGGGTCTCCCTCCCGCTTCGTCGCAGGAGACCCGAAACGTGCGGTCCCTGCTCCGAGGTCGGCCGGCGTCTGAATGCGTGGCAGCACCGATGGCTCAGTCCTGTTTCCTTCGTACCTGTTCTTTTTCTTATGTTTTATTGTAGCATTTTTGTAAAAGTTCCATTTTTTTACGACTGCAGAGTACGCAGCGGCCGCATCGCGAGAAGTACAAAATATGTCGACATAAACACAGGCACACGTTGTGGTCTGTGACCCCCAAGGCGATAGCTTTCCTCACCGAAGACGTCGAAGCGGTGCTCAAGAAAAAAAAAATGCGGAGAAAATAACGAAGCAAGAAAAAAAAAAGTTCACTGCGGGCAACACGCCGCATGTTCAATGGAAAGTGAGAAGGGCTAGAAAAAAAAGTATTAAATAAAAAACACTTAACCTGGCAGGGGATTGTTGAGAGTCGAGCGGGTAAGAAAAAGTTACGACATACCTTTAAAGGACGCACAGTAAAGAGGAAGAAAGCATGAAGGCCAGAGTTCAGAGTGAGAGAAAAAGAAAGAAAGAGAAGCGATTGAACAGCATAGGCGCAGGGAAGCTAAACAGAGGAGTTGAGGAGGTTTTAAGAAAGGGAAAAAGTAGTCTCAACCTCTTTTTTATGAATGGGCAGGGAACGTTAAGCAAGCGGGTCGAGTCACACAAAAAAAAAAAAGCCCCAGGCCGTAAACAAACAGAGATGAAGGCTGCCTGCGCGGACCCGAAGATTTTTCTGCATGCGCAGCTTTCTGTTCTATTGCTCAGACGAGAGAGAGAGAGACTGGGAGTAAGAAAACGATGTTCCAAGAAGTAAACAGGAGTTCTCTACGAGGCGTTCTGTTTAGATCTCCCTTCTGGCTTCTATAGCGCGCGGCAGTTGCACCGACTACGAGCTCAAAGTAGATTTGTTTTGACTTCTATTTCTTTTGCTTTCTCTACAGCGCCACCACCTCTCCTTGTGATGGAAGCGAGAAAAAAAAGAGAGAACGGGGCTTCACAGCTGTTCCGTGGCCGTCAACCTTCTTCCATCGACCCCGCCGCCTCGTACGTATCAGCAAACGCTTACGCAATGGGAATGGTGCCTTTGTTGCCTCCTCATACATAAACGCGTTCGACATATTACGGCGGGACACGTTCAGTTTCTATTGAAACCGCGAACGTTTCCATCGCATTTCCCATTTTTTAAAGCTTCCTTCCTATGTATGCGTTTACGTGGAGCGGCTGTTATGGCGACATTACGTAACGACAAGATTCGAGTCGAGCACTTGATGCACGAATCACGCAGCCCGTATTTTTCCGAATCGAAGGGCACAGGCGATATGACCAGACCTTGTTTGCTTAACCTTGGAGGACATTCGCACCTGATATTGAGAAAGATAAAACAACGCAGCCGTACGGGCACATTCGAGATATGTGCGTGCTCGCATGCACGTGATCTTCGTTTATAGTTCTTGATGGCAGAGAAGACCGAGATAATGTGCACTGTATGGAAATGACGTGTAATACAGGTTACACGTGTTTAGATTGAAATTTTTTTATCACTGTGCACAATGCGAGGAACAAGCACCCCACTCTCAATCTTGCCGTTATGAAGCACCGTCGTGCACGACGTGCAGAGTTGGCTGCAGGTGCGTCGAGCCAATTATATTGATTGATTTGTGGGGTTTAACGTCCCAAAACCACCATATGATTATGAGAGACGCCGTAGTGGAGGGCTCCGGAAATTTCGACCACCTGGGGATCTTTAACGTGCACCCAAATCTGAGTACACAAGCCTACAACATTTCCGCCTCCATCGGAAATGCAGCCGCCGCAGCCGGGATTTGAACCCGCGACCTGCGGGTCAGCAGCCGAGTACCTTAGCCACTAGACCACCGCGGCGGGGCGAGCCAATTATATGCTGGTACGAATAGAAATAGACCTCGCTCTGGTTTCTTATTAGTTACATACATAGCACCCTGCTTCCTAGAGTCCGGTTATATGGGGCTGTGGTTGCGGTCTCGAGAAGCTCTGGAACAGTACTGTGCAATAGACCTCTCACTGATTGTAAACAATGCGACGTCACTGCGCCCCCCCCCCCCCCCAATGCCCTCTCTCGGAGCAGGTGCTGGTTGGCAAGAAAGTTCCTCCGGCGGCATTTATCCGCATAACAGAGTTGCGTGTCTGCAGTCTTTCGACAGAAATTTCTACATTGCTACGTTCAAAAGTCGCAGCTTTTGAAAGAAGGGGGTCGCGGAATATTCAATGCTCATAGTGTGGAAATTAGCTCGTCGTAGTTGAATGGATGGAGAAACTTCGTTTGTAGTACTGAAAGACGCGACTAGCAGGCAGTGGCCTTCACCCGCGTAGATGGCAGCCATAAAATAATCTGATATTTTCCGAAAGCGAACGTTTTGAATGTACACTGTTACTGGCACTTTGGGAAATATTTGCATGGAATGGATGTAAAGTTGTTCAATTTCCATCGTGACATGTGCAATGCAGTTCTAAACGAGGTACAGCATTGGCGGCAGCGTGGTTCTGAGCTGCTGTGCGCGACCGTCAGGGATAAGATTCTCACTCAATGCCCAAAAATCTGATCGGAGATGAATGAAAAAAAAAAATTCTTGCCGTGGGTTAGGCTGAGGTTAACACATTCTCGTGAAAACCAAAGCAACATTCTGCCGCCCCGTTTCTCAATAATCTCCCGTGAAAATTCGTGTGATGTAAAACCTGACATCGTAATAATATATATTATCTGGCACAGTTACCTTGCTGCATTTGACACCTATAACGTGTTTTCATACCTACACTGCTCCTCTAGGCCTGATAGACACTCCTTATGCGCATTGTCACTTCGTAAGGATCGAGCCGTAAAAGTACAAAGTAGATAAGAAACGAAAATCTCCGCTGTTTCTATTAACACGTACCAGGCATTCGATGATACGAGTTATAGCCGCTGGTGAAGCGCTTATGCCGATTCGGCAACGCTACTGCAACATGCTTATAGCTCATGCGTAGTCGTATATATCACCCGGAAATCATGCACTTTTATTTTTCTGCACGCTGCGCATACGCTGTGATGTACCCACTCGCAGATGATCGCGTCGAATGTATTTCCGCCTTGACTAAAATGTCTGATAGTGAAGTTCCATCGACAACCGGTTACTGAAACCAGCCCACAACGAATACCAGTGTTTTCGCAAACAGGACTCATCGCGTTATTCACACTGCACACCCCACGCACAGTATTCCCAGTTTCACCGCCCATAAAGGGGAACCAATATTGTCGATGCCTTTCAACGCACACTACACGCCACAGTCAACGCAGCACATTTTCAAAGACGATGCCGCGCTGTCCCTCGCACAGGCCGCCCAGCGTGTTCATTTCTCCGAGCTAAAAAGCCATCCAGCATGGCGAATATTTCATCACGCACTTTATGACACACCTAGATGTTCTCGGACACATACCACAGCTAATGCTGCCACTGTGAGATTAAGATTAAGCTTTCAAAAAAAATATATTTGCCCCAAGCACCGAGCGACTGCACCCCACTCAGCCACCGGCGGGAGTGTTTTGACAACCACCGCCTCGCACGTGCACCAGTGACGTCACGCTGTGACGTACCCCGGTAGAGGTCTATTGGCGATTGTGCCTAATGAGACAGACAGACAGACAGATAAGATAGATAGATAGATAGATAGATAGATAGATAGATAGATAGATAGATAGATAGATAGATAGATAGATAGATAGATAGATAGATAGATAGATAGATAGATAGATAGATAGATAGATAGAAAACGAAACCACAGAGCGCTTTCACAGGCCTTGGGCGGAATACTCAACTCAAGACCCCATGAGTCGGGGCCACCCAGTGAATGCTCTCGAACGTGGTTCACAGTATCATAAAATAATGTGCACTCACCCGATATCTACTCTGCCAAGCAGCTTCCCGATTCCTGGTGACTTGCCAGGTGTAAGGGTTTTGTCCGGGCCGAAGATTTTCCTGCGTACAATGAATTGAACATTATTCAAATGCCGTTGCTGTATCAAAACGCGCTTAGAGTTAGTTCTTAGCTCTTCGCTCAGCAACAGTAATTGGAAAGTTCGTCAGGCTTCCTATATGCTAAATATTGTAATGCAAAATATAATATGTGAGGTGGCGTGGGGTATTATAAGAGGAATTTGATTTATTCATAAATCAAATTCAAAGAGTCAATAAATTTGACCGGTGAGAATTTTATATATACGACACAGTGAAACTTGTGCTGTCAGACAAGTATCAGTGTGCGCATTTGTATTTTATTGCGCTTGCCGCCGAGCAGAAAATTAGTGCCGCATGAAACGCTAACGAGGCGCTGTGAGTGTTTAACCGCTATTTTTGTAACGTAGAAAATTAGGAGCCGACCGGACAGCTGTGCTCGAATTCGGACTGGCGACAGGCGACGCCAGCTGGCAAGCAAAATGTATAAAGTTATCTCTCCTGCACAGTCTTTACCACTGTGGAGGTGGTGTGGGTGCCAGTGGACTACTGGCAAAAAAACGTTGCATATGACTTTTGTGAACGTTGCATACAACGTTGCATACAAAAAAACGTTGCATACAACGTTGCATATGACTTTTGTGAGAGAGGGAGGCGGTATGACTCGTCACCTTGCTATTTGGAGACGAGATAGATGTTCGCATTCCTCCAAGCTACACTTTGCAACTCACCACAGTCTTGAGGAAGGCAGTGGTGTAAAGAAACCAAAACGCTCAATAAAGAGAAAAAAAAAAAGAACAGATAATCTGACAGGTGTTCCTATGACGCTTTCTCCTGGCGTTTGGGCCTTCCTGTCTCGCAAAAAGAAAAGCAGAAACCTCGGAGCAATGCTCTTCGACCTTACTTTCACCTTCCACCGCTTCGCACGGTGCCCGAGTTCTAGTCTTCCCCACTGTCTAGGTCGTAGCCGAACGCCCGGCCTATCTGTGCCTCCTCTCTCCTTCATTCTTTCCACCGGCATACAACCACCTCACGACCCGGTCCCGACCTGCGGCCGCCGTCAGTTTCTTCCATCTCTTTTGCTTCGACGTCTCGGAGGTTGGTTGCCTCGCTTCTTCCGGCGTCGGTGCGTTTCATCCGAGCGCCCGTAAAACTTGGAGGGGGAAAAAAAGGGAAGGATAGTAAAACCACGTTAAGCCGCCCATATAAAGGGAGAGAGTGAAGGAAAAAGAAACCCGCGACGCATAACGCGGGGACCGCAGCGAGGAATGGGTGCTAGCTCTATACGGAGACGGAGGGAAGCCGGCCGGGCAGGGGGCATTGTTCTTGGCGCAAACAGAGCCGCGACCACCGCCAGAGGAACGGCTTCTTCCACGCGTTTGTGTGTACACACGTACGCACACCGCTCGTATAAGCGTCGAGATTTTAAATTTATGCACGGTCACTATCTCCCTCCTCCTCCTCTCTCCTTTTCCTCTTCTTTCTTCTGCTCTATACCGCGCTTTCACGTGGCTCCAGACGAAGATGGGCTCGGGTAATACAGGCCCCGAGCGGGCAACAGGTCTCTCGCTTTTCTTTTTCTTGCTTTCTTTTTTTTACGACGCTCGCCTCCTCCCAAGCTTCTCTCCTCCTTCGACGTTTTCTTTCCTCCTCCTCATCGTCAACTTCACCCGGGCCTAGCGTGAGAATCGCCGAACCGTTGCTCGAGCTCCCCACGGATGCAACGGTCTTGCGAAGGAGGTCTTCTCCGTCGACGTCGGCTCCCCGGAAATTGACATTATCTCGACGGGCGTTGTTGGGTAGAGAGAGCCGTCTTGAGGGGTTACCTTCTTGGGCATTACTTGGGGATCAGCAGCTTTCTTTCACTTCGAGGTCTTCTTTATACCCTTCTTTCTGTTCCTTTATTTCCCCCCTTTTGCATTTCAGCAAAAAATTTAGCCGCGTTTTCCGTTATGAACCAAGGGAAGACAATGTACTGGCGCTATTTGTTCGCTTTATTGTTCTCCTCTTTCGGAGTTTCTTAGCTTTATGTTTAAAGAAGGCGAGGAATGAAATGTGAAGCTTTTATCGCACTTTCACTTACATTAGACTGTCATATAGAGAGAGTTTTTGGCGGCAGCGCCATAGGTTGGCGCATTCTGGCAATTCACTCACAGTCGTTGGTAATAAAGAATGAATATTCGGGCCTCCATGAGGCGTTGCAATATTCAAGCACTTCAGCACTTGTAGTAAAAAAACGCCAGGCCTGCGCGCAAGGCGCAGCACAGTCACAGCGAAAGCTAGAAGAGCGGCCTTTCAGAGCCTTTTCGAAACACTTATTGGGTAACTGCTGCAAACACACTTGCTCGATACCCACTTGGTCATTATCAATAAATTTATCTGGGTAGTAGGCCGGCATTCGCTTTGCTACTTTTCGTCATTCTTGTTAGGAGCGTGCTATCCAATAAGCATTTGCAAGGAATTTTGTGCCAGTTGTTCATGCAGTGGCTGACGACGATGAGGAATTATGGCTGAAGTGGGTATGCGTTACACTTCATTGAGCTGTTTCTTACACAGCTCCGAGCATTACCAATAGTATGCGCAGTATCAGAATCAAATGAAACCCGAACAGTAACAAGCATTCGCGATGGTATAGTGCACGTTGTCCACTTATTACTACAAACAGGCACGCATATATGCGCAAAGCTGCTGAACTGAGGATGCGCGCGCCTGTCAATGGTGATAACTAGATGGTACGGACTCCACCATCGCAAAGGTTTGCCGCTGTTCTGGTTTCATTTGACGCTGATAGTACAATAACGTACAGGCAGTGAAATCCCGTTGGCACGTATGAAACGTATAATTCTGTGTACATTTTTAGGCCTAATGCATTTTATTTTATTTTTGTACCCAGCCAATGGCCCCTTAGAACAATTGATGCCTTTGGTGCGATCACAATTTTTTTTTTCCGAAATTGGATAATACGACCACTAAAGTGAACCTTGACCGATATATCTGTAAATCATACGTTCGTTCCTTGGGTATACTATAGCTCAAACTGCGCTCCTAGAAGCCACAATGGGGTCGCAGGAACGTCAAGTTTCCGACGAAAAGATCGCTCCCGTCCAATGGCAATGATGATGATCGAGGCGACGGACCGCGCCTTCCATCTAAACGTAATCGCGATCGAGAAATAAGGGGCTGACAATGCACTCTCGTTGACAATTAAACACTTTGCAAGCATCCGGCGGCTGGCTTCTCGGCAGGACACCGGTTGTCGTACAAAACAGCGTCCGGCGAACGCTCCTATCTGTTGACAAGAAGAATGCTGCTCAATAAAATGCAGTCGCTGACGGAGCATTCACGTTTTCCTTATTTTTGAAACCACATATATTTATACGTTTTTCATCATAATACGTTTCGTTTTCCGGCTCCCGTAAAAAACGTAACATTGCACTGTACTACATTGACAATATATCCCGGCAGGCATATTAATACAATCTCCCCAGAACGTATCTTTGTTCAAATCAATCGAGGGCAGTTGATTGATCTTGCGATATGATTGTGCCTTCGACCTTTTATCCTTCCTCGTTTTCGCAAGGTTGTCTCGTGTTATTGTGACGTTTGCAAAAATGGATATCATGCTTGAAAGTTGACCATATATCCCGAACGATGTGGCGCATTCCATCACTCAAGAGTGCCGTTAGTATAGTAATCTGAGCTCATGGAAGACCCCGTAAAAGCCAGTTCATAAAAAAAATTGACTTGAGGGTTCTCCAAGGGTCACTTCCTTGGGACAAGAATTAGTCCATCGTTTTCCCGATCTGTTCCAGAAACCTTAGTCATCATGCAAAATGTTTATGCGTACGCAAAAAAAAAAAACTGGATTGTACTTATGTGAGCGTTTTTATTTTTATGGTAATATTCAAGTATCTTGATTCGCAGCGATAAAATAAATTGCAGAAATCGTCTGACTTGCACGTTCTAAGGTTGCAGTTTCTTTTCTACGTTAACTCCTAAATCGCGCATTTAAGTTCACTTTACTGTCAAAAATTCTTTCACGTTATCTCTTCTTATCGTACTTTGATCAATGAAAACGTTATTATTTGAGGGAAACGCCGACAGTTCAGTAGTTGTCAATGTTTCCAATTTAAGGAAAATAAATCCCAATAACACAATTTCTCGTGTGCATGTGTGAATTTCACGCAGGAAAGGCCCGAAACCTCACTGATGTAGCCAGTGCGGAGGGGTAGGGGTTCAAACCCCTGTCCCTTTCTCCCTCAACCTCCGCAGTTTCTTTATTTTGCCAGTGTACACTGCCTCAGTTTTTCCTTGCTTTATTTTGATATATTCGAATCTCATCCACAAAATTTTCTAGCAACGCTCGGTGCGGACCACGTCGGCAATATAAACTGCTGACTCGCAGGTCGCGGGTTCGATTCCCGGCTGCGGCGGCTGCATTTCTGATGGAGGCGGAAATGTTGTAGGCCCGTGTACTCAGATTTGGGTGGTCTGAATGTCCGGAGCCCTCCACTACGGCGTCTCTCATAATCAGATGGTGGTTTTGGGACGTTAAACCCCACAAACCAATCAATCACGTCGGGAATAATCGGGAAGCTTTCGTTACAGATCATTCTGTTAAGATTACGCGCAGGACGCGTATGGTCAAGTTTATTAGCTTATTCTAGAACGTACGCGAGCACCAGCGATAACGCTGGAAGATTCAACGAATGATTTACAAAAAAAACAAAAAACAAACAAAAAAAACGACTCGTCCCAGCGATGATTAGATTACCGCAGGCCAAGTCTGTTCGCCGCCGGTAATGTACGGCGGGCGCGTGTTGCTTGTAGCCTGTCTATTCATATTCCGAGCCCAGGTTCGCCCGAATAGAGTTTCGTCTTGAACCCACCAGCCGCAGTCTTGTTCGACGCGCGCAGACACACGCAAGCACGAACGTACATAATGTATGGCTGAATGCCTCCTCCCCTCTCCTGTCTCAGCGTCTTAGCGTCCGCAAACAAATTTCTGGCGCTGCTGCTAAGCTTCGATATACTATACACACATCCTTTGGAACTAAGCTGATTTCAGAACAGCAATATCCATGTTAAATTAAAATGTGTATTCTTTCCATCTGTCTCTCTATCTCTCTCGTCCAACATACGCCAAGTTACAAACAGCAGCTGCAATCTACTGAGTTGCTTTGAGCGGTAAACATCGTCAGTAACCAAGTGCTACGCGCCTCTTTTGTGCCACAGACACCGCGACGGCGCAGGTCGGCGACTGGCTGCAGTCACGTGATCTGTCACAACGCGTCTGTCTCAATGTCATATTTGTCTGGCGACACGGCGAGAACCGTGTGAAAGGGGTCTGGAAATGACGAACCACCACTGCTACTATGCAGGCGCAGGGCCCACATGCCGTGTCATCCGTCGGCTTGTTCTAGCTAACCCCGGAGGCCACTGCCTTCGCGAGTCCCTTCCAAGGACACATCTCCTTTCTCTCTCTAGCAGCTAGGCTCACCACACATGACTAACGTCTCTCGGCATCTTTCCGAGCGGAAGAGAGAATCGCGGCAGCCCAGGGACGTACGACTCAACGCTGGCGAAATTGTGCGGAAAGAAGTGCAACATTATGATCGTGCCTATCTCCCTTTCTGAGATCACGCGGAGCTTTTCCTGGTGCGGACTTAATACGGTTCGTTCAACTTTACTCGAACAAAGCTCTACAAGTTCCCCTATTTGGTGACTTCAGCCCTCATCATCACATCACATCACCTCTCCTTTCTTTTAACTCTGATGCATTTCGCTTTCCAACGAACTGTTCGAGCTAACGTGCAAACTCAGTTCTGAGAGTACACCCATAACTACTTTTCATCCATTAGTCGTGTTCGACGTCACCTGAAACAACTATGCAGCGGGGATTGTACTTCGTTCCTACAACACTCTCCAAGCAAAGCCATCCGACTCATCGTCCCGAAAGGGACTTCTGCTATTCGCGTTTTCTTTATTATTATTGTCATTTTGACAATATCAAGCGATACGAGCTTAATACCCATACGCTTGGTACGCATCCGGTGCTGTATCAGAGGTGTAGTTCTTGATATAATTGTTGGGGTTTAACGTCCCAAAACCACCACATGATTATGAGAGACGCCAGGGCTCCGGAAATTTCGACCACCTGGGGTTCACGCACCTAAACCTGAGCACACGCGCATCAAGCATTTTCGCCTCCATAGAAAATGCGACCGCCGCAGCCGGGATTCGACCCCCCAACCATCGAGTCAACAGCTGAGTGCCTTAGCCACTGGACCACCGTGGCGGGTGAGGCGTAGTTCTAAATGGTCGCGTGGTCAACGTGGCAAATTATACCAAGTCCATCGATCGCTCGGGTGCGTTCCCGTTTGAGCTTCATAATGAGTGGTGGCATGACCATCTAACGCAAACCTCGTATGAGTCTACGAAGCAGTATAGCGGACAAGAATAGCATCGAGCGGAAGCTCACAATCTCGAACTCGCGATACTTGCAATGCAGCAAATTTTCTATCAGATTTTGTGTCGGTATCGCATTTACTTATTTATTCATTTGGTTTGTACACACAGAAAAAAGACACAGTAACAAGACGCAAACGGCCGCAGAAGCTATTAGAGCAGCACCAGAAACTTCAGGAGCAATAACAGAAACCAACTTTCCCATGTTGACGCGTTGCCATCAATCATTTCATGAGCTAACAGGGTTCCTTATGTATGCGCCTAAGACGAGTGGAAGACAAAATACATCTTTTTCTTCTCACTAGTGGTCGTCTCCTTCCGAAAGTTTGCTAACTTGGTAGAGCGCTACCTCCAGGAGAGAGGGCGCGGTAAAGCTTCGTGCAAATCACTTGGTTTTGCAACTGCCTCCATGATACCATGATACGCCCATCTCTGACCAAGGGAAGACGTCATGTCGTGACGTCATAGCTACGACCTGTGGCTACGACCATGTGCCCAGTAAGACTTTCACCTTAATGTCTCCAAAAAAATGGAAGTAATCGAAGAAAAACCAATGCACACGTGTACTGCTGCTTGGCGTACGCGCTAACGCCTATCTAGAAAAGGCATTTAACTGTCGGCTGAGTCAATACTTTGTTACTCACTCAATAAGATCACGTGATCCAAATGCTGCCATGCATGCACACTCTGGAATGTGCGTTAAGAAATACAGAATAGTATATTCGGACAAATATCCACATATATACCATCTTCTAGGAATTATTATTTACTTTCTCATAGTATAGCTAACGTTTTCGGTTCACAGCGTGCATTTCCGCTACACCAGAAAGACGTACAGTGAAGCGGCACTTCTGGCCGATTGCAGAAGTTTTCAAAGCTGAACGATAGTTAGCGTATAAATTGTGCTTTAAGCGTTACAGCTTCCTTGGCTGGTTGTTCACGATTAGCAATTCAGTTGCCATATACTTAACGAACTAATAGAACGTCAGCATGTTCGGTCGAACGCCACTCCACAAGCGAATGTTAGTCCTAACTATGTGGTTGAGCAACCACTATAACGGATATACTAGCGCCATCATTACAAAGACGTAGATACAGATGGGTAAAAGGGCAGCAAGGCTATACGGGCTCGAAATGGCGTGAGGTGCAAAACAAGGCAAGGGACGAAAGTTTTTGGCAAGGGACTCATGTCATGTGTCATGTGTCAATCACTGCGAGGCTTATTCCTTCTTCTCTCGAATGACTAACACGGGCATGAGTGCTTCATGTAGACGAATAAAGACTGTTAAATAGCTTTTGTACGCGTCTTTGTATATGGTATATTTTACATCGACAGCGAACTTCTTTGCACACCATGAAAATAGTTAGACCGAAGATTGTTTTCGGCAACGGAAGCCGTTCGGTCATGACCATGCGCATCACTGATACAAGAAAGCAGCGCGTGCATTGATTATACTGCAGCCATTTGCTCCCAGTTGATGGGCCTCTGAGATCCTTTTGTAGACTCGATGCGCAGCTTCGCACATTAAGTTTAGCGATAAACATTTAAATAAATACATGTGAGCAGGTGTTGACGCCGTCTGCTCTTTAGCTTCTGCGCACTAACGAGGAACGCTTTAAACTTCTATACTTAAAACCCCCGGCGAGTATCTCGGTCCCTACACACTTCGCCCTCCGAGACCTCAGCCTGCATTCAACGAATGATCATCCGCTGGAATTCTTCATTAAAAAATTCAACCAGTCGAGATGGACGTATGATATGGCGACTAGCCAATATAGTGTATGTTACGAACGAAAGACTTCGTGAATTTTTACTCCATATGAGGCATGTAAATATGTAAGCTATCGCTATCATTGTTCAGTGCACGAGAGTGCTGCAAACAAAAAACGGCCATCAACTTTTCCTTGCTTCTCAGCATACTTCACACGTCCAATAATGCTGAAATACGACACAGCATGTTAATTTACCCGAGCGCATAAACACGTATCTTAGTGCATGCACTTTGGATGTAAAATATTACAGCGTGTGTCACAAACTATTTGTAAGAGTTCGCATTGAATGGGCCACCCACTTCCTAGTCACTATTTATCTTTGGCTGAGGCGAGCTCCTCTGGGTACCTTGTAAGAAACATCAACTTGCTGTGATGATGGTGTTCGTTATGTTTGTTTACCTGACGAACTCGGGCCGCGTTTGATGTACGAGTATAACACGCGCTATAACGGCTGACTACACCTTGACTAACGTTCGCACTACTTCAACTAACACCACCCTGTATAATTTGGGAGTGCTTGCACAGAGTCTTTTATCTTGCCTGCATAATCTAGCGCCTATAGACAGGGGTAGGCGCCGTCGATATAGTGAGGCACTTGTAGCGACGTCTCGGTGCGCAGCCCAAATCTAGCCTCGCCAAAGCTCGTTCGCGCGGGAGGCTCCCCGACGAGCTTTGGTAGGCGAGCTTTGGGCTGGGCGGAGCCTACACGCCCCGACGTCACTACAAGGGCATCGCTATGTCGACGGCACTTACCCCTGTTTGCAAACATGACGTCCGTCTATACTCCATAGTGCAGAGGACGGTCACGAATAATTGCCTTCGGAACTAGATAGGAAACCAGGCGTGTGCCCAAATGTCGCGACGCTTATCAGTGACGCTGAAGTGTCAAGCGGCTTGTTTCTTAGAAGGCCGTACTGGTAATGGAGGGGGGTCGTGGGTCCGCTAAGCAGATAAGAGCGTTTCCGCCGCGACGCGTATATGAAATACAGATAGGCTAGATAACGGAAATAAACATCTTATCTGCGGAGCTGATGGGAAAGGGTGAGCTCACTCAAGACGCCAGCGCGTCTGTATTAGAAGTGGAACCTTTGAGTGCCGTGCGGGCGTTCGGACGTGAGTTCCACGGGCACAGGCGGGCAAAAAATGTCCAAGCAAGCACCCGTGGCGTGGCTGCATCAAATGCCCTCAAGTCTGCACCGCGTGTAGTCCTTGCAACTTGTATCTTTCATATCCCAAACTCTCTCATAGCCTTCACACGCCGCCATTATGTAGCACCTATTTTAGTACATCACTCACATTCATAAACGGTCAGATTATTCAGTGTATATACTGTGTACGGTGAAAACTCGAAGAATGGGTGACGTATACGAATTGGAACAGCAGGACATACAACATCAATGTTATAAATAAACGCCCACAATCACATCGTAAACTTCACATCTTCCCCCCCACTGTCATCAGAAATTGAACTCTAAGTATTTATGAGGAATTTCACCGAAAAGTTTCGCCATATAGTGATGTGTGCTTTCCTGCGCCTCGAATACATCGGGTTATCAGTGTAACTCAAGGCGCAAGAAGCCAGACCTAACGTGAACAATTGATTCGCGAATTTCCGAAGATATTGGAGAGATTTCGCTTATATGCCTTTACTGCGGACTATACTGTACGTGAGGAAGACCTTTATTGTAATTTTCTCTCTTTTTAGTGGAATTATACCGGGACATGTTGGCGCACAAATAGAGCACCGACTGCTACTTGTCTCTAGAGCTGTCAAACATAGAACAAGCAGGGTTCGAATTTCCGAACATAAATGGTTGTACATAAGTTTAATCTAGCACGGAATATTTATATTCGTCATTCCTACAGCGTTATAAACTTAACGAATGTCAGTAGTGTATACGCTACCCGCAACTGAAAAAAGATAGATCAAAAGGAGTTCGAGTGAAGCATGAAGTACAATGACCCAATGTTACTTTTTTTAACTGATGGTTATGCAATGTAATCAACTCAGGCAGCTCCAGTTCAGTGTAGGTCAATATTGCGTAAAATAACATCTTAATAAAGGGATGCAGCCTGCTGCAACAAGAATAATAACGTGACATATCGAAAATTAAGCTCTGCAATTTGAGGTGCCAAAGAACGACTGGTTATGAGACACGCCTTATCAGGGGATGCCACATTGATCTTCACCCCTGCCATCACACGTCTCTTAACGGACTGGGACAAAAAGATGAGAGGTGAACATGTCCTTTAATGTGTTCCTATAATGGTGGAGACGGTTGTCCAAGCAGTTGCCCCCTTTGCCAAATGTGTAGCTTTTCAGCAACGCGGAGGAATAAAAACGACGCTGACAACGACTCTTCTAGACTTGAGAGATAATAGGCGGCCTTCCGAGGAAAACGAACGTTGAATACAAACGGAAGCTTGAGAGCTCTCAAAATTCTTATTACCAAGCAGCTACCTGCGAAGGTAGTTCCATAACTACATTCCCCTTGTAGTGAGACGAAACAAAGGATCAGAGTTCGGCATCCTATTTAAAGCATTCTTATGTTGGTATTAATCAGACTATCAACTCTGATGCACTGCAAAAAGCTCAGAACCACCGAAAAATGAGGCACTGATAGGTGCATACCCTAGCGCTTCTTGACATTGTATTGGCTGGTCATAGGGCTTTATAGACCCGTGTTGTAATTCCCGCCTGTTCTTTTCTGTACTGCGCATCGGCTCAACCAATAGCGCCACTTTTCATGGTTCAATAAGGACCAAGTTCTAGGGGCACGTGCTAAGGCTTTCTTTTTCTTCTCTGATATCCGCCATTGTAACGCAGGTAAAGTCTACATTTTCTCGGTCAGCAAACTTCCGTTGTCCACGATACTTGCAGAAATTACTACTCCTTCGCGTGTTCGGTAACCTGCATGGCGGAAAATATGGCTTTACATTTACGAAAAGGGTAGGAATAACAGGATGCAGTGCCTTGCGGCATACTTAGGAAACAATATCTACTTATCTCGTGCGCTTTCACAAGATACGCAAGTTGATCTCACTTGTTTATGAAATCTACAAAAAGAATACAAAGAGGGGAAATGTGGCTGTGTAAACAAGGCAACAAGAAAAAGTTGTACTTCCCGTTCAAAGCTTTTACTTGTGATTTCTCCGTCCGGGAGGTCATTTTTAAACGTGTCTTTCGAATTACTAACTGTCCAAAATTACAGTGTCTCGCACGATCACGCTCGGGGCTCATCTAGCGGGATGCCGAGCCAACTCGTTTCGGTCCGGATCATGCCCGTACGCCACGACCCCTCTCCCGCCCGCCCCGACCGCATCGCCAATTTCACCCGGCAGTAATGAACGGCTTGGCCGCGACTAATTACCACCGCGATAGGCATACCTGCGATTTCCAGCGTCGCTCCGCAGCAGGCGCGGGGGGTTCGGGGTCTTGAAACATGCGCACGATGCCGATGGGCGAACTGCAGTCGGGCACAATCTGGTCAGGCTCGAAGACCATGTCGTCGCACAAAACTTCCTCCGCGCACGGTCGGCAATCCTTCAACGCCGCCGCGGTCGTTGCGAGCGCACCGGTGGTTTCCATGGTCGGCAGGCATGCGAACTTCTTCCGGGGGCCCCCGAGTCTTCGTGCCGAGTCCTATACACGACGCTTATAACGGCACTCCGTTTTGCTTCTTGGCGATCGCGTCGACTACGCGACTCTCTCGAGCGAGCGACACACTCGGGATTCGAACCGCGGAGCACGGGATAGCGAG
This sequence comes from Rhipicephalus microplus, assembly GCF_043290135.1. Taxonomy (NCBI): domain Eukaryota; kingdom Metazoa; phylum Arthropoda; class Arachnida; order Ixodida; family Ixodidae; genus Rhipicephalus; species Rhipicephalus microplus. The sequence goes on along the minus strand of NC_134701.1, from coordinate 248,869,547 downwards.
ATCACGAAAGACACACACACACGTGCGCGCACACACACCAACGAGAACCGCCGCGCGCAGAGGTGTTCACGGCGCGTACGACGACGCCTCAATGGTCCTTTCTTGTTTGCTTCGCGACTGCTCCCGTCTCTCTCTCCACACGCGCGAGCAGCACTCTTGCCCGATGATGAGGTGTTTCTATATTTTTATAGCCGCTTTCTCCTCCTCCCGACGTGAGGCGCACCGCCGGAGGAAACGCTCCCGTCCCTTGCTCTCTGCCTTCTCTAGCTCGCTCTCCTTCTCTGGTACAGCAGGTTGCATCTGATTGGCGGCGCTCTCTCACTTCCTCCCCGCTGCTCTCCATGCTGCAGTGGCGTAGGGTACCTCAGCTAGGGTGACTCTACCGAAGCCACTAGAATGCCAAGTAGGTTTTTTTTTTTTCTAGCGCTTTGTTGGTGATAACTCGGTAGCTAGCCACCACACAAACGCTCCGCTCCGATCTGTATAGTACCTCCATTTCTCCTCCCTTCTCCTTTAAACGCTGAGCCAAGGTCTCTATTAGGAAGGCGTGAAGTAACGTATCTTCCTTCAGAACCATGACTACTTTACATGAGCAGTGAAGGAACTGTTTGCGCATGTTGACAAGACATGATATAAACTAAAACTGCACGGAACGAAGACGGGAAACAGCCTTGAGACACACAGCGCTCGTACATCTCAAGCCTCTTCGTTGTCTTGATCCTTTGCGCTTTCAGCTTTTATCAAGCACGAGCGCTGTGATTCAACAAACCGAGGGTTAATGAAAGCTTAGCATAGTAGGAAGGACGTTCATATTGGTGAGTGCTGGTCTTTTTTTTTTTTTTTTTAGGTGCTATCTTCAAATGCTAGGTGCCCTTGTGCGATGTCTCCTTGTGCTGCGTACCAGTATTTTTTTTTGTATATTCCTGTATTCGATGCATAGGCGCCCCGAAGAACGACATATAGTCACGCATCTTCGCCAAATGAAATTATTTGAGCGCATTATTTTATGCCACAGACCTCTACAGACCACGTGGAAGATCCCGTGTGGCCTTTCGCCTGAGTTATTCATTAAGTGCGATCTAAGCAAAGGCTCAATCGTACGAGCAACACTCCAGTATCGGGGTATTTTGTATTGTGTAATACGTATGAGATATTGCAATCCCAGAGCATCCCTCCGGTAATCGCGACGAGCATGGTGCGCCACTCGAGCGGATACTTTATTTTTCTTTTTTGCTTCCGTCGGATGTCAGCTCGTAGAGGTATCTTGTCAAGCACGCGCAGTGCGCCAGTGGAAATGTCTCTCTCAGCAAGTTTCATTGAAAGTTCTTGTCACTGTCTTTCAACCTATGCACTAATTTGTTTTTTTCGTATGTCAGGCCAGCATATTTTGCCAGTCCGATATGCACACACACACACACACACACACACATCTTTCGGAGGACTGTCAGAAATTTCCGTGGAGAAAAAAAAATTCTTCTTGAGAATCAAATCGTGGCAGATGGCCCAACAGTTCCAGCAGACGAGGCAGACTTTTGTAGGATAACAGATAGACAAGATACAGTTAAAGACCGCACGCAGCACGCGAAAGATCGAAAAATGATAGGCGTAATATTGAGAGGTTGGAACACAGCAGCATCAGTGAAAAACGAACAGGTGCAGTCTACATTCTAATTGACATTAACAGAGAGGGGGAAAATGCCCCACCTCCTCGAAAGGAATCGTGAGGAAATGCAAATGCAGTTCTTGCACCGAGAGAAGGCACCATTGCCGTCAGACTTTCGTCTTCACCGACTTCTGCCATCGTTTTGAGAGGAGGCCGGCCAAAGAACGGTCGAGAGGGAGGAGCAAGCGGACGGGAGAGGGGGGTGCAAGCATTCTCGGCTCGGCGTTGGCGTTTCACAGCGGCGTCTCGAGCACACATTTCCGGACGTTCTTGAGAGGCGCCCAGCCAGCGAACGGTCAAGAGTAAGTGGACGGGAGAATGGGGCGCAAGGAGGAGAGAGAGCGAATGGCGAGAGAAGCAGCGGCGAAGCACTGCACCTACCCTCTTCTACATTCTCTCACACCACATGCTCAGGTTGCTAGAGGCGAGGATAAGCGCGCGCGCCCGCAACTGTAGCAATCGGAGAGGGAGTGAGAGCGGAGAGAACACCTGCCGGCGTGCGGCCGCCGCCGGATGCCTGACATAGCCCGACAAGGAAATGCATTCACATTAAAGAAAAAACAGCTGGACAGGCCACAGGCGTAGTTAAGGAACGGAATTGGTACGAAGGATTGAGAAACGCAGCCGAGGAAGGCAAGAAACAGGTACAGTGATGAATTACCTAATAAAAATTGAAGGCTTAAAACGAAACCATTCAGTAATTTATTGTAAACCATTCGTAGGCACATTCGTCCTGCAGTGGACGAAAAAATGAGCTCATCGTGACTAATTACCTTTACAATTAATTACTTTGAGGTACATACTGCGAAGTACGAATTATTGCCGGCAAGCTCGCAAGATTTAGTATATGCTGTGAACGAAATGTCAGGGTGACAATGGTTTCCAGATATCAATTTCCGAAGTGTACGACGAAACACTAGGCGGTATGGTTATACTGTTATGCATCGAAGGGCAAAATAACGTTTTCTTAATTGTTACTTGAGTTTGGGCCACAAAGTTCAATTTTTTCGCATTTTTTTTATCGCGTACGACAAAATCAGCGCCACTCTTATACTTCGTTCCATGTAAATTGACGCCTTGCATATTCCCTTGTTAAAATTCGTCAGTTGCAATATGAGGCTTAAAGTAATCAGTTTTAGGAATAATTAGTGAGCTACAGGTAATTAACAACGAATTGGCGTTCACTCAGAACGTATGTGTGTGCTCCCAAAATGACAGCCTGCTTTCATGAAGTTTTCATTTTTTTTTCGTAAAACTTTGTCTTGAAGAGTTCTTGAGAGCCTTCAGAACAACGCCCACATACGGTGTACAACGAGGAACTATATAGAGGCATTTTCATTCCCATCCTGTTGCTATTGTCGCTGCTTGACGAGCATTGGCCATAAACCTGCGGTGTCGTCACTGTACCGTCAGGACCGACGAAAGATGCGAAATGAAGAGCACGGAAAGCAATGGGGAGCGTAAGACGTTATCATGTGGGAGTCGGGCCAGATAGCGAGCACGTGAGTTACACAGTGAAATCATCCTAGTTGCAGTGTAGTGGGCCTCCTACTTGCAATTGTTTTGATAAGCAGCGCGATTTCGCATTCAGCAAAGGAAAATAACGTCAAAGAAGTTTAATTACTTGTGCATTGACTTTCTGCACTCATATCACGAGGACTGTTTTTTTTTCATTTCAGCAAACTTCCTATTAAATGAAATAAAATATGCGAAAATATTTTTGATATCTAGCTAAATAGGCCTGTTCAACATTAACTACACAAAATGGTGCGCACTACTCATGGTCACATGGTGGCAGCGCCTGCTGTCGAGCGCTCCATGAACCAGCCACTTGTTGAGCTTCACAGATAAAGCTTCAAAGTCCTCATAAGCCACGTGACTAGACAGAAGTTGCCAACTCACCTTAATCATACCTCGGTTTCGGGATGTAACCACCACTCCCTTATTATCAGCACTTCTCCGATAAACAGCCCCACGTAACATTTCCCTCTATTGCAGGTCGAAGTACCGCGGCACCAAGAGTCAGTCAAATATCATGATTTAAAAAAAAGAAGATAAAAAGGGGACGCGCAGGCACGTCAGCGTCGCTTGATGTAAGAGCTGTATTCAAGTGCACACATGTACACACAAACGAGCGAGTAAGACACGGTCACTTCTTCAGAGTTGAGAAACAACTTAGACAACAGTTAGTGGGCAGTTAACAAAAAATTGGCCCCGTATATGCATGTTACACTGCAAATGTCGTCGAAAGACGATAGTCTTGCGTCAAGAGAGGGTGAGCAAAAGTTGGGGGACCCTTAAGGTTCGCCTTTAATTGAACGCGATAGCGAAATCCGGCCCATAGTGCACCCTTCAACCGCTAAGTGCATACTCATTCATGTGTTTCGTTACATACACACGCACGCACACAAACACGTACGCACTAGATTGTACCAGCGTTCGCTATATATCGCCGAAGGGGCCCGTTTTCGTCGTGATACCTGCCGAACAAAATGCGTTAAATGGGCCTTGAAACAGTTTTTCAAGTAACCATGGAATTAATTCGCTAGAAGAGCTTATTGCCTCACAAATTGAACGCCGCAAAAATTTTCAGAATCCGTCGAGTGTGAGTGGAGTTACAAAGCTTTGTTGCATGCTGTAAGTGCAATGTGATTATCTCTTTTCTCCTCCCGACGAAAGCGCTGGAAGCTAACCAGGGAGGGGTGGCAGGGCTAAGAAACCATCGCGCCTCGTGACCTCGAGCACTTTTTTTTTCGAATGCGCCGCTTGTTGAGTGTTATCGCGCGCGCACGCGAGGAGTGTAGCGGCCTCTCGCGGCTATCTCGGTAACTTGATTTTTCGGTCACAGACGCACACACAATTTTTCGCTCACAACCAACGGGGCCGACGCCGGTGGCGGGTTTTCTGCGACACGAGCTCTTTAACGCTATCACGTTAAAACGTCTATGTTCTGCGCAAGAAAATCGGTGAATGGCATACTAGAGGCGCTGCGTTAGAGTGCCTCGAGCGTGCAGCTAAAGTGCACCGTAGGCAAACGAGCGCATCATCCCACGTCACACGTGAGACATGGGCGCTATCTGGCAGTTATCTTGGAAAACGAAGCGCGCGCGCCCTGCGTGCCCGTTTCGGAGGTGGTAATATGTAGAACGCAAGGCGACGGGTAGGTTGCACCACCGTGTCGTCTTTGCGAAGCGTTGGAAAGACCAGCCTTTTAAGTGCGAATGCACTTTATAAGCGACCCTGAATCCGCCGTTCGTGGTGCGCCTCCTCCTTTCCCCTAGCAACGGCGCGAGGAGCGGAGAGGAGCGTGTGTAGCAACGGCGCATTGACGTCACACACCACGTGATTGCGCGCGCTCCGCCCTCCGCTTCATGGCTCCACGACTTGTTCGAGATCGGCAAGTCGTCATAGGTATGGATCTATCGCAGGCATCAACCTCGAGTGCGATACCTCCAACAACGAGTACTACGCAATCGAATACGAGCATTGCACGCGTCGTTGAAGATGTCGCGCCGGTTGAAGACAAGGCAGCGCGGTGAGGGGCCCGTGATGCCGAGCGCAAGTGGGCGAAGCAGGCCGCGGACATAAACATCATTATAGTGCGAATTTGCTCTCACATATACGCGTAAACTCACCAAGATTTAGCGAGAGGGTCTAATGGTTCCTGGAAATCGCAATGTGATCACACGGGGGAGTTTACGTTAACTCACTGGCGAATGCCAACGGATTTTAACTTTACTTCCCCTCATAGCATCACCCCGTGCATTGGCACTTAACCATGTTCACCCTCGGGGAACTGCTTGGGAGTTTGTTTTTTTATCGTGCAAGCGTTGTCTGATCAGCGCAACGTGATTAACGCTATGGTCCTTATAAATACTTATGTATGTCTTTTCTAGTAAAAGAAACACATACAGAATATTGACGTGTTGTTATGGTGCCTCAGATATGCGTAATAATTGCTTTTTAATTGACAATTGCACAAGTGTGAATGCTCAATCTTGAGCAATATTGGTGGGCGCTGCGGATGGGGTTGGCCGTTTGGAGTATCGTTGGGCCACTTTGGTGCCGTTTAGAGTACCATTAATGACGGAAAAACAGACAAATGTACAGACAGAAAGATATGCAAAACAAGATTTTTGCGCCGAAGGTCCCCAAGAAAGACATTGCCACGAAATAAAGACGAAGCACTACACTCCAACGCATGGCTCCATGCAAGAGTGGTAGCCGATGCGACGACACGGCGTAAAGAAATCTTGTTAGAAAACCGGATGACTACAGCTCAGGAAAGATATTCGCTATGCTCTCGAAGCGTTGTTGCTCATTCTGTAAAAGAAATACCTGAAAATACTGCACATTCTTCGAGCAGAAAGTCGGTGCTGTGAGTATACTGCATCAATATAGGCGTACTCGTTCGTGACATTGTATATAAAGAAAAACTGTCCCTCAACGACTTAAACTTTGCCAGAACATCTCATAGACCCATAATCTAAAGAACCTGCATCACTTCAGTTGAAATTCACCGCGCAAAACTAAATGAAAGAACGAGAAAACTGCAGCCGCATGATTACCTTCTATGCAAACAGCGAGCTCCCCGCATGCTAGATGGGTTGCCAGACCAGAAAAGGGCCACCCGCCAGCAAGATGGCGGTGCCCACGAAAAAAGTCTATAAAGCAACCCGAACTGCTGTACTAACTACAAACGCAAGAAGAGCGGGACACCATGAGGGAACTGTGCCATGCACGGCAGCAGCTAAACTTGCAACAGCACGTACAGTGACTCGCTGATGGTGCACACGAAGTTCACTAGGCAGAAGTGCTCTGAAAATACCCGAGTACCCGCAGAAGTTACAAAGTTTTTACTCTTTAAGTTTGCAATCCATAGAAGTCGCCGCTTCTTGTCAACAGGAAAACGATGCAACTTGAAGAGTCCAAAGCCACAAAAACTACCCTGGTTACAAAAACTGTCCACAAAGTACTGTACTTGTCAGCCTCTTCTGTCCGCCTGTTTTTAGGGGCGAAGCTCCTTAGGGCGTGGGCTGTGCGTCCCCTGTAGCCTGTATGTAGCCACCTCTAGTTTAGTTCTTGCAGTGTTCACTAGATGGCGGTACCGTCCCCTGTATGTAGCCATCTCTAGTTTAGTTCTTGCAGTGTTCACTAGATGGCGGTACCGTTTCCTGTATGTAGCCACCTCTCGTTTAGTTCTTGTAGTGTTTACTAGATGGTGGTACTTGTAGCTGATGATGAAAAGATGCAAGATGTTATAAACTAGAAAGCGGTACTTGTAGTTGATGAAAGACGCGAGATCTTATAAAATAGGAATGATGTCCCATATGGCGCGTGCCATTGGTTGAAGGCAATCGTTCGATTTAGTGCGGCGACGTACGCTAGGGGGAGCGATGTAATAAAATCGAGTGGGCAAAATGTACAGAGGATTCATGGTTTACCAGGTTTACCTCCGGAGCTTCGCCCACTCATCATCATTCACTTCGTGGATATGGCGGAATTTTTTTTTAGTGCGCTTCAACAGAATTTTAAATTATGAACGTAATCCAGCTGGCCCAACTTGCCATCTTGCTGCAGAAATCCCACGTCTGGGGATGCACATGGCATGCTTCTTCCAACAGCAGTTCTCTTTTTCTGTAGTTGTTACTGCACCCAAAAACAGCCCAGTGGTTTCCTGATGACCAATTCTTGGCCGTCATAGCGCCGGTTGGCTTAATACACGGCAAGTTGCTCGATAACGGCACACATACCAGTATAACGCCACACACACGCTCCAAAACGCCACCCGCATGCCAGGGAGGAAGTATGCGTTGGTTGCCAGACCAGACTTCCTCGCCCGATGCAAAGATCTATACTCCCAGCTGTCTACTCCCCCTCTCCAGAAGCCGGGATATACCCCACCTAAAAATAAATAAATAAATAAATAAATAAAATCTCCCCAGTAAGTTTACCCGCATGCTGTGCTCCTTCAAACGTGCTTATGATTCCGCCCCTGTCTCTCTCTTTTTTTTTTTTAATTCAGTCCCTCTTTTCGCCCCTTTATCCAATCCACCAGTGCAGGGTAGCAAACGCGACGTGCGTCTGCTTAGCCGCAGTGCCTTTCTCTCTTTTCTGTTCGTCCTTAAATGTAGTTGAAGAATTAACCCTCTGATAGTAAATATAACACGTTTCGACACAAACTTGAGCCCCGCCATAATGGTCTAGTGGCTAAGGTACTCGGCTGCTGACCCGCAGGTCGCGGGATCAAATCCCGGCTGTGGCGGCTGCATTTCCCATGGAGGCGAAAATGTTGTATGCCCGTGTACTCAGATTTGTGTGCACGTTAAAGAACCCCAGGTGGTCGAAATTTCTGGAGCCCTCCACTACAGCGTCTCTCATAATCATATGGTGGTTTTGTGACGTTAAACCCCACAAATCAATCAATCAATCAATCAATCAATCAAATCAATTGACACAAACTTGAGATACATTTTTTTATATAGCATTCTAAGTTGGTTTTTTCTTTCTCCTTCATCGTTCAACTTTCAAGCTCTTTTATATTGTGAGTTGTTGCACATTCTTTTTATTAACGTAGTATAATCTGCTCTTTGGAAACTGTTGAACTGCGAGGACTGAATGCATTTTTTTACTATGTACTTCGTTCCTAATAATAACGCGCACTGTAGTGTTGTTCTTTACAAATTAATTTCAAATTTTCACTATACCCCTCCTCCCTTACCGAATGGCTTCGGGGCCGTAAGGTATTTTTTGACAATAAATAAGTGCCATTCGAATAACACTTTGGGCAATTGCTGCATGTTGTGGGAGGAAAAAATGTGGAGGAAAGGTGCCTGGAATTCAGAGTACATTCTTTAGATTTGGACCCGTGTGATGTGCCAGATCTATGTATATACTTCCTTTTTTTGAAACTGCAACATCACCTACGCGAGGCAAAATGGTTGAGGAAAAGAGCCCGGAAGTTTGTAGATTGTGCTTCCTTTTTGAAACTGAATGAAATTGCGATACGATATAGATTGAGGTGCGGCATTCATTACGGTTACCAGAGGAAATGCAACGTCCGTGTTTCAAGGCACATCTCGTGCTTTCTTTTTATCTCGCAAGTTTTTCTCGTGCAAACTTTTCGTTTTTGAATCTTCAAAAGCGTGAAGATAGGTCAATATTTAAAGTTCGCTATCCCAAATATATTCTTTCTGTAAATAACCCTAACAAGGTAAATGAAAAATTCGCACGAAGGGCGCTCTATCTGACCCTATATAATGCAGATTTTGAAGAATGGAATATGGAACCGCATCGTCTCAGAGTTTAAGGATACCGGTGCAAGCAAGATGCAATGAATGAGTGCATGCAACGTGATAGTTACGTTAATAATGTCAGTGCCGTCAACGGCATCCCTTGAAATGGATACCGTGCCAGTAACGACAAACAGCACCCTGGTTTCTTAGGCGCTGGCTACGGGAGCCCATTACTCAGTCAGGAATTAATTCCGGTATATACAGTATCGTTATTCGGGGAGGAGACCAATCAAGATCAAAGCGAGCATCGGGATAAACGCGTACGAGGTAAACGTAAGCGACAAAAGCGGCCACGGCCTCGAGCTCCATAAAGACATGACTGACTGCGTGATCTTCGCTTGATACATTCGAGCGCTAGCTGCTCGACTTAGCGCACGCCAACGCACCCCTGGAAGTGTGCTGAAGAGAGGGTGCGCACAGACGCCAACGTGGCTCGAAGTATATTCTTTGGAGTGCAAAGAGGTTGCAGACTCGAGGAGATAAGCGCCCGAGATAAAAGGAAATCGAAACGCGCACGCACCCAGACGTTTGTGCTAGAAAAAAAAGAAAGAACAAAAACAAGGGGGGGGGGGGAGAGAAGTGAGGAAATGACCGCCCAGCCGTCGAGCCAGGGTCTTTTCTTCTCAGTCCCGAACGCCAGCAGCAGCGCGCAACAGCGACAGCAGAAGCAGCCACACCACAAGCGCAGCTTTATAAGCAGCTTCACACAAGACCGATCGCTAAGCCGCGAGCCGGGGCTTTCAATTTTCGTTCGAGACGCCCCGCTGCGAGAAGGGGGCTAGCTCAAACAAAAAGACACCCGAAAAAAAAGGACGGCAATTAGGGACAACGACGCAAGAACCAGTTTGGCCGAGAAGCAGCAGAGGCAACAGGCAACCACCACGGCGTAATGCCACCTCCTGCCTTCGGGAGTCCCGCAAAGTTTACCGGGGCTGCAGCCGACCGCCGCAGAGCCAGCCAGCAGCAGCATCAGCGACTGTCCGATGGCAGCGCAGCTATAGCTAGCCAGACCTGGACGACCGAGTGAACGCAAGTCTCCCGCCGCCGGACTCGTTATGCTAATTGGGAAGGTCCTAAATGGATCCCATGTCGCCCTGACAAGGGAGATTACTCGCGCTCGGCTTGGCACGTACGTGCGTCTGTGCGTGAAGTCGTGAGAGAGAGAGAGAGAGAGAGCGAGAGGTTATGCTGCTTCATAGGACAGATGCGCGTCGCGCATGTATGCATTCATATGCGTGTGGGTACGTTCGCCGGTCGCTCCTATAGCTCGACTCTGGCTGTACGCCGCAAATGTGCACGATCGTCGGGCCTGGCGCAATAATGCGATGCGCATTTCTGAAATCCGCCGCCGACTGCGCGGTTCGCCATTGGTGCCGTCTCTGCGCCGATGCTTCGGCGGAGGTGGTTCACAGGGGGGCAATCGGCACGCATCGCGCGTCGCTGAGCGCACCCACCCACCGACCTACCTTCGCTACCGCTGCTGTGTGCGTGGTGGAACTTGGCGGTGGCGAACCCGCGCGCTCCGCGGCGAACGGTGCCACGATCGATTTGACTAAACGCCGCGTGACAAGCACCCGCGGGGTTCGGAATCCGCGACGGAGCCGACGCCGCCGGGACGTCCCACTGCGGCGAATTGTGTCGCGCACGAGTTGCTTGCTCCCTGCTCGCTGCGCGCGAGTTGGATTCCGAGAAAACGTCTCCGTGATGACATCACAGCTGCTTATTTCACTCCGTTCGCTTGCGTCGTGTCTGCTCTTCGTCTTGTTTCATTTTTTTTTTTAATTATGATGTGAGAGAGATCGACCCACTCGTCGGGCTGACAGAGGTCGCCAGAAATACGGCAGCTGTTGCCGGAATTCAAATTTTCGAGTACTGCAGTGTGTCGCTGACTACGTGAAACGTTTACGACGAAGCAGTATGAGCTGATCTGTACTGTTACGTCTTCACTACGCCAGTGTTCAGCCAGGCCGCTATGTTATTTTTCGAAGCATGATGATGGTTTCTCCGTAAGTACTTACAAACCTTGTTACAGTACTTTGGGTCTAAATGTTCGCAGCTAGAAGGGTATGTACATTTATATGCAAGCTTAACGTATCATTCGAATGAAAGGACAAGATTATTGCCGCATGTTTACCCCTTCGTGGTTGTGCTCCACAGCAACAAGAAGATTGTGTAATACTTCATGAATAGGTGGTTTCCAAGCATGCTAAATAATCATACTACTGAAATGGGAAATCACTACTGCCAATCGTGTTATACGTTGTCTTTCTTTAACACACGGAATACCGTATCTACGAAGTACTAGTACGAGTTATATCGTATGCAGACGATTCGGTTGATTGCCTCAAGCTTGCTTAGCAATGTTGTCATTAACGACAATGGTCCACTGAACAAGTTAACAACATGCTGCAAGTCCGGTTGGTGTAATTTTTTTTCTCATCAAAGACAACCCTCACTGTCCCATCACTTACATTTTATTCATGCGCAAGGCTGCGTTTCGGATAATAAAAATTCATGGTGAGCACAGTTTTGATTTAAAAAAAAAAAACTTGCAAAATAATAATCTGCGCAATTGGAGTGAATGTCGGAGTTTAAGGACTAATCAAGTGCAACTGTCTTTGCTTCTGTTCACCGCAATCATGAATACTTACTTGCGTGCGCAAAAAAAGAATAAAAAAAGGAGGGGGTGGGGAGTTGCCGGCAGACCGCCTTGGCTAACACTGAAGCACCAGGGAGCGGGTCGCAAAGCCCATCTTAGATGCCTTAGATGTCTCCTCAAACAGGGAAATTTGACCGTTCGCAGCGGCCCGGTCCCACGGCGTGGATGACGAGTGATGCGAAAAATCACCATTACGTGATGACCTCACCGCACGACGTGAAGTATCTCCAAAATCTGTAACGTCATCCTGGCGTCACAAAGTTCTGGCGATCCTTGACGTCATGGGATGCAATGCAACTGCATCCCACGACTCCATTGTAGCGTCCTCCGTTTGGGCGCTAACAAAACTGGAGAGCATGCCACCAGTAGTTACGAAAATCAATCAACAAGGTGCTTGGCAATGGCACTGAAGCCACGGCTCATGCTCCCTACTCCATTGCGTTGATTGGGGAGAAAGATATGCCTTTCACCTTCGAATCATCTTAGGTGAAAGAATGTACAAGGCACCCTGCGAGTTTTTGCTCGGCGAGCAGTCCATGCAAGTTCGCATATCTCAGTTGAAATGATGGCGAGTATATCGTACTGAAAACCGTTCGCTTCTGCATTAGCGCTTACATACATAGAGCCACGGATTTCAGGTAAGAAGATTGAACGACTTTGCCTGTACTAGTACAGATTGTGAAAACACTCAGCGTTGCCATTTGTGGTAGCTTCTATTACAATATATAGTATAGGAGCATAGCCAGAAAATGTTTGCGGTGTGAGGCACGGGGAATTCAACAACCCTTTATGTGGGTTAGTGCTTGTTTTTGTATGGGTGCGTGTATATGAATATGGAAAAACAAATAATTAGAGATACGCCCCCCCCCCTTTTTTTTTTCTGGGATTACACCTCTGCTTTTCTCGGCCCTTTCACACTATAGTGGTTAATGTTCAAACTTTAACTGGGTAAACAGTTTCTTTCGGGGCCGTGCAGAAAATGTTTTTCGGCTTATTTTTTGACGGGCGCCAATAGAGCAGGTACGATGAACGTCGCGAGGCTGTTGCGCTAAGGACATGCACCTGTGACCCGGTAAGTATTTGTAAGAATGAGCTATTTCAACTATTATCAATTCGCGAAACGTCTCAGTCCCGCCGCGGTGGTCTAATGGCTAAGGCACTCGGCTATAGAGTGACCCGCAGGCAGCGGTATCGAATCCCGGCTGCGACGGCTGCATTTTCGATGGGGGCGAAAATGCTGCAGGCCTGTGTGCTCAGATTTGGGAGCATGTTAAAGAACCCCAGGTGGTCGAAATTGTCGGAGCCCTCCACTACGGCGTCTCTCATGACCATATGGTGGTTTTGGAAGGTTAAACCACACATATCAATCAATCGAAGCATCTTAGAGAAAATGCCTTGTCGCCGTCTACACATTTATAGCTCATGGTTGCGCATTTCTATATGACGCGTCGGCTCTAATAGAGATGGTGGTCGAACAAAAGACGCCATGGTCGAGGAGCCCGGCCCACCCACGAAGACGATGAGCGGCCCGCAGCCTGCGCGCTCTCGCATTTAACACGCAACGACGCTCTTCCGCGACGCATTGCGCGCAACTTTTCGACTTGCGGAAGGAACCGAAAGACGTTCATCTTGCGAGCTCTGCGGGACGCCTAAAATGAAATACGTGCTGACCGTCCCGTGTTGAGATTGTTTTGCTTTACAAAGGGACCGTCGCAATGCGTTTCAGCGAGCTCGGAGTAAACTTTACGTTTGTAGCTTTCGTTCTAGAACCCATTACCCAACGTAGCGTGCAGCAAACAAGAAGCTGTAGTCGCCAAGAAACGAAATTACAATGATCCGTGATAATTAAGCCCGCCGTTCAGGTGCAACGCCGACTTAGAACCGCTCGGGTGTGGTAACGTCGTCGAACTTTTCGGTCGTGTATGCAGGTTCGCGTAAACCTGTATGTTTTACTAATGTTATCTTGTTAGCACGTGCGGTTGGACGGGTAGCCCTCGCTCGAAGCAGATGAGAAAATGCGAAAGGAAAAAAAAAAAGGCGTGGCGCGTGCAAACGTGCGTCTTGTCTGCATTTTTGGTTAGTTGATTCGATGGTTTGTAGAATTTTACGTTCGAAATTAGCTCAAGGTTAAGGGATACGCCATAGTGGAGCACTCGGGATACTTTTTACCGCCGGGGGTTGTTTAACGTGCGCTGATGTATTACAGTCTACGGGTCTGCATCATTTCCCTTCCATCAAATTGCGACTGCCGCATGCGGGATCGAACCCGCGACCTTCGGGTCACCAGCCCAACACCACAACCACTGTTCAACAATTGTGGCTGTACGGCTTTCCAGTGCAATATTAATAATAATAATAATTAATGGGGTTAACGTCCCAAAACCACCCTGTGATTATGAAAGACACCGTAGTGCAAGGCTCCGGAAATTTCGACCCCCTGTGGTTCTTAACGTGCACCCAAATCTGAGCACACGGGCCTACAGCATTTTCGCCTGCTTCGAAAATGCAGCCGCCGCACCCAGGATTCGATCCTGCGACCTGTGGGTCAGCAGCCGAGTACCTTAGCCACAAAACCACCACGGCGGAACAGCTTTTAAGTCGCATTCCCATCTTCTCGACGCCGCCGAAGACGAAAAGTGTTCGTATTCCGGTGCCTTTACCTGGGCTCTGCATTGTTCAACTTCTCACACTGGATGCATACTAGGCATTGTTCTTGCTGATGACTTTGCTATAAGCTGCATGTTATGAAGGCGCCAAAAATCTGTCTCTATGAGCCACCTTGTTCTCCATATATTTGACAGGCCAGCCCGTGTTCAGTGTCCAACGGCGGTATACCTGGTCCAACCTAATAATACAGCTTTCCATAAAATGCTGTAAGAATGGTCCGAAAGTCACATATAAGAGGACATCTGTGGATGACATATAGACGTCGTTTTTCTAGACTGGTTTGCCAGCCAAGACACTATATAGTCAAGTCTTTCCGAATGTAGTTAAACAACCTCTATATATGAATCTCTACAAAAATACGGTCTCTGAGCCGGCTCACATTTGCAATCACAAAAGGAAGCATGTATATTAAATAAAGAAGCGAGAATGGTCACTCTACACAGCCATAAATCCTTACACTCTCACCCCGTTCCCCTTTATTTTTCGGAAACTATAATTTCCCTAACATAGAAATTCCTATTTGCCAGAGTGTTATCATTCTGGCAATGAATTTGGTTTTGTTTCTCTTTAAGTCTTTCAGACCTCATAATGTGTTCAGAACAGGCTGTAGACTTCTACCCCTAATCATCCTGTTTCATTGCTAGCACACAATGGTCATCTATACTATAAGAACTACCACCCTAATCGCACTTCCCACGGAAGCACAGGGTTCGGGAAAGCGACGAAAAGCAGACGCCCTCCTGAGAAGACATGCATACTCGCGTCAGGAAACGATACCGACTGTGGACTGTTGCGCGTGCTTGTCGTGAACAGATGGAGTCGGCGCGCAGACGCGGGTTCTTTACAGGCGCGCAATTGACCGTCGCTAAGCGTGAGTTAACACCGTCTCCCCCCCAAAGTACGCGCAGATGCCACAACGCGGCGCGGACGCGCGCGCAGCAAAGTGGGTCCCTCGAAACCGCAAAAAACACGAGCGCCTGGATTTCCTCCGCGGTAACTGCAGGAAGGAGTTCCCATATACCTGTCATCTCTTTCGGCACCATCTCACGCGCGAAGAGCAACAGCGCCGCCGCAAACACAACAGGGCTTCGCGGCTGCTAGCGTTACTTCCCCGCACAGAATGTCCTGTTTGAAGAGGGACGCCGCCGTGCGTGTATACGTTTGGCGCAGGCGGTGGTTGTATACCGTCGTAAACCCAGATCCGTCCGGTCCATTGGCGCTGACAAATTGTTCGCCGCGCCGGCGGGGTGCTACGCATCCAGTCAACTCTGTGTACGCGCGTGAACCATGAGCCGCAGAGGATTTCGGTTCGGCTTGCGCGCCGCAAGGCAAGGCACCACCGGGGGAGGAACGACGCTTAACGCGCCGAAAGCAAACGAAAACTTCCGTCTCGGTGGGTACCTGGCTTGAAAGAAAAACCGCGTCGGGCTCACTCGGTCGAAGGCTGATCGTCGCGGGATGCACGCGGGAGCCATAAATTTCGAAACGCAATGCGCTGATCGTGACCTTGCTCCGTCTCGGGTCCTCTTTCTGCTGCGCCATATACTCTTGTGATGTCGGCCCCAATATTTGAGTTTCACTTTTCGCGGGTCCTCAGTCGCGCACGCGCGTGTTTTTTCAGCGGCGGCGATGAAGGAGGTGGGGGTGCGATTTTCTCTCCCGAAAAGAGGTTCTCGCTGTGCAGGCCGACCATTCTGAGAGTGGCTCGTGAAGTGAGAAGGAACGGCCTTCTCTCCTCTGTGCCTTAATCTTCCCACAAAGAAATCGCCCGCGAAGACGACGCTGAGAAGATGAGCCCGTCTGCGTGGTCTTCTTCTTCGTCTCCAGATAGAATTTAGTTGGAAGAAAGAAACGATGAGAACTGCACAGGCCCCCCGTATACGAGGATGGCCCGCTGGATTTATCGCCGGAAGAGGACGACGCTATAGTCTCTCTCCGCCGACCTTTATCTCCAGAAAGAGGAGTTGGAAGCTGCCCGCGCGTCCTTCCCTGCCTTTACGTGGTCTCTCTCCTTTTTTTTCATATTTGTTAATCTGCATTTTTGATAAGTTCTCTACTTTCGGCTAGCACGGCCCCACCGCATCTCTTTACCCCCCCCCCCCCTCCCTCTTCCCATTCTTCCCTTTTTTCAGAGCCGCGTCACCGTTTCCCAGGGACCCACATAGCCGCGCATTGTTTGGCCAGTCAGTCATTGTGCAGCCCGCGTGCCCGCTTTTCCCTAATAACCGTTCCACACGCAAGCCTCGTTTCGTGTTGCGCGCGCTGCCGAGAACCCCGGTTCTGGAAGGAAATCTAAATCTTGTTTCCCCTTTCCTTCTCTCCCTTTCTTGGCCGCCTCACCTGAACCTGCAATGCGCAACGCTCTTTCCCGAGGCACCCCTGAGCAGGGAGTCCGGTAGCAGCGCGCGGACTCTTAGTGACGGTCTGTGCTGAAGCGAGGCCCCGGGCCGGCGTGTCCGAAGCTCCCTGGCGGCTGATTCTTTGTTGTTCACTGCGGATGATGCTCCCTTCCTTGCTGCGTGCACTCTCTGGCGACCGGGAAGAGTAGTAGATTTGTTTTGGAGCCGGCGTACCCATTGTTCCCGGAGTATAAACGTTTCAACGCTTCTTTCTTTTCCTATAGAGACGACGAGTCCACGTCCTTTTCTTGTTGGCTCCTCGGACCCGAGTCTTTTTCAACGCTCCTTCTTCGGGGCAGCGCGTACTGTCGGCCCACTGCCATCCATAGTGCCTTCTCGGGAACTGGCCCGTATCTCAATTTATTGTGTTTTCTCGCGAAGAAATTTTTGAAGCCGTGTCGTCGTGACGCGCGCGTGGTCCTTTCCTGGTGTGCGATTCGCAGCGGCGGCGACTGACGGTTGCTCCTGGCTCGCCCGTTTGACAAAGGACGAGAGAGTAGAAAAGATGTGGAAAGGTGTAGGTACACACAGCTCGAGAATCCGTGCGCATCCTTCCGGAGCGTGGAAATGTAAGCGAGAGAAATTGCGGAAGAATGCGAGCACAGTCATTGTGTGCGAGCCTCGCCCATGTGTCCGTAACTTCCACGCTTTTAATTCGAGATTTCGTTGTCGTCCACGTTAAGAAAGCGAGAGAAAGAAAAAGAAGCCGGGTGTACTATGTCGCATATAAGTAACGGCCAGGGAAAGTGCGACGAGAATGCACGTTAGGTAAAGCGATAGTTTCGGTGCTTTGGTTCCAGTTGTTTCTCGACTTCGACAAAATCGCCGAGTACACACGAAGACTTCATGTGACATCGGCTGACTATTCCTTAAGTTGGCAACAAAGCCGGGAGTACAATGCAACACAATACTGGGAACCTAGTGCACTGGGAACCCAACTTTAGCTATTGAATGTTGCAATGTGCATTAAGCCTTTCTCCAAGATAATAGCCATGCACATGTACATGATCAGGCGTTAGTGTCACGTTGTTAGCAATGTTTAGTACACCTAAATGCTGCAAGAAATAGAGCCGCACTTATTTAACCTTGGCGGAGCATATATAACAAAGCGAGAGTTTATTTGTGTGAGTCTTCGTTTAATAGCGTTCAGTATGAGCCTAGCAGTTGATAGTACTGAGACGAGCTAGTGGCTCGACAAAAGATTGGTAGTTTATGAACGAGGAAGATAATAGTGTAAATGAGCGTTTGAAAACGGCGTGTGGGAGAAAGGGAAGCATATCTAGATCCCTCAGAAAAGCATCCATTATGCTGACCACCTTTCACTGCGCAGCTGGCTCCGAACCGATTCAGTGAAACGCAATTACAGCGGCCTGTTAGGACGTCATTGTGTTCGTGTATAGAGTGCGAATAGGCGTCATTTGGAGGAGTACTGCTGGAGAGTCCAGACTCTTGCGTTTCTTTTTGCGACCAGCGGTGATAGTGATCACCAGACGCGTGCTTTGCACGGACGCCGCGGTGCCCCCATTTCAGAACAACGGCTGGCACCGCGTGCGCGCTTCGGACGAGTCGCGTTACCGGACCCGCTGACCAGTGGCCCCTCTTTCCGCGCCCATCTTCTCGAGTCGAAAGATCTATTTTAAAGGCAGAACAGATACGAACGCTCGCACTGTGTGTAAGGCTAATCTGATTTCTCTGTCATCCAGTATTCTAGCATTCAAGTATGCGCGGCCTGCCAGGGTGTGAACGGAGACTGCGTAAGTGCACATACGACCCAACGGTTTGAAAAATAGTTTGAAGAAAACGTCGACACTGCATGGCTGTCCATTACGCAATGTCTGTTGTCATTGCAGGTGTGACGGGAGTGACACGCGATGACAGTGATTTCTGGGATGCTGTCACTTTGATCTGGACCAGGGCAAAAAAAAAAAAAAAAAGACCACGCTGACTGCAGAGACGAACTGAATGGATTCGCCCTCATTTCTGGTTGCATGCTGCTGCTATACCCTCATGCCCTATTTCGCTTTTTTTTATCTATCGCAGTGTGATGTATTCGCATTCACGAGGAGAAACCCGCGCTCAAAGACAAGCGTTAACAACTGGTTATCCTCAGCTCAGTGAATTTCCCGCAAGGATACTTTAAGGGTTCGTATTCCGGTCGTAAACTGACTCGTTGTTGTTCCCACAATTTTTGGTACTGTTCGTATCACCTCGTTATTACGAAAGTAAAAAAAAAATGAGTCAAGGCCCACCACCACCACCACCACCACAAGTTTTCTGGTTTGCCCTTAAATAGACACTAAACATCAAAACGCTTCTTTGCATTAGTAAAGTACGATTGCACAATCCTGAAAACACCACACTTACCGCGACACGACACTTTGTAAGCGTAGAAACGCGAGAAAAGAAAGTGCAGGTGGAGACGCCACATCCAGGTTCCCACATTAAACACTATGACGTCATACATTTTGAAGGCGTCTACTGGGTGCTATGTATTTTGTAATCGATAAAATTGAAGTACACCGTCATCGGTGGATGGAATAGACTTAGCATTCAAAGTTTCAGAAAACTTCAAAAATGAAGCTTGAGCCTTGATCTTCCCCGCTAATAATGAACTTATGACACTGAAATTTACGAATTCAGAGTTCTCAGAGTGCAGTTTATTAATCTCAAACAACTAATTGTTTCTCTTTAATGTTACTTTTAAGGGATTATCATAATCCAGATAAAAAACGATGAAACTTATTAACTTGCAGTGTATTCATAGCTCTTCTATAGACACATGGCCCACCATTTCAAGTAACGACATGATATGTCACGGGACGGCTAATCTCGAAAGGCATTTGCGTAAGAGAGTTCTTGTGAGTACAGGTTTTCGATATTGGTATTGCTACCTTAAAGGTTCCAATCATGACAACTGTAGGACGTCAACAGTGCACCATAATTGACGGAAGGCTGTGACTTTCATGTAAATGTATAAGCCGAAATGTTTCTCGTTGGAATGCTAGGATCTCGGTTCACATTCACAAAGGAATCGCTTGCAAGAGCTCGGTTCAGCCGATTGCAATATAGGATCTATCATTAGCTATAAGGTCGACGTTGTTACACAGATGAGCCTTGCGTATGCCAAAAATGGCTTAGAAAATAATATTCTTGTAAGTAGAATACAAGAAAACTCTAGCACGCTAACGTTAGTAGTTTCATTGCACTTTCGAGATTTTCACATAAAAAGAAAGAAAAAAGGGCGTTACACTCACTGGAATAATCTTGAGGTTAATATATAAGGTTTCCCTGCTCTCAAGTAATGCTTGTCGGCTGAGACTTGAAAAATAGTGGCCAGCTAAGCGTTAGTGAGTTCTAGATGCTTGTTTTTTTTTTATGGCGTTCCTCTCTTTTTCAATTTTACAACCGATAGAAAGCGAGCGTTGTTCAATGAATGGTGCACTGCATTCTTGCGGACATTACTCTTATTTCCACGCCCATTGTGACATACCACGCCGGCAACAAACCATGGGTGGGGGTAATAAAACTGACCAAGTCACAAAGGACTACTAATGCCTCTTTTGTGGACCAGGACACGAGACCAGTGGTGTCCGGGATAATCTAAGTCGATTTAGGCTAAAAGATGAAAAAAAAATCGAGGGAACAACGGGGTGGGTGGGAAAAAACTGATCAAAGCCCATTGTCGAAGCCAGTGAAGTCGGGAAACTTGACCAAGCGAAGTCTATTGGCGATACAATCCCTCTCACAGACCGCCCCTTCGTCGTGAATAGGGTTACCTCCGTAGAAGTATTGCGTCCGACAACCACTCAGCCGTGTTACAGGTCTGATGCCGAGCCCGATTGTTTCCACCCTCCCGGGTGCAAAATTGGGAAATAGGGATAACGTTTCCCCCGTGCGCCTGCCCGTAGATCGAACCGCAGCCCGGAGATGGGACTGAATAATACCCATATAAAACCTCCACAATCTCGTACGTGTCGATTGGTTTGAGAGAATGCCAAGGAGCAAAATGAAGAATGGAGAGAGGAAAAGTAGGGAAGCGTGGGGATAATGCCGCGGTTGAATCGGAATACACACTACATGTATACGCTTCTGGTGTGTGCACCAGGATCAAGTTTGTAGAGAGTTGGCTGCTCCTTTCGTGGCCTGCATTGTACGCTGAGAAGGCTTGAGGGGTGGCGACTACAGGAAGGGACGCCAGCACGGTGGCATCGAAGGGGCGTGCGTTTTTTTTTTTTTTTTACGCTTCATTTGGTTCGAAGAGAGGCGATGCACTTTCACGCTCGGCGCTGCCATCTTTGTGTCAATCGCGCGCCGCGCCAATGGCTGCTTTGCTCCCGTTCGCCATCCTTTCTCTCTTCTCTTATTTACTTTTAAAACTAGAAAATTAAACCCCGTTCGCGCGCACGCATAACATGTTGCAGCCGGGTGGGAACAAAAGCTCCAGGCGACAACAACAGCCCGGCAGGGAACGCGCCACGCTGCCTGCTGGGATGCTCACTTTGGTTCCTCGAATCAAGCCCACTTCGCTATCAGGTGACGAATAGTGCATGAACGGGAACAATGGAGGGAAAACTCTCCCTTTTTCCGCGGCCACAGCCCTTCTGTGGACCCGCTGCATTTTTTGTGTATAACTTATTGTCTGAGCGATGCTGCCGGCTGCGAACTTCCACAAGGAAAACCAATATTTATAACAGTCGAAACAGCTCTGATATCTACTGACAGCGTGTGAATAAGTTGACCAGCAGATCATATGTTGTTGTTTTTTTTTTGCCCTGCAAAACGTACTTTGAGGAACGTTGCTCCAGAAATCAAGAGTGGAGAGGTATTTAATCGGCTGGTCTAAACGTATGAAAATCCGCAGGGAAACCTCAGCACCGAATGCTTCGTTTTCAGTCAGTATAGCCGCGTGGTATGGCCGCAGTGTGTACTGCAGCTTCAGCTGAATCATTTACAAACACCGCGGGAAGGGTCACCGTTTGGTAGACTTGAAAAAAAAAAAGAGTCAGAATTGAAGCTGTACGTAGCCATGCCATCTAATTTTAAAGCCAATTTTGAAGGCAAATCAAAAATGTGTTATTATGCATATGGTCGTAACCATACAACTATCAATATTACGATTTTGTATAAGCGAGAACGGATTATCAAGAGCACATTATTTTCCCTCTTTTCCCACTAGCTTGGGCTCCCAGCAACAAGTACGTTGCAAATAAATGAATAATTTTTATACTTTCAGTGCACCTGCATATAGTTTGCGGGCAGTATATAGAATTCTTGCAGAAGTAAGAATTGGGCCAACAACTCATCGGGAACATCAGCCGTCGAAACCAGCGGCGTAGCCATAAAGTGGCACACCAGGCCTGTACATCCCCCTCCCCTCTTTGCCCTCCATCCGATTTTTTTTTTTCGCCACGACTATTGACCTTGCCGGTCCCCGCTTCGGATCAAGTAGGTGCCCCTCTCTTAGGCCACCCCCCCCCCCCCTCACTCTTCCCCGAAAAAAAAAATTCTGCCTACGTCCCTGTTTGAAGCTTTTTTTTTTAATTATTGATGCCGTAGGCCGCAATCGGTACAACGTTACAGTAATACCAGTGCACCTTCATGTAGCCAAATCTCTTGAATATTGCCCCCAATTCAGGACTTATCACGTGCTTAACACTGCTTGGTTCTCAAAACCACCCTCAATCATGATCTAGGTTATTAAACGATCTTTATTGCTCGCTCAATATTATGGGCCGTTCAAATGCATCAATCGAAGCAACGAGTTCTAAGCTTGCTCGACGATTCTGTTTTTCCCCGTAGCAACAGGCCAAAAATCAATAACTGACGGAAAATGCCGTGCATCTATATACATTGCGAAAAAAAGCAGTGTGCGTGTTATTATTCATCGGTACGCGAAAAATATATCCCTTATTCTCTGTTTAAAAACAGTCGTTTAGTCCTTGCTTCACAGCTACTTTCGATGTCTGACTTGGGAAACATATACGCGCCTTACCTTACTGAGGTGGCTCTTAGCTAAGGAAGGTTGAAGGGAGCTTTCAGAATGTGCTCGCTTCCTCAAGGAGCTCCTCAAGATGAGAAGTAAATGGTAAGAATGAGGTAGTGAAATGGTCAGAGGTAAGGAGTGCTTCAGAATACGGGCCCAAGTGTTATCACTTCTTCCTATGGTGGTTATAAAATTCTCATTAGTCAAAATCACAATCGCTGCATAGATGTATCACACTGTATACTTTGTCATGCGGTGTTTATATATATATATATATATATATATATATATATATATATATATATATATATATATATATATATATATATATATATATATATATATATATATATATATATATATATGTATATGTATATATATATATATATATATATATTTATATATATATATATATATATATATATATATATATATATATATATATATATATATATATATATATATATATATATATATATATATATATATATATATATATATATATATATATATGTGACGTATGAAGCGATGGTTGGTAGAGGCAGAGAAGGAAGAAGTGCAGAACAGAATAAACATGGAGTATGAGCCACGCCACGTCTCGCATTCTTCTTAGCGTCACACGAGTCGACAAGATGGAGACCTGCCTGCCCCTTCATCAGTCACTCATCATCGACGCAGTTCCTCCAGAAGACACCCTGACCATACATTGACTACTGAATCATCGCCTAGAAGGACAACGACCGGCACCATGACAGGACCATTGGCTGACCTCGACATCCCCAAGTACACCGGATCAGCGGACGACGGACCCGTACAGGACTGGTTCAACCTATTCGAGGTCCACGCCGCCGCTGCATCATGGTCGGAACGGGAGATGATCATAAACTTCACTGACTACATATCAGGTGAGGCATTCAAATTTTACCTCACCCACATCTTCGAGAACGATGAGTCTTGGAAAAAGATCAAAGAAGAAATGATCATTCGTTTCAAAAAATACGATGAAGATCTGTTCATACCTCATCAGCGGAAGGCTTTTCAACTGACCCATCACAGTTACGCGAAGTCTTCCCGCAGTAAGCCTATTTTCCAAACGAGACGTCAGAGAAAATATACCACCATTGTACCGTCATATGACTCTTCCGAAAAAACGTCACGCATTCGAACTCCGACTGGTAACTTGCACGTCGCAACAGACAAGGTAAAGCCTCCGTATACCGAAAGGAATTTAGAACATTTCGGCAAAAGACTAAACCTAAAGCCGGCTTTCCCAAGAACAATGAAATCAGCATTTTCAACGTGTTCACTGCACCACAACACTTCACATTTTACTGAACCACCCGAATTTCTTGATGCTTTGTGTCACACACAAGGCCCAGACGGTTTCGAGCGTGCGATGGAATTCACGCGTGACGAGCTAGTGAATCCTCACAATACCAGCCCCTACCCTGACGTTCCGGACCAGGGTCGTTCGACAGACATTGTCAGCCTAACTATGCTGCAAAAAGAAAAACATACGCCATCAGAACCACCTGAAGCCATGTCTGTTGTGCTCTCATCGTCAAGTGACAACACACATGTGAGTCAAAGCACTGCAGGAATTTCGAATCCACCAACGCCGGCGCATTGTCAACTGACAGAAGCATTTACAATCAATGATGACTCACAACCATCTTGGGAGCGTTCTCATCAGCCTGTCACGCTGCTTTCATCGCAGGACAAGCCTAGCAGTACAGTGTCGACTACCGACAATCTACTGATCACATCACCATCTAAAGAAAAGCAGACTCATGTTCCCGAAAGAGGCCCATCTGACGAACTTTCACAAGAAGGCGAGCAATTTCAACAAAGGCAACTCCACGAACTCCAAGAACTGCAGCGGCTACTTGAACAAGAACAACGATTAAGTGATACCCCCTCACGAGTATACACTTGTGGCTGAAAGATCATCAGAGACAACATCAATTAAAGAAGCAAAGACGAAGTCGATGTCTAAGCCATCTTCGCAGAAAGCAACGTCGACAAAGTTTTCTGCACCAGTTCTCAACGCCGTGTCTACGATTCAACGAACTGAGAGAAGACCACAGAAAGCTACGAAAGAGACGTGCAGCTACCACGTGTACAATGAAGGAACAAAGGCATCATACGATCATCTCCGGTTCTCGCACATGCAGGCTGCAAGCACTCGTTCTGTCTCAGCCACGACACAGAAAGCAGCGTCTACGACGGAGAACTTCATGCCTACAACATCCGACTCTCAAATGCTACAAGTACTTTGACCCTTGTTCATTCATGACGAGAATCGCTGTGTCATCAGTAATTTCTACGTTCAAGGCGTGCTTCAGTTGGCCAGAACGAAACAGTCAACCTCGCCCACCAGAGTTGTCATAAAATTCATCGGACTGCTCAATCGGCCTTGAAGATTTCGTGAGATTGTGGAACTCCGTCTTGACGTGAAACTGTGAATTTGGGCATTGTTTTGTTCATTCATTTCTTTAATTTGTTATAGTTTGTAACCAGTGCCATCTTTCAGGAGGAGGGGGAATTGTGTGACGTATGAAGCGATGGTTGGTAGAGGCAGAGAAGGAAGAAGTGCAGAACAGAATAAACATGGAGTATGAGCCACGCCACGTCGCCCATTCATCATAGCGTCACACACACACACACACACACACACACACACACACACACACACACACACACACACACACACACACACACACACACACACACACACACACACACACATATATATATATATATATATATATATATATATATATATATATATATATATATATATATATATATAGAGAGAGAGAGAGAGAGAGAGAGAACAAAGAAAGCATGTAAACACTGCGCTGTCTCAGGCATCGAAAGAGCTTAATATCCTGTCGTTTTTGAGTTTCATACTACAACTTTAATTCGCCGGAGTATTATGAATCAGTGATCATGTCGTTGAAGTCATAACCTTCTTGCCACCGCCAATCTGCTACAGCGTCACTCGCCTCGGTGGTCTAGTAGCTAAGGCAATCGGCTGCTGACCCTCATGTCACGTAAACAAATCCCGGCCGCTGTGGGCGCGTTTTCGACGGAAGTTACAATGCTTGAGGCCCGCATGATTAGATTTAGCTGCACGTTAAAGAAGCTCAGATAGTCGCAATTCACGGAGCCATCCATTACAGCGTCTGACACAATCACATGATGGTTTCGGAACTTTAAACCCGAACAATTATCGTCATTAATAATCTGCTAACGTCTCACTCTTGCTGGCGCAGACACAACCTCTCTGGAGGCAGAATCCAACGATGCATGCTGATCAACCACCTTCGATCTGCGTCACGCAGCATCGATCTATGTACAGGGCTGTGTCAACCGCAACAGCATCGGTATTATTTGGTTGTAGCAACCTCTTCATAGGTTTCCTTTCGACTGAGCACCGCACAGCAATAACACTGGTCGCGTGGCCAAGGATCGCGTGGCCAGCCAAGTGTGGCTGATCCCGCGGATTCACGAAAGGCAGCCACGCGCGTCGGAAGTGCCAGAAAAAAAAAAACGGAGCTTCTGTCAACAGGAGATTCGACTGGCTAGGTGCCACAGACTTCATCCTGCATTTAACGATAAGGCTTCAAGCGTGCGCGAGACTTCGAAAAGAGGATATCACAACCGACGTCCTTTTATCTTCCAAGCAGACGGCCTGAATTGGGGGTGATTTCTTTGTTTTCAAATATATATATTTTTTTTCATTCCCTTGGCTGGCATCCTCGGTGCCTCACGTACAATCAGTTTTCCTTTCGGAAGGTTCGCATCCTGTCTGGTCTGGTTCTAACATAAGGTGTAAAAAAAAGAGAGAAAAAAAAACAGGAATTTCGGCGTAGGTGCGCAGACCACTAGGCAATATGCACCTGCAAAGTGGAAGTGCTTTATCAAGGCCAATGCCACCTGCGCCGACTGTGCTACCACGGCGGCAAGAGACAAAGCGTATACAGCCTGCTCTGGACCCAGCCATGTACAAGAACACCCGACTCAGCACATATGGATTATCTGACCTCCGTACAGACTGCATAAGCATGCATTTTAAAGCCGATTGGAATCAATATGGCTGTTATTATACTGACTGACTTGCGAGATGGAAAATTGCATTTACGTAATTAAGCTCAATTTTGCAAATAATAAGGCAGTCCTCGTATAAATAGTTATGAAACTTGATGTTTGATGCAGACAACATTATGTACGATCAAGTAATCAATAAACCAATTTTATTCAACTTCTTTGGATATAATATAACATAATTAGTTACGTATTACATTCGGAGGTCGTATAATTTCAAGAACTTGCGGGGGGACCTTCTGATGATGTGCACAGCGCAACGAGGCTAATTAAATGCTGCTACATCGGAATATCAAACTGCCCCGCCACGGTGGTCTAGTGGCTGAGGTACTCGGCCGCTGACCCGCAGGTCAAGGGATCGAATCCCGGCTGCAGTTTAGATGGAGGCGAAAATGCTGCAGGCCCGTGTGCTCAGATTCAGGTGCACGTTAAAGAACCCCCCAAGTGGTCGAAATTTCCTGAGCTTTGCACTACGGCGTCTCTCATAATGATATGGTGGTTTTGGGACGTTAAACCCCTCATATAAATCATGTTGTATTTGTTTGTTGTAATGACATCAAAAGGAAGCTCCGAAGCAGAACACCATGCATGCACACCAGGATGCCGCACGTAAACGGGTCGACAACCTATTATGGGTGCATCTGCACGAATCACGCATACACGTAGCACACCACAGCAATTCCGGGGATTTCAAGCGACGCTATGTATACGCGGGGCCAGTATTATAGGCCTCGTTTCACGCGATGCGACCGAGTTATCGGGAAACATCGCTTGCGCGCAAATGAAACGAACGCCCCACCAGCAGTCGAGACGCATTTCGATGCATTGCGCCAGCGATACCGCGATTACCGACAATAGTGCAGACTCCCGGATCCTCAAAGTCCGCGACTGCGATCGGGAGCGCGCCGACCGCCAATTACCGGGGAAGCGTAGAAAAGACACGCTGGGCGTGGTTTGCCCCTGAGCTGTCGCGTGTGCCGAACTCATGAGCATCTCGCGCGCAGTATTACCCTGCGGTCGCTCTGCCCATTCACAGGATCATTACGCGGGCACTGCGCAACGCCGAGATGGATGGATGCCATGTCATGTCAGGCCAGTGCCCACACTGGAAACGCCCCCTTGCGGAGCGAGAAACTCCCCTTGCTAGGCATACCATGCAGTCTTATCGTTCACTGGCACGTCAGCGAAAAACTAAAAAAAAAAGAAGCAAGAAAGTTTGTGTCTCGGTCCCTGCCCGCTAGATGGACCCTAATGAGGGCCGCTAGCTCATCGATAGCGTGCGTGCACCCGCTATTCTGACCCGACACTGTGTCCGATCTTGAGATCTTACGCCTGGAAACGCAAAGCAACCTTTTTCTGTGGAATCGCCACACCTGGGGAGCGGGTGATCTGCTTCTGCACCCACGTACACAAGGAAAGTTTCTTCGCCTGTTTATGTTTTTTTTTCTATTTCTCCTTCAAGAAAGTCTGACGAAGGTAACTTGCCGGAAGGCTACAAAGAACTTTTGTAACATATATGCTGGCAGGATGTTGATGATTCGTAGGTTTAAAACCAATAAGACAAAAGACAGAATGCTGCACGTCCACTAACCCACCAAGTTGGTTGAATTCAGCACTCATGCCCTGCATCTGGTTTCCTCTTTACGAATGTGCCGCTACACCGACGAAATACCCTACTGCTGAGCGCATCACGCTTTTCCGTGCGAGTCTCCTGCAGACACACTGCGCATTTGCGCCTGTTAGAATATTGACCGTATCGAATAAACCTGAGGTCAACGAACCTTACAGCCTCTGTACGCAAGACTGAGGTCAACAAACCTCTGTATAGGCAAGACATTTCCTCTCCTTTAACTCAACAGAAAGAAATAGAGACGAAATGGAACGCATCAGAGCGCTAAGAATGAGCGAGAACGCTCTCGGCATTCGAATCGTCATGTTTGTGTCTTCTAATACAGCGCGGAAGATGCGCTATTGTGTGTAGACTCCATAGCTAAGAAAAAAAAAAAAGAGGAGAGAGAGAGAGATAGAAACGCCCTGGGCGGTGTTTCTGCGTTGTACCTTTCCAGGCAACTAGGGGGCCAAAATAGCCAAACGTCATCTGCCGTCGACGCCAGATGTCGAAATCTCTTCAACCCACGGAAAAACCTCACATGGGAGTTCGCACTGTTTGGTTTTAGGCACATGCGATAGAAGCACGGAGTCTCTAAACGCCCTTATCGCGCTGCGCGTGAGGTGGGCAGAAAGGAAATTGAAAAGGTCGCGCCTCTTGCCCGGAGGCGCAGTTCTTTCGCGGTTGCACGTGGGAACAACGAAACGAGACGGCCCCGTGCGAAGGTGGGGGACCTTATTCTCATTTTGAAGCGATAGATCGTGTCCGTCTCTTCGAAAGCATGCGGCTTCGAAATTCACGACGTCTCTGGCATTGTCGCCTGGTGGTTATAGTGAATGTTGTGTGTAACAAAGAAAAGGAGACCTTAAATTGACACTTACCTACAAAGAGGGTAAGGGAAGATAGCAAAGTATGGGGCCACGTATATGACGGAGTGTCTACTGATTTAGCACAGTTCAGAACAGATGATTTGAAATAACCGAAAACAACAACAACAACAACAATTGTATATTCTCGCAGTCCGGGAGACAGAGCCGGGAGCTTCTTCCTCAAGTCACACATTCAATGGACGGCGCAACAAGCACGAAAACGGTCGCCGAGCAAGAACGGACTTCCCGACATTTTCGTGTAACTCCTGCCTTTGAAAATCCCCCGCCGCGGTGGTCTAGTGGCTAAGGTACTCGGCTGCTGACCCGCAGGGCGCGGGTTCGTATCCCGGCTGCGGCGGCTGCATTTCCGATGGAGGCGGAAATGTTGTAGGCCCGTGTGCTCAGATTTGGGTGCACGTTAAAGAACCCCAGGTGGTCCAAATTTCCGGAGCCCTCCACTACGGCGTCTCTCATAATCATATCGTGGTTTTGGGACGTTAAACCCCACAAATCAATCAATGCCTTTGAAAATCCAGTTTAATACAGTTTTGTTTTTGTTTTTTAAAAGAAACTGATTGCCTTTCTGGATTTCGTCATTGCTGAAAGCTGCCGCAATGTTTAGGTTGAAGCCAAGTTATTTTTAAGTTCGTGTGTTTGTTTAAAGAGTAAAGTTAAGTTACTTTTGACTGCGTGTTTCTTTAACAGTGTGCTTTTTGTGTATTTTGTGATAATAGAATAACTAGCACACCGTTTAAATCAGTCACACCACTAAGGTTAAGGTTAAGAATGTTGTAGGTAGCCGGCGGATCTGGCCCTGCATAAGTTGCAGGCAACATCCCCACTCGGTTTTCTCTTTGCTAATTGTAGCTATTATCCTTTGTTTGTTTTTTACTTAGCACGAGCAGGCTTTTAAAATATATATCGTACATAGTGCGACATAAGTCTGCATAAGACGGCGGCCTTTGTGCTATTCCACGTGCAGTATTGTTCCGGTACTCTAACTCGCTGCACTATACCCTAAATATAATTGTCGCTTATCACCAGTCACATGCGAGGTCTGTAGCAATGAAAAATTTCAAGAGAAGTCGCGACACCTGTTTCCTGAAGATCGAGGAACCACGTGGAAACACAATATCAGTCACGCTGTCACATGGCGAGCCTAACTGTTGCAGTTCCTCAAATGAACCTTGCCGTTGCTTCTTAAGCGCACGACATTTAAGCAAATAGTGTTGATTGATTGATTTGTGGGGTTTAACGTCCCAAAACCACCATATGATTATGAGAGACGCCGTAGTGGAGGACTCCGGAAATTTCGACCACCTGGGGTTCTTTAACGTGCACCCAAATCTGAGCACACGGGCCTACGACATTTCCGCCTCCATCGGAAATGCAGCCGCCGCAGCCGGGATTTGAACCCGGGCCCTGCGGGTCAGCAGCCGAGTACCTTAGCCACTAAACCACCACGGCGGGGCCAAATAGTGTTTTATATCACAGTTTTCCTTGCACTTCGGGCACAAGGGCGTCGCGGACAGTCTGATCTTGTGAAGCCATGCTGGTGGACGCGCTGATCCCGTTCGAATGCGATGAACCAAGCAGGCCTCTTCCCTTGATAGCCCTTGTGTCATACATGGCTAGTGAGGCGCCAGCCATAACGAGTGACAATGCTTATTGACAGCCTCTCGTAAGATGCGCAGATTGTCTTCGGGAGCCTTCTTCGTTGGTGTAAGCTCCAGAGCACTCCGGGCAAGTCAGTCAGCCGCCTCATTACCCGCTATACCCACATGTGTTGGAATCCATTGAAACTTGAAAGCTGCTATATTCGTCGCTTGCAATACACGAATGCACCAGCTTAATGAGAAAGACATATACAGAGAAAAAATACCCACGTGAGTCATTACGCTTTGGAACTTGCTCATGGCAAATAATGACGATCTCTTCAAGTATCGGAGTTGGAAGACAAGTGTGCTATCTGCCATAAGTTGGCCTTTGAAAATATATTTAAAATAACATTTTCGAACATTATATTAACCCCCCCACACGACAATTAAACAAAAGACAGACTTTAACAAGTAGGTTACAGCAAACGAACACTTACCCCAGCAAGGAAATCCCATGCCTCTGGGTGCATTTGCGGAGAAAAAGCCTCACTGTGGTACATGCTTTGCGACTCTGCCGGGAGAAATGTCGCTGCCGCCACTCGCTTCGCCAAGCGTAGGCTCAAGTCCCTAGATTTTTTTTCCCCAGTTACAGAACAGGGAAAAATTTTGGCGCGTCAGCCACGGCTATGCTAGACTGCACCTGTGCGATGGGATTCGCACATTAAAAAGGTGACATTCTCGCTACTGTTCTATGTTTTCGGTGTTTGAAAAGTACAAAAAAAAAAGAAGCATGGTGCGGGACGAAAAGGAAAAAAAAAAGCGGCTTCAGCCAGTGGTACCACGGATAGAAATTGCTGCAGGTGTGAAGGAGGTCATGGAGGCGCTTTGCAGAAGCTTCAGATGTGGAATGGTGTGATAAACGCTTTGAAATCGGCATTTTGATTCTATTCTAAAAGCCGAACGAATTCCTAATCAGTTCTGCTACTGTTTACACAGGGAAGCCATGTCGAGCAGACGAACTACACGTGAAAACTGATATTCCAGGTGCAAACCTGAAAGTCGCTGTACTCGTACCAAAAAAGAGTGCTGCATACGTTTGTTTACATTGTTGTTGGTTACATTGTGCTGCATACATTGTTTGCCTGCTAAGTTTAACCCTCTTAACCACTCACGGCTTTTTGGGGCGCTAACTTGAACGGCAGGCTTGCTTTTGAGAATCGAAGCTCCCAGTGAAATCAGTCGGCTTTTTTCGTTCTACTTCCCCCTTCAACTTGAGAAACTCAAACGGTCACAATAATACCGAGGCATTTCGCAAAGTTGTGAAACGACTACAAACGCGGGAAAACAAGCAGCAACATTCGCTGTTTGAAACAGGTTCAAAACTTCAATCATCTCTACAGAGCTTTCGGCCGCGAGCGCTCAGCGACGCCACAGTACAAGGCACAGCGTTGGAGGCAGTATGGTTTCGAGCTGCTGTGCTCGGAATCACGGATAAGATTCTCACTCACGGCGCTAAAATTCGATCGAAGACGAATTAAGAAAAAAGCAACACTTTTGCCGTGCGTTAGACGCAGGGTTAACAAATTCACGTTGAAATTGTAGCGAACTTCTACATAAAATTCTTAACAACCTATTGACAGTTTACGTGACTTGATACACGATAACCTAATTATAAACACAATTTCTTGCGCAGTTATTTCCTTTGCTGCATCTTATGCCTACAACGTGTTTGCATACTTCTTTGCTCCTTTAGAATTGATACACAAGCTTGTATACAATGTGCATTGCGACTTTATAAATATCGAGCCATAAAGGTATCAAGTCTACGAGGAACAAGAATCTCCATTGTTTCCTTTAAGACTTATGAGGTCTCCGATAATATAAGTCATACCTTTATTGGGTTTGCGTATTCACCCTGGTGAAGCGAACGTGCGGCAATGCTGAAACATGCTCATGCGTAGTGGCATCTTTCAGCCCTGAGATCATGCGTATTTTTTTTTCCTGCACGCAACGCAAAGCCAGCGACGTACGAATTTGCAGATGATAGCGTCAAGTGCATTTTTATCTTGACTAAAATAGCGAGTCATGATAGTTTATCGACAAGTAACTGCTACTTGTACACAACAATGTTTTCGCACACAAGACGAATCGTAGTTCCCACAACACACCGCACGCAATAATCTCATTTCAACGTTTTTTTTTTTTTGACGCATACTTCAGGCAGCAACAAACACTGCACATTTTAGAAGACGTCGCCGCTAACCTTCGCACAGGCCACCATTTTGGTTCACCTCTCCAAGGTAAACAGCCAGACAAGTTTTTCGTCACGCAGTTTACCACACCACACCTCAAAAATCTTTTTTAAACCTTCAGAGTAAGACACAGGTGCACGTGCAGGGCGACCACACGCGCAGTCAGAAGGCGGAAGCGGGGTGACCGGTTTTTGCCAAAAAGGCGGCGAAACGCGCGCGCCGCAGCGCCACCTGAACGAGGTTGGGACGCCTATACCAGTTCCAGTTCAAATGTTGGGACACTCAAAAACACCTTCTACCATCGGCTATACGACGCTATACATTTTACAATGTAAATAAACGTCTGTCCTGTTATCAGCTCCGGCTCCCCTGCTCGACTTTTCCCCGAGGCATGAATGGTTCCCTGTCCTATAATGGGCAGACCCCCGACCACATCAATATGCATACCTTGTCACTGTGACCGACACCGAGTTAAAAATAATTTAGACATGCCCTTAGATTCGCTTTAAGGTGCAAAACGGGGCTTGAAACATAGCAAGCTTAGCTGCCGAGCAAAAGTGCAGCTCTGAGCCTTTGCTGCTCGTCACCATATCGATGGCATGCGTTATACATTATGCGCTTGTTTTTTAAATCTTTTTTTCCGTGATTTCTTCTCGTTTTATGACAAGTACTCCGCAGCAGTGTTGTTCACGTTCTTCAACAACAGAAACGAATGCTCGTTCCTCGTTCATGCACAATTTTGGAATGGTTTCCCGTTACAAGTTTCTCTAATACGATAGGAACTCGTTACAGTTACAATTCAAGAACTGAAACGTATCGTTACATCAACGTTACATTATGGTTTTTGAGTACAACTATAGTGTCGGATAACTATGAAGCGAAATAAAGTGAGTGATTCGAGGGTCGCTTTGAGCCACATATATTACACGAATTTGACATCGCTGACAGCAGGTTATACGCATTCAAATATTCTAAAATAAAAGACATTGGCACCTTTGAAGTCGTTCTTCAAAGGCGCAGTCAGGATAGTGTGCTTCAGATATTCAAATAGAAATCTCCACCCATGCACCCATATAATTATTTTTGTTGTATAGGAAACTGAGTCAAAAGGGACAATAATAAAGCGTTTATCGAGGGCTTATTCAATACTTCCATGGCTATAGAAAATAATGCCCAAGATATACATTTACCACACAGCAAAGTTCCCTGCTTGCAGTGCCAACATATTTCTGTGTATTTCTTTTTGTCTTCCCTATTTCTTTTCTTTCTATTTATCTCTTTTTTTTCACCTTTTCCCTTCTCTCTCCTTCTCCGTCTAACTTTACACTCGTCCTCTCCTCTTAGTCGTCCTCGCTACAATCTGCTCACGCCCTTTCTGCACTATTCTATGATGTTATGCCATGCTCTGCTAGCGTGCATGTCGTGTAGAAACAATTAGCCAATAATTTGCTGAACACCGCATTTAGGATGGTGACTCCACTATGAAATATATGCGGGTAAACAGAAAGTCATCCACAATGCCATTTGCATTGGTAAGGTACTCATCCTGACCGCTGTTGTATGATTAGAAAATGTCGTTAATTGGTATATATTCGCTCTATAGAGACCAATACTGATTCTTCAGTGCTGTGTTTGTCGTGGGCTGCGATACGAGCTGAACTAACTTCAGGTAATTTCCCTTCTCAGCCATTATTGAGTTGCTTCAAAGTGCCTATAATGAATAAATACAATGAAACATTAGATAACCCGGTGATTACGACGCTCGCCTTTAGATCGTGGACGGCTTCGAATCTTGCCTCGCCGAGAATAATTTTGCACCGCGAATATCTTTTTTTATTTTTGTCTGTATCTTTTTCTGTCACTCCTTTTCTTTACTCGTTTTTCCGGCCATCGGGGTTTTTGCATCTCACGCCGGACAAATCGGCCCACGTGTTGTGAAAACGAAGCAAGAAAGGAATAAGATGAGGAAAATGTTTTGGTAGGTTCGTGGTGATAATGTTTTTCTGTGTATACGACAAAACTACAAACTTCAAACGTATAGCAGCCTTGCTGTAAAAAGAAAAAGAAAATCGCCACATCTCCACGAAACGAATGTTGATGAGTGGGCGAAGCAGTGCGATCATTCAGTGTGACCGTGAATCAAGTCAAAGTCAAGTTTATTAAATAGATCAGTTGAGTTACATGGTTAGCGTTATTACAGCAGGAGGTCCCAAAGTTCCAGAGAAACTGACAGGGGGACCTCCTATATATGGCTACATGGATGGGGTAATTACAAAAAATACAGCAATAGTAAACGGACTTGTGAGTAATAATGAATATTCTTGATTAAAAATAAAAATACGATCAATAAACAACATAATGGTAATACTCACTATTTAACAATAACAAGGAAATAGTCAAAAGCAAGTGAAGACAAAAAACAATAATAATGAACTCTACGTGACAGGTCGTGGGATCGAATCCGGGCTGCGGCGGCTGCATTGCCGGTCATTCGCGGCTTTGCCCAATCACGCATGTAAATGAGTGACAAAGCGTTGTGTAGTTATGTACAACGTCCATTGGTTATAAATGTTATGCCGTGTTGAGTTGTGGATTCCGTTTTGCCTTCATTATTATACTGCTTTGTGGTCCACGGAATCTAGAGCCAATAGTTCTTCTATCGAATCTAGCCTGAAGTTGACAAATAAGAGGTCTATGCACGTTCCCGTAGTGGTGGTTGGTTGTTTCCAGTCATGCGATGTGCATAGCGGGGCGTGTCGAGACGTCATACTGGACGAGCCAGTCATTTTCCGTGATGTCAACGTTGGGGTTTGCGACGAAGTGGCGACGAGGATGGGATTGGACAAGAACTGAAGACGGCAATGGCTCTCAGCAAGCTACCGGAATTCGCTCCCGGCAGCGGCAGCTTCGACGTGTTCGTCGAAAGATTCGAGCTCTACACCACAGTCAATGACATTGCCGAGGCCAAGAAACTACAGCTGTTCTTGAGCGCCATCGGAGAAGAAGCCTACGTGACGCTCCGAAGTCTGCTACTACCCAAGACGCCGAGCACGTCGTCATACCCGGAAGTCGTGTCGGCGCTGAAGAAGCACTATTCTCCGAGGCGGTCAGTGGTGAGTGAAAGGTACCATTTCAACCAAAGGAAGCAAGCCTCTCAAGAAACTGTCGCAGAATTTGTGATGCAGCTGAAGAAATTGGCATCATTAAGTGACTTCGGCGCCTTTTTGGAACAAGCGCTTCGTGACCGCCTGATAGCAGGCCTGCACTCCGAAGCCATACGTTGCCAGTTGCTGGTCAATGAGCGACAGCAAGCTCACCAGGGACCGCGTCTGCAACACCGCTACGGCCATGGAGGCGGCAGCGAAAGACGCCGTGGAAATGGTCGCGGAAAACACCGCCGAACAGTCAGCCCGCTGCAGTGACATACATTGGCAGAGCCAATCAGCAGCGTTGCGTCGGAGTTCACAAAGTGGGGCATGCACCGGCCACGGCTCCGGCAACACAAAGACTTCGGTGACACGGACTAAGACTATCTGTCAGCGATGCGGTGGACAACACGCACCTGTAAGTTGTCCTTTTCTGAACAGCAGGTGTTATAAATGTCAAAAGAAGGGCCATGTCGCGAAAATGTGTAAAAGCAGGGTTGTACATCAGCTAGAAGAGCAGCACTCATCAGACACTGAACTGCTAACGCTTTGTCACACCGATAACCGTTCGGGCAACCGTGCCATTGTAATAAATGTAAGACTAAACGGGAAAGAGGTACCCATGGAACTAGACACGGGAGCGGCAGTTTCTATTATGTCCGAAGCAGAGTGCGCGAAGTATTTTCCTGGGGTGAATTTCAGGCATGTCAGACTTGTTACATATAACAGTACACCCGTTGATACCAAAGGCGTCATTGACGTTGAAGTGCAATACCACGAGCAGTGCTTTCATTTGCCGCTAGTAATTGCCAAAGAGACGAAATGTGCAAGAATGCCTACGTTGTTTGGCCGTAACTGGATGAATAAAATCAAAATCCGATGGCATGAAGTTATGCAAGTGAAGGCACTGACAAAAGAAACTCCCTTGACTGACAAATACCGCGAAGTGTTTGAGCCGGGTTACGGAGCGATAAGAGGGTTCAAGGCGAGCATCGTTGTTAAGGAAAACGCGTCACCTGTATTCTGTAAGGCGCGATCAGTGCCGTATGCGCTACGCGAACAAGTCGAGCAGGAATTGGCAAACTTAGAAAAAGCTGGAGTCATTTACCGGGTGCGGCACAGTGCGTGGGCGACACCTCTCGTGATCGTGCCCAAGAAAAATGGCAAGGAGCTTCGGCTATGTGGTGACTACCGTGTCACAGTAAATCCTGCCATTGAGGTAGACCAGTACCCGCTCCCTCTGCCAGAGGATATTTTTGCAACTTTACATGGTGGAACTGTCTTTTCGGTTCTGGACTTGTCCAAGGCGTACTTACAGCTCGAATTGGACGAGCGAGCACAAGAACTGCTCACTGTCAATACCCACCTGGGGCTGTTCAGGTTCCGGCGCTTGCCATACGGCGTAGCCTGTGCACCGGCGGTGTTCCAGGCCGTGATGGATCAGATCCTACACGGCCTCTCAGGAACGGCCTGTTACTTAGATGACGTTGTGATCGCAGGCGCAGATAGAAAGCAATGCCATGACAGGTTGGAGCAGGTGCTCATACGCCTAAGAGAACATGGCATACGGGTCAACACTGAGAAGTGTAAGCTGTTCCAAGAACGAATCAGATACCTGGGTCATGAAGTTGACCAGAATGGGTTGCATCCTACTGCGGATAAAGTAGCTGCCATCAAGCAGGCGCCAAAACCGGACAACGTGACTCAGCTCAAAGCCTTTTTGGGCTTGGTAAATTACTACTAAAAATTTTTGCTACGGTTTTAGAGCCCCTGCATAACTTGTTGCGTCGAGAAGCAGCATGGGATTGGTCACGCCAATGTGATGAGGCATTTAGAAACTAAGGAAATGCTTACTAACGAAAATGTGCTTGAGTTGTATGATGTCCACAAAGAAATACAGCTAACGTGTGACGCCTCCGAGTACGGTTTGGGAGCTGTTTTGTCGCATGTTGTGGGCGGCACAGAGAAGCCAATAGCATTTGCGTCGTGATCACTATCACATGCGGAGCGTAGTTACAGCCAAATAGAGAAAGAAGCTTTGAGCATTTTGTTTGGTCTGAAGCGATTTCATAATTACTTGTATGGTTGAACTTTTAAGGTTCTTACCGACCATCAACCTCTCACCGTGCTCTTGGACCCGAAAAGGAAAGCTAGTGCTGTAGCCACAGCTCGAGTACACCGATGGGCTGTTTTCCTAGCTAACTACAGCTATAAGATTGCACATAAGCCGGGCACGGCAATCAGTAACGCAGATGCTTTATCTAGACTGCCATTGCCCCAGACCTCTGAGCAAAATGAAGACATTTTTTTTTGTCACTCTGGACGAACTACCGCTGACAGCAAAAGATATAGAGCGTGAAACAACGCGCGACAAGCTACTATCAGTAGTGCGCGACTTGATTTGGCACGGCTGGCCGAAAGCTGTCGCTCAAGAACTGCAACCATTCTGGGTGTGACGGTTCGAACTCGCTGTTGATGCTGGTTGCGTTGTTTGGACGAATAGGGTAGGTATTCCAAATTGTTTGCAGAGAGTTGTCATGAATCTGCTGCACGAACAACACATCGGAATCACAAAGATGAAAATGGTTGCAAGGTCAATGGTTTGGTGGCCAGGAATCGATGATGCATTAGAAGAAACCGTGCGAAAATGCAGCGTTTGTCAAAGCGTACAAACAGCAGCACAGCTAGCGCCTTCGAGCCCGTGGAAATTGTGCGAACACCCATGGGAAAGGGTGCATCTTGATTTCGCCGAGAAGGAAGGTAAAATGTTCCTATTAGTAGTTGATGCTTACAGTAAGTGGCTAGAAGTTAAAGTATGTAGCACGACGACTGCTACTATGACAGTGGCATTGGTTCGGTCTTTGTTTGCCGCGCACGGACTTCCTTTAGAAGTAGTAACAGATAACGGGCCGCAAATTCGGGCTGATGAATTCCAAAGCTTTCTAAAAGCGCAAGGTGTAAACGACACGTTCACACCCCCGTACCACCCGTAGTCCAACGGGGCGGTGGATCGGGCGGTACAAACAACTAAGACGGCCTTGTTTAAACAGTTGTTGGAGGACAAAGAAAAAGGCAGTGCAAGAACACTTCAGCACAGAATAGATAACTTTCTGTTGTGCTATCGCACAACGCCGCATACCTTCACTGGAAAGACACCGGCTGAACTGTTTTTGAAAAGACAGTTGCGTACCAGGTTGTCTTTGGTGCGGCCGCATCTGACAAAGGCCATGACCGAGAAAGTAGAAAGGATGAAACAGTCAGCCGATAAGCGCAGAGCGAAGCCGCGATATTTTGGGGTTGGTGACAGTGTGTTGGTTCGTTCCGTGCGAGGAGAATCGGTGAAATGGCTGCCAGGAAAAGTTACGCGAGTGAAGTCTCCAACTACGTATTTGGTTGTTATTGGAAACCAAGTGCGTTTTGTACATGCTGATCATTTACGACATTCTGTGCTCGACGACCGAACCCCACGTCGTGAAATATGCCTATACCACACGCCTCCGAGGTCGCCTCTCCGCCACTGCCTGTGGTGCAACCGGACCCTCAGGTTGAACAAAGGCCGCCGGACCCGGGGTTAACCGATAATAACAATGCAATTCCTCTGAGACGGAGCAACCAGGAAAGGCGGCCTCCTGAGCGTTGGTGTTACGACCGTTTTTGATCTAGTCATGAAGGAAGTGCTGTGTTGTTATCGGTGTTACGGCGCGTGAAAGGCATCGCCCATGAACAGTGTTATTTACGTCACCATGTTATCGTACATGCGCGAGTGGCTGGTGGGCGTATATACTCTGGCTCTGGTTCTGTTGCTGTGGGAATCCTTGCTTTGTGCTGCAAGCATGCAGTGCCGTAAATAAAGGTGTTCTGTAAGGCCTTGGTCTTTCTCTTCCGGCAGATGCGACAGGGTTTAACGTCCCCAAACCACCATGTGATTATGAGAGACGTCGTAATGAAAGGCTCCGGAAATTTCGACCACCTGGGGTTCTTGAACGTGCACCCAAATCTGAGCACACGGGCCTACAACATTTTCGCCTCCACCGGCAATGCAGCCGCCGCAGCCCAGATTCAATCCCACGACCTGCCGGTCAGCAGCCGAGTACGTTAGCCACTAGATCACCGCGGCTGTGCCGTGATGTCAACGTTGAAATCTCCGACACATACGAATGGCTAGATGGATGTATTTTGCTACGTTGCCTCGAGAGAGATTCGGGGCCAATTAAGTACACTGTCGTGATGTAAGATTGGCTCGTTTATGGTATACGTGGAGATTCACCGCATTCGTTGGTAATTTCACGTACATCCCAACGCCACCCGCTGAACGCCACTGCTTTTGCATATATAGATGATGGAGAAGACTCCACCTCCAACCCCGAAATCCGGAGGAAGGGGGTGTTTTACTAATAATGAATAATGAAAATAAATTTTTGACAAGGCATTAAACGAATGCCCCTGCCAACAAAGCAACTTAAGTTTTGGTATAACTTACAGCGTATACCTTCTTCTCGCAGTGGTGCGTCTACAGAATGCAGACAGCTGACAGTAACGGATATGGGTATACTATAGTTTTTCACCCCACTGCTCCCCACAAAGCATACATTAAACAATATAAATTACAATAAAGGAAAAGCTCTTGCAGTGGGATGCCTCTTTCCGTATGAGTTGCTTTTGTGGCCTTTGCCTCGGAAACGGGGATTTCCCGTCGCTGACACGAGAGCCAAATTCGCGCACCTGCAGTGATTTCGATGAGGTGGTGTGCGCGGTAGCCGCGCGGCGGAGTAATACGGGGGCAGGCATGCCGGTCATTGCTTGCGCCTGGAATCCCCAGACGCTTGCTCTTGTTGTGTTTGTTTGTTAATTGTTCCCGAGCACACATAAACAAACCCTTGAAGCGACCACCGACAGCATCTTAGCGATCGACCACTGTGTGCTCTCTCCCAATGTTACTGCGTTATTTCTTTGTGCGCTTTCTTCCAACCTTACTTCTTTTTGTTGCTTTCTTTTCCTTGTATTTTTACAGAGACGTTGTATAGTGAAGAAGCATTTTGTCTGGGGCGTAGCTGCACCAGACACTAAGGGTTGCCTACACTAATATCATCAAACGAGGAGGAGGCACACCTACAGCTTTTGAAGAGGGCGGCCTGCTTCTGCGCGGCACTTTTCAGGGCACTTGGAACACCGGAGAGCTTGTGAAGGCATGAAGGAATTTAACCCCTATACTTACGCACTTAGGTGTCTGAAATTAAGAGCCCTGGTGCTACTGACAGATAATATGATTTTGTCTGAGCTGGCAGTGAAATAGTTTTCACAAAATTGAACGTATTCAGTTTCCTTGAGAGAAAGAGAGAGAGAACTTTTCATTGATAGGCAGAGTATTTAGCCAGCGTGTGTAAATCGCTGACTTACTACTGTGCGTCGGGAAGTGGATGGGGGACTGAAAGACAGAAAAAGAGAGATACAAAAACTACATAAAAAGTAAAAATTAAATAAGAAAGTAAGCATACAGACTGAGTCTCGCTTTTTTCATTGCAATGTAGACATGCCCTTAAGGCCTAATATTTGTGCATATGTGTATTGTGTGTATGCTACAAGACCTGCGTTGTGCATGAGCGGCATTTTGTGAAATGTGTTCTGTATCAAACGGTCATAGCGGGGCACTGTATAAGGAAAGCTATAGCTCGCAGAGAGCAGAGGGTGCAGCAATCTGATTGAAAGCCTCCACATGTTCAGGTAGGCTTACAACTTTAAGACGGTGCTTAGAGCTGGATTGAACCGAGTCTTGTAATCTGTGCTAACTGCATCTACACAAACTGTGTCGAGCCCCACCATCATAAGGACGCTGCAGAGTATTAAAAACTTGCTGAGAACGTAACTATAGCACCGGAAATCCCAATTTGACAGAAAGGGAACACGTATGTTAAGCTTTCGCCGCATAGAAGCCGGCGACGCAGCGAGCCAGGGATCGCTCCTGCGGCCGCTTCAACTGCAGTACCACTTTGTCACCCGGTTTCCTATTTCGCATGTCCCGAGCACTGCTATCGAAACAGGCTGATTGCATTAACCGACCTATCATCAGCCATTCTCGCTATAGCTGTTGAATAACGTTACGCGTAACTTATTTATCAAGCTATATGAGATGCACAGAGCTCGGCGAACAAGATGGCACCAGTTCATCAAGAACCAGCAACAGCTGTCGTCACCTTTCTCTTTCATGCAGAGGGCTGCTGCGGCTGTTCTGTATTAATATCTTCACGAGGGAATGCGCAAAAGCATGACGCAGACGCACCTGTAACTCTAGCGCATAATTGACGCATGCCTGTCATGTACTGTTGCTAAAAGAGGTCACGTGAGTTATTTCCGTTAGCTGAGACTTGTTATTTATTATTTAGGTATTAACATAATTGCACCATGTTAGAAAACTCTGTTTTTTTTCTCGGAGAACTACATTGAGAAATAATTAGGCGAATTGACTGGAACCCCCTCACCTCTCGTCCTGGTAGAGCACTGCTTTGAACGATTGTGCAGTGCTTCTCTGAGGATGTAGAATTGTCTTAGCACACCAGCAAGTTTTAGTGCTGGGGACCTCGAGCCATTATACCTGCCAAGCTGTCGCGTTCTTCAGTTCTACTCCTGCTTTTTTTTTTTTTCTGTTCGTCGACTATCCTCACTGAGAGCATGAAATAACAAAAGACGCTGCTTCGAGGCTCCTCTTGAGACCATTCATTCAGAAGTACCTTCAACTGAACTTAAAGCAGTGTACGGGGGATAATTAGCTTTTCTGCGCAGCAAAGAGCTCGTATAAGCGCGGTACTAGAATCTTGCTCTATAATGGGTGTCTGCGGCAACGGGATATTAAATATTTGTAGAGAGTAGAACGCACTGTGATTGATGAAGGTACAATTAGGCTTTTGTTACACCTATAGACGAAGTGACTATATGCATCCCAATAATAAAAATAATCACAAAAAGACAGTCCTCTGACTCTTCTTCTTTTTTTTTTTGGCTGTACCTATCTATACTCTATTTGGCGAGATCTAGGAGGCGGGGCTCTTCAAAAGAAAGTTGACGTCTATATCCTTTTATAAAGTGTCATACATGTGGCCAGTCTGCACTCCCAAATACAGACAAGAGAGTCGTGTTTCTCTTAGAGATAACTAGAAATTGGGTTGGCGTGATTAGATATGAGAACGATTGTTCGCT
The DNA here is from genome assembly GCF_043290135.1 of Rhipicephalus microplus. Lineage (NCBI taxonomy): Eukaryota > Metazoa > Arthropoda > Arachnida > Ixodida > Ixodidae > Rhipicephalus > Rhipicephalus microplus. Next base: position 248,826,106 of record NC_134701.1, on the reverse strand, counting down.
AAAATGAGTTCTGTTACTATAATTAATATCAAGAGTGTAGCGCTTGAAGTTCAGTGTTGGCATTTTGGAAGGTGTGATACGTTACTATTTTGCTATATACGTTCGTATAGCAAAATGGAGCTCATTCTTCTCTGATAAACTGTGCTGCAGTTGTCGAGTGTAATAACAAAGAAGCAGCACGGCCATTTGTTGCAGCAATTTAAATGACAATTGATTTTGCTCATCTCTTCAATGCCGACCATAAATTTTGATGACACAAGCGCGCAGCGTATTTGGGTCGTGTATTCCATGTCCGGAAATAGCTAGCGAAAAATTTTGTTGAAGTGTATTTATACTAATAGTGACATGGATGCAGTTGTTTACAAGTTTTCGAAGTTGTTTAGTTTGTTTTGTACAGAATCGTTAATTCAGAAATAAATCGCTAATTTTTCTAACCATTGCAGTATGAAGCCTTAATTGTTTTGTTTTTTTTTTGCTTTTTGAGATGTGTGCTTTTTTATTTATTCAAGTACACCACATGTTCCAATTTCGAACATTATTTGAGGGGGGGGGGGTCATACATAATATTTCAAACATCACAGATCGTGAGTTAGTGAATACAGGAACAGGTGAGTTGTACAAAGTGAATGCTAAATACAAATCTTTAAGTACACTGAACATATTAGTAGTATTGAGTGAGAAGGCGACAGACGAAATTGGCAATAAAACACTTCATTCGGTTATACGAATTAAACAAGAGCGAGCGTCCTTCGCACAAGCTGAAAGTCGAGGATATGCGAGAAAAAATACAAACATAAAAAAAGTTATGAAAGAATAACATGTAGTTCTTTTTTTTAACGTTTCAGGTTCACGTGCACTAACAGTTTTATCTGAAAGATTGTTCCAGTATTCTATGGCACGAGGTAGCGCCGATGAATTAAAATCCTTTGTTTGACTGAACAGGCATTCCAACCTTCAGCGATTGTAAAGATGACGAGATATACGATGCGCGTGGGTAAGTGGCATGTAGATGGGTGTTGACTGCAGATTACCTTATGAAGAAGACTGGTAAGTTCCTACGCGACTCCAAAGATTGAAGTGATATCATCGATTCGATATCAAACACGCTTGATGCGCTCTTGTAATCGCCGACGACGAAGCGAGCTGCACGTTTTTGTATAGATTCGAGTGAATGAATATATGCTTGGAGAGGACACCATACAGACGCCGGAAATTCCAGCTGTGGATGGACAAATGATAAGGATACTTGTATTTGTACGCTGCTGATTTAAAGTCTCTGGCACTCTTTTGTTACCTATTCTCTATCCTTGGGTATAGGCAGTGTATGACGCAAAAAATTGTCTTTAATGGTTATTGTTATCATTATTATTGGTTGATTGCCATACATAAATAAGCACGTACACAGAGGAAAGAAGGAGAGAGCAGGTTGACAACTGTCACCTAGAGGGGTGCATCACCTGCCTATGCTTTCGCAATGAGGGAATAGACAGAGTAGAAAAAGAAGAAAAAAGGAAAGTAAACAAATAATACGGACAGGAACAAAACAAATGGTAACGTCGAAAAATATGGTTGATCCCTCTGTAATGGGAATTGGTATGACACGAAAGTATAACGTGCCCTTACTGAAGTAACTGCATGTTTATATATACTGATACAGGCCAGCTTGCACAATGCATATTGATAACGTGTACGCACCCGACGTTGACGTTTAATAGTACATCCCCATTCCGTCGTTTAACGACCATGATTAACGATTAAACAAATCATGGTGGTGGCTGTAGGTGTCAGCGGCGAGAGCATAATCAGAGAAAGAGGTGTAATAGCCAGAAGGACGTCACATGTTGGACGCATTGCAGGGCTTGAGCTAAGGGCGCCATCCCGCGGCATGTTAAAAAGCGAGATTGAACACCACGGCCAGACCAGAACGAAACGCTGGGCACGTCGCATGGCCCAGCCCGGCAGCGATTTTTCTCGGTGTGAGCGTGGAACGCGGTATTACAGGCTGGCTATAGGTATAGGCGCACATCATGCCGATATCAGGGGCGAAGCTCCTTATAGTGGCACCCGTTTATCCCTCGTAGCCTTTGTAGTGTGTAACAACTATAGCGTTTTGACCTCCAAGGTGGTGCCAGTGAGAGATTTCTTCTGTGCGTTGTTGAACAATAAAAGATAGTGCTCAATGTACATGCCAATGGCTGCTAATGGAGAATGAGAGACAGGAGCATTCGGCTTTTAGTTAACGCGCACGCTGCGATCCCCATTAGCAGCCATTGGCACATATACATTGAGCACTATCTGACAAAAAAGGGTTGCTACGTTATACTAGCTGCGTGTAACCTCCTTAGTTTTAGAAAGGTTTAGCGAGCGTTGAGCCGCAGTGCCATCAATACAATGAACTACTATATAGTGCCATGAACTCGAGGTGGTTAAAGGTGGGAAGTAGATACGAAGCGCAAGCCGTAAAAAGTAAAAGCCAAATTCTCCTGTCTCTCATTTCCCATTAGCAGCCATTGGCATGTACATTTAGCACTATCTGACAGGAAAAGGTTGCTATACGTTATACTCGCTGGGCGTAACCTCCTTGGTTTTAGAAAGGTTTAGCGAGCGTTTAGTCCTTGGAATGTCCGCTGGATGGCGGTGCTTCTATATGGGGAACATATGACGAAAAGATGCGAGATGGTGATACTTGGAGTGTTGAATCGATGGACGAACGGACACACAGACAGATGCATGGATGGACGCATGAACGGACGCACGAACGCATGGGCGGATGGACGCATGGACGGTCACACAGACGGACGCATTGACGGACGAATGTTTCACCCGACTCCGTGGATATTTTGCCATTTTGTTTTACAGCAATAGCCTTTCTTGGGATACTCGATGTGTTTAGCGAAAATGTTTAACGATTTCGAGTACTTCGTACTCAACTATGGGAGAGCACTGAGCCGTCCCGCTAAAAACCCCACCTCTGTAGACGATAGGGTCGAATGTGTTTAGAGAAATTTATTCTCACAGACAGTGAACATCAATTACCATCCAACAAACATTGCGACAGAATACAGCATCCACACGGGGGGGGGGGGGGGGTAGAAAAAGGGGGTAACGATTTAGAGCACAGGGTACTCTACTATGGGAGAGCTAAAAGCCGTCCCAGACGCAGAACTTTCAGACAGTGTGCCTGTCTTTGACACGATTCAGCCACCCGGCCAACACTTAACCCGACTTGCTAAACGCCCAGCCATCTTGAACTGGTGGCTGCCTTCATACTTTTGAACATTGTTGATGAAAAAGCAAATAATACGCACTTCTCACGCGCAACATCAATACGTAAGCACTGGGTGATGAGTTCTTTTATTGAAAAATACAATATAAGTAATTCCAAAGACGTTTGTGTTTCTTTAGCTGAGCTGAAAATGTGACGCTATGCATGAACAAGACCGCCGGTAGAAGACTATCGTCTTTCGCCTACATTTGCAGCGAAGCACGAGGATACGCGGTCTTTTTTTTTTGGGGGGGGGGGGGGGGGACTGACGCTATGAGCAAGGCCGACACTTGGGATGAAGCACGCCACCTCACGTTGTGTTATGACGTTGAAAAAAATTGCACTCTTGTGGAAAATGTGCCGAATCGCACGGAGGCCTAGCCACACGCGTAGCAGTTGCTTATCGCGGAGTGCGCCGAAATGATGAATTACTTCGCCGCTGATCAAGAGGGTGACAACACCCCGATGATTAAGAGCACTGTGAAAGAAAGGCGTGAGATATAAAAGGCACGTTTGTAAAGCCGCTGGAGTCCAAAGTCGTGGCGCAGCGGATAGCGTGCTCCGCATCTCGCTGCCGACAGATAGGTCGGCGGTTCGATGCCCTTTGAAAGACCTTTTTTTTCTTTTACATTTAACCGCGTACATTCTTACAACGTCATTTCCGTGATAAAATGCATCCCTGAAGTCTTAGTGAATCTCGACATGAAGCACTTTCGTGTTAAAATTCCTAAAAACGTAAGGTCAAATTGGTTTCGTTCACTAAAGTTAGCAGTGCTCGATGGGTCAGGTCGTCCTTCAGCACCGCAACCTCCTGGACAGAAGTAATCTTTAAACCCCGTATTCAGAAATGCTCCTTGACTTAAAATTGACTTGCCACCACTTTCAATGCTGCGCGTTTGAAACGTGTTTGTGCAGTAAAAGGCGGTGGCAAGTCAAGTTCAAGTTAAGGAGGGTTCCTGAATACGGGGGTAAGGGTCACTCAGTAGCCATGGCACAGAGGGATCAAGCACGTAATTACTAAATGTCGTTCGCTTGTAAAAAGGTACAGCCTCGTCTTAGTCGCCTACGTTTCACAATCTCCATACTTTTGCTAACGCAAAGATTGTGTCCTGAAGTAGCAAATTGCAGGAGAAGACCTTGAGGCACTTACCCTTGGAAGCACAGGCGTCACGAAGTTATTCATTCCTGGTGGAAGCGGAAATCCACAGCGGTCCAGCATGGCTAGTGGACTTTCTTAGCAAAGGACACGCACGGTCCGTCACGTTGACTCCACAGGCCAACCAGTTTCCGTAGCACGAAACAGCGCCACCTGTACCGCAAGCTGACGTAACGCTTCTTCGCAAGGTGTTGTTCGGCAGTGGCAACTGCCACTTTCGGCGCGCGAAAACGACTTCAGCCCGAATGACACGGTTCGAAAGGCACGCGATCACAGCAGTCTTCAGTCACTAGGAACAATGGTGACGGCGGTGGGGTTTACACCCGACGCACACCTCTGCAACGCTGGTGTCCAGGTGTAGGCGTTCCAGTCACATCAGGAGGCGCAGGGAGAGGAGGTTAACGTGGTCGACATAACATCCGCAGCACGTGCTCGAGGACAATTCGCCGCTGTCGTCGCGTGTCATTGGTGCCCGTGAACGCGCCGCGATAATCCCTCCGTGGCGGCAGCACCGGACGGCGTTCCGGCCCTTGGCCGACGTATCGGCGGCGTCCCGCGCTAGCACGGCCGACGTTGCGCGTGCTCGGTTGCTCTTTCTCGTCGAACAGCGGGAGGGGGGAAAGTGTCGGTGGACGCCGACGCGACGCTGCTGGCTTTGGAGAGGCAGCAACCGCCGCGGCAGTCGGTGCTGCTGGAGGGGCGAGGAGCGCGTGCACTGGGCGCGGTCCGGCAACACACCAGCCGCGAGGCGTCTTGTTGCAGCAGCGCGGCTTCTTTGGCAGCCAATGGGAGCGCCAGTATGGGCGTGTACTCTTCTATCAGGCCGATCCGGCCATCCCCCCTTGCTATACCCCCTCCCTGAATGCGCGTGCGATCCTGATTTCCTTCTCGGCGCGGGGGGGGGGGGGGGCGAGGGCAGCGCGAACCACCGCCATTACTGCACTACCTGCCGCTGCCGGCACGGCCGCGATGACCGCCTACTTGGGGCCCTGCACTTCTTGCCACCGCAACCTGCACATCCTCCGGGCGACCGCGTCGCGTCACCCCGACCGACGTGCTACATGGGTTTTGTCTGGCGCGGCATCATTCGCGGCAGGTGCCTTTACGTTCGGCTCTGCTGCACTGCACTGCGCTTCGGGTAAAGCGGGCTTCGCGGCAATCCTTTGCGCGTGTAGGCTAAGGAAACTATACACACCCAATCGGGCATGAGTTTCCATGTCCTACTCTCTCACGTACGAACTGACAAGTTTTCGTCACACGGGTATTGGACGTACGAAGCTTTATATACATTTCTCAAAACGTGTTTCTTTCCTGGAGGGGTGTTAGCAAGAGACAAGTTACGAGCACGTCCGTCCGAGTGGGCAGTCGAAAGCGGGGCTCATTTCCATCACTAGTGGCTCCTTGTGGTTTCGCGGGAACGCACAAAACCAGTTTACCCTAACGAGTTGTCATTTCACAACTAATGTCATTGACACACAAACTCAAACTAACCCAGTTTCATTGAAACGCAAATGCATCACTATGGGAAAATTAGGGACCACACTCTGTTTTGGACAGGGGAACCAGGTTTCATCAAATTGTAAAGAAATTTTGAGTGAGATAAAAAAAATCAGAGCATATCCGCGGCATGAATGATGATGAGTGGGGCCAACTGTCCATCAATCTGTCCGTTTCTCCGTCCATACGTCCGTACGTTGGCCCATTCGTGCGTCTTTTCGTGCGTCCGTGCTTCAGCCCATCCGCACGTGCGCCCGTTCGTGCGTCCACCCATCCGTCCGTGTGACTGTCCTTCTGCTTCTCTGGGAGTCCATCCGTTCATCTATTGAACACTAGAGGTACCGCCATCTTGCTTCTTTTTATCATATATATTCATCATATACAAGTACCGCCATCCAGCGAACGATCCAGGAACTAAACGAGAGTATGTTTATACAGGAGGCACTGGTACCACATTTTTGCTGTCAGCGCTTTGTTAACACCGACAGCCGGATAAACGACGCCGTTCTACGGTTTTCGTAACATGTGGACACGCGGATATGTGCCCGAGGGCGGGTGTGTGCCACAGGTTACGTACTACGACAACGGGACGCACAAGCCACGCCATAAAGAGCTTCACTTCTAAAAATGTGCGAAAGTCAAAGAGGTAAACCACAACCATAACATCTGGTTTGCTGCCTTACAATGAAGGAATGGAGAAGAAAATGAGAAAGAAGAGCAAATGCGAAAAAATAATTGAGAAAGACGTTAATGCGACCTTAAGAGAAACGATGACTTGGCTCAGATTGACAAACTCTGAGAACTCTAATACCATATAGTTCAATACCATAAGTTAATTATTGAACTGTCATTATCAAATTTCACGCCGACATCTCTACATGGGACGTCGAAAATTTACAAGTGTATTTTTCGTATATCGCGACATTAAAGCGATGGAATTTTCCGGAACTTCGTATGCTATGTATATGGCACCCACAGATGACTTTGCACTTCAACCGTCAATTAGAAGCTACGTAGAATCAAGTAGACACCTTCCAAATCTATGACGTCACGGTGTTTGGTGCGGGAATATCCAGGTGGTATCCCTACCCGCATTTCCTCTTCGTGCCTTTTCCCGCTTATCAGGTGTCGTATCACCAAAAAAAAAAAAGTGGCGTTTTCGGGATCGCGAAATCGCCCTTTTCTGATACGCAAAATGTCGTTTTGCTCTTTAGGAATCATGGGGATTAAACTAGCGATAAAGGTGGGGGCCACGTGTTTCAGCTTTGTTGGCTGAGAGTACTTGGGCGAATCTTTTTTTCGTCCTCTTCCTCCCTTTGCTCGTGAAACACAATTATTTAGATTTTTTTATAGCCTAGCTTCCAGACAACTTATGGCGTTTCCTGACAACTTAGCGTGGCGCGACCAATGCGGCGGTGCGGGGACTGCTGCTGCGCCACCTCCAGTTCCTCCTCCTTCTCTCTCTCTCTCTGTGTTATCCATCCTTTGAATTCGTTGCGTTGGTTTCGCTGGTCGCATGTCGTGGTAGCTGCAGCTCTTAGTTCGAGCGAACATGCGCGTCTTAGGTGGCGGTCTCACATGCTCCGTGCTTGAAGTGACGCTCGGTTGAAGAAATACTCATAGAGCTGCGGACACAGATAACGTGAGCCTGTTAACAGTGGGTGTTCTGTTTTCGCGTGGACTAATTACACAGCGCTGGCTGGGCGTCTGCAGCAGCTCTGCGGAATTAGGCTGCCAGCAATTTCCAACAGTAGCATGCGTCCGCGGCAATGTTGCAGATGCCCAATTAAAACTGTAACTCAATACGGTAGTTTGAGGGAGAGTTATGGTGCGGTGCTGCTAGCACGTACACGGCAGTCTTTCAAATTGTTTAGGACGCGCCTTGCCGCTAACGGGAAAAGCTCTAGACTTTCAATGACACACGTCGTTGTGCCGCCGCCATGCGCTCTTTTTCCTTGTTTCTATTTGCTGCCTTCGTGCTTTGCTTACATCTGCAATGACGATAGAAATAGCCGTAGAGTCGCTTGACCCACTATAGAAGCGACACCGGCAAGAGTCGCCCGACTCCCTACAAAGTGGTAGCGTGATCCTTAGTGGAAGAGTTCTTTCACCCTAAGAACGTCAGGGGACTCTCCGGAGCACGCTGACTCTGACCCATCAACACAGCCATGCACTCTGCCTCTCTAAAAAGAGTCGTATACGTGGCCAAGTGAGAACCCCCCGAAAAGAGTAAGGTACACTCTCTTATAGGCACGAAGCTCCTTAAGGCGGGGGTCGTGCGTCTCCTGTATGTAGTAGCCGCCTCTCGTTTTAGTGCTTGAATTGACCAATGGATGGTGGTACTTGTATATGATGAATATATGATAAAAAGATGCGAGATTACGGTACTTGGAGCATTGACTAGATGGGCGAACGGACGGACATACAGACAGACGTACATGCGGACAGATGAATGGACAGACAGACAGGCATACGTACATACGTGCATACATACATACGGACGAATGGACCAGCGGATGATTCACGGTTTACTGATGAAACCCATCGAAGCTTCGCCCCACTGATCATCATTCACTCCGTGGATATGCTGTGATTTTTTTAGAGTGTAGGTCGTTGAATGCTCCATTCCATTACAAAAGCTTCAGGCTTCAAATTCTCCATAGTCTTCAGCCAAAGCATCAAACAAAGACACATAATGCCTTTATAACAAGTGTGTAGCGATCACCACGCTTTCTCGTAGAATGTCGAATCATTGCACCATGGATGTTTCTATCTTAGTGGTTGTGATAAGGAAAAGAAGAAAAAAGTGCCTCCTGTAACTGTGTCTCCTTAAGAGGACACCTCAACAGGTCAGCACAAAAAATAATGATGAATAATGGTGTCATGGGTATACCATGCAAGTCTGCTTATAATAGTTGCCCCAAGAGTGTATAAAAATCACAGCATATCCACGGAGGGAGTCATGATGAGTTGGGCGAAGCCTCCCTCCGTCCATCAGTCTGTCTGTAAATCCGTCCGCGCGCTCTATCACACTAGAGCAAGCATGAACGGACGCTTCGCCCCACTCATCATCATTCACTTCGTGGATATGCTGTCGATTTCTTATTATAACAGCGTCATCTACCCCGTTTAATCGTCAACTATATGAAAACCACTAACGCCATCTAGTGATATTATTTCCAAGGATGGATGGATGGATGCTATGATGGATGCTCCCTCAAACTACCGTATTGAGTTACAGTTTTAATTGGGCATCTGCAACATTGCCGCGGACGCATGCTACTGTTGGAAATTGCTGGCAGGAAATTGCAAGGATATGTACACACAACGCCATCTAGTGAGCAATTATTATTACTACCTCTAAGGGGCTATTACAACATAGTACGCGGGAACCAACGTTACTAGAATAGTAACGTTGCTTGTGCCTTTCTTTTCGCGTGTTTCGGCCGATGTTTTTTTTTGCTTTAGCAAAGAAGTGGAGACGTGTCAGCGCGTCGAATTTATGTTTGCTGTGGACTTCCGTCTATACATGCTCATCGAACTCCGCTTCTTCAAGCTTCACCCCTGTCGAAAAGGCAAAAAGCAGGGAAGCTTTCAGTTCACTCCTGTTGAAGCGCACAATTAAATGTATCCTTAACGTTTGAAACAAGCTCCGCAACCACTTTATAAGGGTAGATTAAGCCCATGTGATCAAACTCCCTTCTTATATTAAGAAGGAAGTTTTATAATCATGTTTTCTTGCTCAAGGCAAAATACAAAGGCATGAGGCAAACTAAGGCCATGAAAATCTTTTCGGATACTATCTGAGAACATCGCCAACTATGCATGTTGTTGCGACTCCGGGTCCTGCGGGTCTCATTCTAGTAGCGGGCCCCCGTCCTAAGACCCATCGTCCAACAAGTCAGATGAGGCGCTCGTAAGAACGATAAGAATTTATTTACATGGTTAGTAACTGAGAATGCAAAAGGAGGTGATCAAGTAGAACTCAAGAAGCATAGAACTTAAAATATACAAAACCGTCTTCCACTTATACAGCTCTGTGTCATGAACCTTGGGCGCATTGTTCACGGCTTCAGCCGATAAGGTGCTCCATGGTCTGTGTGCTCCAATCACGAACGCGGGGAAAGACACCACACAATGCACGTGGACAGGGCACAGTCTACACGATGCCCAAATATGGTCACGAATGCATTGCACCAACGCTTTGCACACGTCACCAAGATTTTGCACACGTCCACGCCCGATGATCCTAGATGACTTTGGTTTCCAAGAACTTTTACCGGCAGTTAGAGTGAGGTTCGAAAAACCGGCTCCCGGTACACGTGTCGAACTTGCCTGACGGCGTTCTGGTAGAACAATGTAGTGGCCTGACAGCTTGTCGTCAAAACATGCACTCCATTTAGCCGATTCCATGTAGAGAGGAGGAAGAAAGAAATCCCTCGTCGCCTGCCAGAAGTTATGGCTTAACTGCAAATTTCCGGGACGTCGCTTCTACTCGCAAAGTGCAGCAACAACCGGTTTGGGTTTTAGCTTTCAGCCCAAACCTCAAATACCACGCTGGTTCCGGTTTCTCCAAATCCGCAGTGACCTTGAAAAGGGCTATAGTTGCCTTCTTGTTTCCCTGGAAAGCCTTGAATGGAGTCGAGTTCACAATGGCCTTTCTTTTCTCGTGGGTTTTCTTAGCGCCGACCGGGTCCTGGAACTCCTGTTTCGCGTTTCGCTGAAAGGAGATCAACCCGTGGTGACGGCAACTCCTTGCTTGGAATGCGTCGAAATATTTTCGTCCAGTTCACAAAGGCCGAAAAACTTCAATAATGATGACGGTAATGGCAATGCATTCGCAACTTTCGGGGACTATAGGGGGCGCCACAAGAAAACCAAAAGGCTGTCGATGGGGTGATCCGCCACCTGTGCGGAGCCTTCATCACAGGTGTTCTCACTGCGTGGTTACCACCGCTTTCGGCTAGAATATTTTGGCGTGGCATTTAAAATCCAATGAAGGAAGCTGCTTAGGCTAGAGTGCATAAAGTGTGGTACACGTGGTATGATCTTTCACCGAGTTCGATATCCGACGCGCTCGTCAGCAGTCTCGCTGACGTTTCGTCACACTGCATTGCCGGATCAGGCATCCAGCGTGCGTCGAACTCGGCAGATATACGGCGCGGCCGTATATCGACAATGGTAAACAACATGGCTGACAGGTGACGTAAAGCCGCATGTGCTACCGGCCGTTTCTTTACCATCCGATCATTTTCACCTAGGGTGCCGATTTCATCCCAGTGAAGTTGGGTTACAATTGTTTCATTACACAAACTGATGCTTAACCCAATAAACTTGTGCTCCAGTATGTCACTTTTTGAAAAGAGCGCTGGCTTACAAGCTATACGAGTGAGATCGGGAACAACGATGCTTAGATATTTGGCAGGTAAACATGCGACACTGCAGACCATCTCGCCCAACCAGCTTGGTTTGCTTCGATCTTCGTATCAATGTTTCGGAGAAAACTGCTTGTGTATCTCGACGCAGGCATAAGACTATAAATATATGTCATGTTGCTGGAATTTGAGCACCCTAGACAGCTTTGCGCTCGATCGCGGACGGCGGCGGTGTCTGCCCAGCCAGTGCTCGCATGTCTCAGTTGGTACGAGCTGTGTTCGAGTGTTTTTCGCTCGAGAAGGCATAGTTGTATTAACCGTGTTATTGTAGACCCCCCCCCCCCCCCCCCCAAAAGCACGACCACTCAACTGTTTGTCTCAGTATTGATAACAATAATAATTGCTGTGGCTCATTGTCCCAGAACCAACATATGATCATAAGAGACGCCGTAATAAAGGATACGGAAATTTCGACCACCTGCGATTCTTTAACGTGCACCGAAATCTAAGCACATAACACGGCCCGGGCCTCAAGCATTTTCGCCTCTATCGAAAGTGCGGCCGCCGCAGCCGGGATTCGATCCCGCCACTTGAGGATCTGCAGTTGAGTGCCTTAGAGTACCGTGGAAGGTATAGTTGACAACGTGAAGTGCCGTGCTGCTGAGTTCGCTGGGCTCGATTGCCGGCCATGACAGTGGTATTTCGAAAGGACTACACGAAAAGGAACAGCCGTGGGCTTAAATTTAAGAGAACTCTAAGGAACCCCGAGTGGCGAAAACGAATCCCGAGGTCCCCACTACAGTGTGTCTCATCATGTCGTGCTTTTGGTAAATAAGATCCGAACAATTAGGTTCCATCCCAGAAGTGATTCCGACTTCAAATGCTCGCTGGTAACCACCATATGTTGACAAGTTTCGCGATGTGTGGCTTGATAACCCATTGTTTTTTCCGTCGTCAGCCGAAAAGAAAAGCAGCATGCTAATGACGCCTTTCACAGCACAGTTTGAGCCTTGAAGTCCACACCACAAGTGATTTATCTTGTAATATTCGCCCAATATTGAAGCTGAAAGGTTATGCAACCTTGCACAAACAAAATTTATCGCACTTCAGTGCAAGAAGTTGTGGGACACAACGACGATGAGGCACGGCTGGCGTGTTGTCGCCAAGCAAGTTTTCGTTCTATCACCGCATCACGGCTTTCGCCACTTGCCGCGTAGTGGCGCCACCGTAGTTGAAAGTTGCGAATAATGCACTAACCTAATATGGCTTTGCTTTTAGGTGCAACTGTCATGATCAGACTACCTGCTGTGTGCTTCTAACGCAGGCGGTGCCCATTAAAAATTGCCATCATTCAATAGTTCATCAATTATTGTTATGAGACGCCCAGTCTTTCCTTTTCCAACATCAGGTGGCTTTATAAGGACGAGGTTATGATGTCCCCGGTTAGTTTTTTCCATTCTAAGAGGCGTTACAACTTTAGAACAACAGGCACGTTTATTGTGGTTAAAAACTGTTCAGGTGAAGGAAGGGTGCATGGTCATTGCAACCGCGGTTGAATATGACAATGAACTTGTTCCCGTATTATGCTGACTAAGATTAGCCGTGCATAAGTACTTGTAGCCTTTTAGAAACTTCGCGCTCTGGCGAGTCATCACTGGGGCCTTTAGACGTTTTTCGGAGGTTATTACGTATACTATCCTTTTTATAAGCTTCACACGACCCTTTGTTGAATCAGTTGTGCTGTATTCCATGTCGAGATGATCTCTGTAGAAAAAGTCCACTTTAGCACTTCCTCGCTAAATATATGGAATACTAAGTTCACGCGCACATTTTCAAATGCATTGGGGTAGAGATGTGATCTGGTAATATGTGGCATCATTTGAAGAGTGAGTCAATATGTCTTCTTTCACGCTTCTTTGATTACGTCTTCATTGCGCGGAAGAGTGATTAACGTGGAACAATGAGCGTGGAACACAGAAACCTTTTCTGTCGACGGCTTGTAACCACCTTTACAACAGGGAGCGAAACACGCCCTTCCTTTATGTGAATGCATTGTCACAAAAATTCCGGCCAGTTGCATAGCATAAAGTCGTTGCTGTGCTGTGTCAATGCAAAATTACGCAACGATCAAGGTAAAACCCGTCGAGAAGCGCGTTATGGCAAACTGGGGGCTTGATTTGCACTCCTTTGGCTTCTTCGGCTACAACCAGATGATGATGATGATGATGATGATGATGATGATGATGGATTGTGGTCCTGCCCTTTGTAATGGTAGGCAGCTCCCAACTGCTTTAACCAGAAAAAAAGAAAGAAATGAAGGGAGACGTAGAGAAAAGAGAGAGAGAGACAAATAAAAACATAATGTGTCACACACACATGGTCACGTTTGCAACAGCCAGCCAGTGTCTCCTTGCAGACCGGCTACCTTGTCGAAACGTCTACATTGTCTGCGCGTTCTGCGCCACCACTGCACCAGTCTCTGTTTCGTGACGTGGACCGTTCTGGCCACCGCTGTGCTCTTCTCCGTATTATAGTGTACTATATCCGTATCTCCTCGGAATCCCAGTGCCAGCGGGAAGGTGGTACCCTCTAGGTGACCCGGGCACAAGTCAGCGCAGCGGAGGACGATGTGTTTTGTGGTCTTCTCTTCAGTGCCACATATTCGGCGTAAGGCCCGGGCCACGTCCGCAGATGTGTCGAACCTGCGACGGTACGCCAACGTACGCAGCGCTCCCGCCTGAGAGCAGCAAGCAGCGCCCTCATCTGCCTGCTCCGGACACTAGGAAAACCTTTCCAGTTTCCAGTTCTATGGACAGACAGACAGACAGACAGACAGACAGACAGACAGACAGACAGACAGACAGACAGACAGACAGACAGACAGACAGACAGACAGACAGACATGCGCTTTGAGTTACTGGTACGCAGTTCACTGATGCTTCCCGTCCCCGTTTAATGGCACTAAGCAACTTTTCCGCCACTGAAACCAACACATGATCAGGGAAACCGGCGCTTAGCAGACGGTAAGCCCGCTCAACAAAGCTGCTGTTTAACATGCGGGAGCAAGACACGCGAATAGCATTTCTAAAACACTGATTTGCAATTCCTATCTGTACGAGCTTCGAATGAGCCGACAAGTACGGTAGAAGTGGTTTGCTTCTAAATGTGCTTCCCTATCTACATAAGATTTCTCGCAATTTGAAAAAGTTAGGTGATAAGGTTGATGTGAAGGTTGTTTTCTCTGCCCCAGAAAAGCTTTCAGTGCTCTGTAAACGTGTGAGTGCGCAGGTCCGCACGAAGGAGCTGCTGTAATTAAACATAGACGCTGTTCGTAGCATGTGTGATTGCTGTTGTTTACTTGGTCTCGTTGTCATGCGGCAAAATGTATGTTGAACAAACGAACAGGTGCCATAAATGAGCGTTTTAAAGGAGCATCATTACAATGTTTGCTCACCTGTTCAACGCCATTTGGGTATTCATTGTAGAGACTGTGGTTTGCAGACAGGGATTGAAAAGTGCGCCGTTGTCGCAAAACACTGCCAGCAGCTAATAAGAGAAGTTATTGAGGCTAATCAAATGCAAATGCTGGGTCATCTATGTATGCCCCGCCATGGTGGTCTAGTGGTTAAGGTACTCGGCTGCTCACCCGCAGGTCACGGGATCAATCCCGGCTGCAGCGGCTGCGTTTCCGATGGAGGTGGAAATGTTGTAGGCCCGTGTGCTCAGATTTGGGTGCACGTTAAAGAACCCCAGGTGGTCAAAATTTCCGGAGCCCTCCACTACGGCATCTCTCATAATCATATGGTGGTCTTGGGACGTTAAGCCCCACAAATCAATCAATCGTCATCTATGTATCAGTGTGCCTTCGGTGCACTCACTAAAAACAAATCGAGATCTGGCTTTGACGCAATAGATTTTGAGTTTACGCTGAGGTGTGCTGTTGTACCCACTTAACGAGATATTGATTGTCTAGCCGTGACGCAATAGGTTGTGCGGTTGCGCTTTGATGTGCTGATTTCTTGTAATGAGTATATATATCCAGCGTTTTCACTAATAACATTAGTTGAAGTCAGTGCTATTTTCTGTCCTTGTCTCTTCTTCCGTAGTTATGCCGTAACCACTCGTACTCCTCGCGCTGTGCAAATATCTTGATTCCAATCACCAACTAGCCTAAGCATCTGTCTTATCAAGTTCCAACAACCCGCCATCTTACTGGTGTCAAGATATTATTTTATTATGAACAAAGAAGTGAAGGTATAAGAGTTAGTTTTCTTTGTTAGATAGAATATTAACGAGAATTGTCCGTTAGTTCTCATTACCTTTTTTTATATGAGTGATTTGTTGGGACATTCAGTGCCGAGCTTACGCCAGTAAAGTTAGCCCACGCAGAATGCTTGGGTTACATTCCTGCTGAAGCCCCAGCATTTTTCTTCGTATTCGTCAGTTCAATGCTGCCGATGTCAGTTTTTTTAGGGGCCAAGCTCCTAAAACCATCGGTCTGTCCATGCATGTGTCTGTCCATGCATGGTCGGTCTGTCCATGCATCCATGATCTGTCCATGCATGGGCAGGGCCTCTCTTTGTGACCGGTTCATAACGATCTATAGTCGGGTACAACTTGAGAAGGCAGCGGCGCTTTCCCCTCAAAGGTGGTTGTACATGAGCCTCCGCCAATAGACACGTACTTCAGGTGACGTCATGCGCTGGTCTACACTCTAGCCGCGGACCCAGCCAACGGAGAACATGCCTAACACGGCCGCCTTCGCTTCGAACTGGGGTGAGTCCCGTTGGCTGTGTGCATCTCCCTTCGTCAGAGGGAATTCGAATTATGTGTGGTGGTCTGTCATGCCGGGAATATTATTGTGAGCTTACGATACACAATGTGTGCCGCGTGTGTTTGTTCTGAGCCGTGAGCCGGTGAAGAGAGATTGAAGGAAACATCGGTGGCGCTGCGCTGCGCTTCGTCTGGAAACAGGATCCCGCAGCGACATACCGATGCAAACAAACATCATGCGTGTTTGTTTCATGGTGTTTTATTTGCGCCTAAGAGAAGTTAGTTCGAGGAGAGTTCACCATAGGCTGGCATCTACTGTTAACTTGCACGGAAGAGAGTTAATAAATCATGTGAGTTGCGAAAATCCCCAGGCTCCATGTATGGAAATCCGAACACGTCATTGGACCCTTTGTCGAGAGTGAGCAGATTTTCGCGCCAACTGTTGATCGACACGCCCACTATTAAACGCATCATTTGTGTTTTGTGTTGTTGCTCCCAGGTGGCCCGAACGTCAGCTAACTTCCCAAAAATTGGGCTGACTGCGTGTCCGGATTTCGGAACGTAGTTTCGCAACTCGTATATTGATTAACTCTGGCACAGAATGCCCTGGGCCAACGTGCGTGAACTCACGAGATTGCAGGTTAGCAACCGAAAAAAAAAAAAACTAACCTGGCACATTGAAAAAAAAAAAGCTTGGGAAAACACAAAAAAGTACATGTGAATCTTATGCTATGAAACCAGCGACTGCTTTACAATTACACGCCCGGTGCCGACGGTCTTGCTCCGTAGCAGACGACGCACAGCGTTGTAGATGGCACGGAGTTATTTTTCTCTCGCGATCCGGCATGTGATTTATAGCATTTACATCATTACAGTCTTATCAAAGCTCTCGTCTCGATACACAAATTTATTTATACCGACAAATACGCGTTTTAGAAGCACTCACAATTTTTTGAGCGGTACTATTTCTTTAGCCGCGGAGCAAATTAGCTTCTGCGCTTTGGTCGTCTGGGCAGGGCCCCTCCTGCCTTCTTAAGTTGTACCCGACTATACTTGCATTACTCACTTAGCAGGTGGCGCTAGTGTGAGTGACCTACAGACAGACTGACGGATGGACAGAGGCACGGACGGACTGATGGACGCATGGACGGACGCATGGACAGACAGACAGATGGACCAGCGGAAGCACGGACGGATGGACGGGCAGACGGACGGACAGATTCAAGGATGGACGGGCGGGCAGAAGGACGGACGGACGAACGGATGTATGCACAGACAGACGGACTGACGCACAGAAGCATGGACGCACACTCGGACGGATGGAAGCACGGACGAATCGATGGACGGGTGAACGGACGGACGCATGGACGGTTGGACACACATATGGATAGACGGGCGATTCTCCCCACTCATCATCATTCACATCGTGGATATGCTGTTATTTTTAACGCTCTCGCGTTAGCATTAGCGCTGTCTGTTCTTGCCGTTCCTGGGTAGACAAACTGTCAATCACCTATGCCGCATACTCGCGTACCACGGCCCATGGTATACGGGGAGCGGAGGGTTTGACGATGCACCTGACGCGGGATTTCACGTTATGCCATGGCCAGTGGGTCATATTCGTCAGAGCATCTTACCTTCTCATACTAATTTTGGTCAACCTCAAGATAAGGGGATGACCAGAAGAGAACCCAGATAGATAGATAGATAGATAGATAGATAGATAGATAGATAGATAGATAGATAGATAGATATAAACGCTCAAATTGCCTGCAGTACATCAAGAAATATTTAATAAGTGCAAGATCATACACGTACAGCAAGAACCCTTTAATATCATATCTGCTGGGATTAAAGCATAAACTATTGACTCTTGCAACAATTTCGTGCAGAACTACGAAGTTTCTTGCGCTGTTGCAGAAAGGGCACTTCTGTCACACGTGTATTGCATGAATCTCCATGAACGAACTAGCAGTACTAGCCTTGTGACGACAATAAACATTAGTATACCTAGAGTGGAATGACAACAGGTTAGGTTTGGTGTATGAGTGGGGGAAGCCTGAAACGAAAGTCTCATTTTTTTCATCTCATCTACATAGTTTCAATCCATCAATAACTGTTGTGTGCACTGCATTTTAATTAAACGACTACAATAGACTGTTGTCGAAGGGAACCCAAATGGACCAGGAACATGTTTCCGTTTAACAGTAATTCCGTTTACTTGGAGATGAACAAGGGTGGAGAATCCAAGTAAGAAACTAATTGTGCTGGAGAGGCAGTTGTTCCATTTAGGCAGCAGTTCTATTTAAAAGGTTTTCCTAAGCTGTTAGTATATATATATATATATATATATATATATATATATATATATATATATATATATATATATATATATATATATATATATATATATATATATATATATATATATATATATATATATATAGAAGAGAAGCAACACAACTTAGCGGTTGTCTTAATTTTATTACCAATGGTTTTGACCGGTGGGCCGGTCTTCGTCAGGATTTGCGAACACCGTTGGTAATAAAATTAAGACAACCGCTAAGTTGTGTTTCTTATATGGCAGCGTCTCGTGCGCCGCGCGGCGCTCTAGCCATCCCCACACAGAACTGGCTGCTGCGCCGCACGGAAGTGACGTCACTTTAAAAAAAATTAACGTAAAGCTATTTAAATGTGCAAATAATTATTTTATAATGCAATAAACTTACAAAATTGTCAATAAACAAGTGTGTAACGTGTTTTTTATAGTGCATAAATTAATTATTAACGCATTGAATAAAAATATTTGTTTTTGTATACTGTTTTTGTAATATTAGTATATATTGCTCAATTTAACAACCTAATAAATTATTTGTTGGTTTATAAGTATTATTAAAAGGAAAATAAGTTGATTGTTTGTTCTGTGCTCGAGGGTGCAGCGGGTTTGCCCCTGGTTTCGGTTTGGAGCGTATTTTGATCCTACGACTACCCTAATACAGTACATGTGTACAATATTGTACACATACAGTACACATACGTACAGTATCGCACACAATATTGTACAGTACATGTGTACGTTCTACATCGCAATGTGCCATGTCAACAGCATTCGCCGAACAGGGTGTGATAAATCTGCATTGCAACGTCAACAGAGTGTTTCTTTGATAGACCGAGAGGAAATCGGTGGTCTGGCGTCAAATTAATGTGCATCCTTGCCTGTCGACAGAGTGTTTCTTTTGTAGACAGAGAGGAAATCGGTGGTCTGGTGTCAAATTAATGGGCATGCTTGCCTTTCGTTCGCGAAATCTATGCGTCCAGTGACGCTGTTCTGGTACCACGTCTACTGCGGCGCGTTTTTCTGTCATCAGAGCCTCAATAAATAGCGTGAACAGCATTGCTTACCCAGTGGCGGAGGAAACGATGCAGTCAGTTGCATCGTTTTCGCTTACGGGCCTGGAGTTTTGTGTGTCTTTGTACGTCTCGGCAAGAAAGTGCATCGATTGTTGAACAAGCGTATAAATGTCCTATTCTGCGAGGATAATCAAACATTCGAAATCAAAGGAGGCGGCATTCAGGAAGATCAGTCCAATATGTGCTTAGGAGAAACTTGTTAACTTGTGTCGCAGACAGTACATTGTTGTTATTGATTTCAGCAGTGCTCTGAGGGACGAGGATCTTTCAGTGCGCTGCTAAAATCAAGAATGCGATCCAACTTGCGTATGCAATTTTCAGTTTTCATGCAGCACATTATTGATCGCCTTATATGAAAAAGTTAACAAAAAGTCATTTATGTACGTGCTATGCATGCCACGTTAAGCTTCTGTGCTAACTATACCCTTGCACTGGATATTAAAATGTTTACATGCTTACACTCTGAGGAAGAGATGGTCCGCTTATTTCTTTTAAACAAATCTGGAATGTTGGCCATGTTGTCGCTTGTGCCTCTAGACCAGGTAGTCGTGTCTGGACCACCAAGCAAACCAGCTTGACCTTCCTCATGCCCAGGGTTACACATCTTAATTCATGCGGCTACGATGTGCTGCTGCACTTCCACTAAGTATGAGTTGAATATGTTCGCAAATAGACTGCCATATAAAGCACTTGCATGTGCTCTTCGGTTTTCTTTTTTAGCGTGTTATAGTGCAGCGATTGGTTCGCAGGTAGGACTTGCAAACCTTGTACAGCTATGGACAGGGCTGACTATTGTAGCTTCGTATGCATGTAGAAACCTTTTCCAAGTAGAAAGGTTATTATCATCAACATAAGAGAAAGGTATACAAGCTGTTTTCATCCAACCTTTCTTCACAAATGAGATAAAGATGACTAACCCATTACTACTTGAATTACCAGCCATACTGTACAGGTTGCCATCAATTTAATTAATGCAAAACCCAACATTAAAACCACACTAATTCATTAATTTCACCTGTGACGACAATGTTAGTACAGTCAGCATTAGGCCGGCAATCGTGGCACTGCACGAGAGCCTCTTTTAATGTTGCCTATAGCAGCTAGATTACAAAAGCACTACAACTTTGTCGAAAAACTCACATGATCTACGAAGTCTTCACGTCTCGCTATTGAGGTGACCAGGGCATGGTTGGAAGTGCTGCGATCATATGTCTGACTAAGGAGCTGCAGTGCTTGCTTCATGTGTGATGCCTGTATTGCGTTGATTTGCTTGCATCGGATCCATGCATTCATTGTGCACGATGACCTAAACTGATACGACACATGCATTTTAATCTCTCATAACATAGACAGATTAAGAGATGCCCTTCTTGGCTACTTAGTTCATAACTGAAGCTCAACAGTGGCAGGACAAAAACATGTGGGTCTAAAGGACCGGGCAAAATCCTCCTGACCTTATATGATGGTCTACTGACAAATTTTGTCGCCTCCTCACCTACGCCAAATTTAGTGTTAGTTATAAACGTTCGGCGATTTTAAACTTCCAGGCTTCAGTTTTGTCACTTTATCTATCTTGGCTAGTGATAAGGTAGCCCATGCCTTACTATAAAAGCTTGTTAAGACTTTCGCCTAACTCAGTTTATCACGAAGCCTATACAAATTGTAGGTTCTGATTTTGATGAGATAAACCTTGAAACTTCTTTTTCTGAGAGCCTTTTAGCTCTATGTTCTCCCCATTTTTTTAAACAAAATTAGACGCCGTTCAAAACTACCCGAACTTATGATATGACACATACCTGTTACAAAAGTACGGTGTAGTAAATGTGCATTTTTGCCTCAAAGAGCCAATAAAAAGAAGAAACAAAAATGTCTGTGTAGGTCTACACTGTACCCTATTAATCCTTGGGAATTCAACAGCAAGTGATATGGATTACAGAAAAATGCTCAAAGCCTCAAGCCGTCAGTTGAGGTGCTGTGCACTATCATCATCAGCCTGACTACGTCCACTGCAGGACAAAGGCCTCTCCCATGTTTCGCCAGTTAACTCGATCCTGTGCTTGCTGCTGCCACTTTACACCCACAAACTTCTTGATCTCATCTGCCCACCTAACCTTCTGTCTCCCCCTAACTCTCATGCCTTCTCTGGGAATCCAGTTAGTTACCCTTAACGACCAGCAATTGTCCTGTCTATGCACTACATGCCCAGCCCATGTCCATTTCCTCTTCTTGATTTCAACTATGATATGCTTAACCCCGTTTTGTTCCCTGATCCACTCTGCTCTCTTTTTGTCTCTTAAAGTTACACCTACCATTTTTCTTTCCATTGCTCGCTGCATCATCCTCTATTCAAGCTGAACCCTCTTTGTAAGTCTCCAGGTTTCCGCTCCGTAGCTAAGTACCAGCAAGTTACAGCTGTTATATATCTTCTTCTTGAGGGATAGTGGCAATCTACCTGTCATAACATGAGAGTGCTTGCCAAATGTGCTCCACCCCATTCTTATTCTTCTAGTTACTTCAATCTCTTGGTTCGGCTCCGTGGTTATTACCTGCACTAAGTAGACATAGTCTTTTACTAAAAACTCGCGCTCAGCTTGACGA
This sequence comes from Rhipicephalus microplus, assembly GCF_043290135.1. NCBI lineage: Eukaryota > Metazoa > Arthropoda > Arachnida > Ixodida > Ixodidae > Rhipicephalus > Rhipicephalus microplus. Next base: position 248,804,031 of record NC_134701.1, on the reverse strand, counting down.
CTTAACTCATCGCCGCAGAACTGCCCGCCTTTCGCTTCTCCACAAGCTCTATCATCACCCATACCTTCACCGCATTTTCGAAGCACCAACAGTCATCTTTCCACGCACAGACCATATCTTCAAGATAAAATGTATAACTTGTCACTCAGCTCATTACGCTAATTCCTTCATTCCCCGAACAATAGTTGCATGGAATAGCTTGCCATCCCACATTGCCACTCAAGCAGATTTCCCAACATTTAACGAACTTTTACTCAACATTTCCGATTAGATATCTACCGCGCGTACTCTCATTAAGCTTCTTCATATGTACATCAGTGTTTATTTTTCTTGTTATCATGTGTTAATGTTTTTCACGACCATTGTACACGCTTGATTTGTATTATTTATGTGTTAATTACGAACTTTTGTATCTTAAGATCATGCCATCATTTTAGTTTTTTTTCCTTGTATACTGTATTTGTTAGTGCCCTTAATTTATGTTTCCAGTATTCAATATTTCATCTCTACTTAATTTTTCTTTTTTTCATAGTATCTGATTTTGGTTGTTGTTGTTGCTTTTTGTATTTAGCTCGCTTTCATTATTTTGTTTAATCTTGTTTTTAGACTGTATAAGCGTACAAAAATTTGTTTCATGTGTTTGTTTCCCTATGTAATACCCCTTCGGGGGCCTTTAGGGGTATTATGAAATAAAAATAAATAAACAACTTGAAGTGCACTATTCACTATCTTGAAGCACTGCTCTCTTCCGAGGTTGTTGTACATTACTTTCGTTTTCTGCAGATCAATTCTAAGACCCACCTTTCTGCTCTCCTTGTCTAATTCTTTAATCATGAGTTGGAATTAGTCCCCTGAGTTACTCAGCAATGAAATGTCATCGGCGAAGCGCAGGTTACTAAGGTATTCTCTATTAACTCTTATCCCTAACTGTTCCCATTCTAGGCCTCTGAAAACCTCCTGTAAGCACGTGGTAAATAGCATTGGGGAGATTTTATCCCCCTGCCTTACACCCTTCTTGATTGGTATTCTGTTGCTTTCTTTATGAAGCATTAGGACAGCAGTTGATCCCCTGTAGATGTACTCCAGGATCTTTGTATATGCTTCATCGACGCTCTGATTCCGCAGTGTCTGCATGACTGATGATATTTCTACTGAATAAAACGCCTTCTCGTAATCTATGAAGGGTATGAATAGTGGTTGGTTATATTCTGAGCATTTCTCTATTATTTGATTGATAGTATGAATGTGGTCGATTGTTGAGTATCCTGTTCGAAATCCTGCTTGTTCCTTTGGTTGATCGAATTCTAATGTTTTAATAACTCTGTTAGCAAGTACCTTTGTAAATAACTTGTATACTACGGACAGCAACCTGGTCGGCCTGTAATTCTTTTAGTCCTTGTCATCTCCTTTCTTATGTATTAAGATGATGTTAGCATTCTTCCAAGACTCTGGTACCCTTCCCGTCAGGAGACACCTCGTAAATAGGATGGCTAGTTTTTCTAACACAATTTGTTCTCCATCTTTCAGCAGATCTGATGTTACCTAATCCTCACCAGCAGCTTTGCCTCTTTGCATGCTCTCCAAAGCTTTTCTGACTCCTTCTATCATTACTAGTGGGGTGTCATCTGGGTTACTGCAAGTTCTTATAGTATTAAGGTCGAGGTTGTCCTGGCTACTGTACAGATCTCTGTAAAACTCCTCCGTTATTTTAACTATCCTATCCATATTGGTAGTTATTTTGCCTTCTTTGTCCCTTAGTGCATATATCCAATTTCTCCCTATTCCAAGTTTCCTCTTCACTGTTTTGACGCTTCCTCCATTTTTCAGAACATGTTCAATTCCCTCCATGTTATACCTTCTTACATCGAATACCTTACGCCTATTAATCAACTTCGAAAGTTCTGCCAGTTCTATTTTGTCTGTTGTACTTGAGACTTTCATGCTTTGACGCTCTTTAATGAGGTTATTCGTCTCCTGGGACAGCTTGGCAGTGTCCTGTCTAAGTACCGTACCTCCAACTTCCACTGCACACTCCATAATGATACTCTTCAGATTATTATTCATTGCGTCAACGCTAAGGCTGGTTTCCTCGATAAGAGCCGAGCACCTGTTCTGAAGGGAGACTCTCAATTCCTCTACTTTCCCTCACAGTGCTAGCTAATTGATTGGCTTCTTGCGTATCAGTTTCTGTCGTTTCTTCTTCAAGTCTAGGTGAAATCGAGACCGTACCATTCTATGGTAACTGCATCACACCCTGCCAACCACTTCCACATCCTGCACGATGCCTGGGTGTGCACTCATTATAAAGTCTATTCCGTTTTTACTTTCCCCATTAGGGCTCCTCCATGTCCACTTACGGTTTCCTCGTTTTTGGTAGAAGGTATTCAAAATACGTAAATTATTGCGTTCTGCAAATTCTACTAGTAGCTCTCCTTCGGCATTTCTAGTACCGATGCCATAATCTCCTACTGCCTGGTCTCCAGCCTATCTTTGCATTAAAGTCTGCCATCAGTATAGTATGGTGTGTTTTTACCTTACTCATTGCTGATTCCACGTCTGTCTTCATAGAAGCTTTCAACTGATGCGTCATCGTGGCTGGATGTAGGCGCGTAAGGTTGTATCCTTCATCTTGTATCTCTTATTGAGTTTAATTACCATACCTACCACCCTTTCATTAATGCTATAGTATTCCTATATGTTGCCAGCTATGTTTCTGTGAATTAGGAACCCCACTCCCAGTTCTCTTCTGTCAACCAAGCCTCGATAGCAAAGGAGGTGCCCATTCTGTAGCACCGTATAGGCCTCATCTGTCCTCCTAACCTCACTGAGTTTTATTATATCCCATTTAACACCCTCTAGCTCCTCGAGTAGTACAGCTAGGCTTCCCTCACTAGATAAGGTTCTAGTGTTAAACGTTGCCAAGTTCAGGTTCCAATGGTGGCCTGTCTGGATCCAGAGATTCTTAGCACCCTCTGCTGCATTGCAGATCTGACCGCCGCCGGGGTCAGTTGCTTCGCAGCTGCTGGGGACTAAGGGCCGTGAGTTATTTGACGTATGCATGTGGGAGGTAGTGGCCAGATACTGCACCCGGGTGGCCAATCCATCTCTGGTGAGAACCCCCCCCCCCCCCCCTTAGCTCGGGTCCGTGGTGTCACTACACACTAAACGCCTGCTTATGCAGACACCCCTGCGTGTCCACTGTGCTATGTAATAAACCCTGGAGATTTTGGAATGTAATATAAGCCGCATTTATATCCTGATCCATCTGAACATTGACTAGCTGAATGGCGTCTATTCTGCCTATCTTATTATAAAAGCGTTCTCATCTGCATCTGTTTTCACTCTTGAAATGGTTACTCCTTTTCGAATCTTTAGTTCATTTCATGATTTCTCTATTCTATGCAATAAATTTGTAGTCGTCAGTAAAGATGGTATTTTTTCTTTATTTAGAAACAATAAAAATGCTGCAAGTATAGATCTCCTTGTTTTTAGCCACGATATATTAAAATATATTTGGGAGCATTTTTGAAGCCTTTACTGCACTTTTTTTATGGATCATTATCCTTTTGCTGCATTCCTCATCACTGGTGTGAAGCCAAGTTATGCAATGTTCTAATCAGGCACCTGCCCTGATTCTCTAAACTACAGACTCATTCCTTTCACTTACACTTTTTCCAAGCTCCTCGAAGGCATCATTCAAACTCAAATAAATAATTATTTCAAAGATTACATCATGTTTAAATAGCACAGTTTCTGTAAGGAATTTCCTTGTGATCATCAGCTGACATAATTTACTCATGGCTTATTAATAGACACTGGCTTTCAAGTTGAAACCTTGTTTCCCAGTTTTTTCGGTGCACTGATTGGGTCTCCGACCATAGGCCTGTATTCACTAACCATCCTCGGTGTTACCTCAAGTTTTTGTTATCGGTTGTAAGCCTTTATTGCGCTTGATGTACAAAGTTGGCCAGTATTCGTGAACCAGTCTTGTTGTAGTTTTTTACCTCCTTACCATTTTTGTGCCTTTATAACACAAGTAGAGGGTACAAAAGCTTGAGGAGAACTCGAGGAAAGGCCAAGGTTGGTTTGTGAATACGGGCCATAGACTCTGTAGTTAACACAACTGAACATTCACACACACATCTTAGTATACAAGGGTTCCTCTGATATCGCAGTCAATTCACCTCTGTTAATGGCTCTTACTCTTCGACAGCTCAAGTAACATTCGGCACTCCGCAGGGAAGTTTCCTTGGTCCCCTGTTCTTTTCTAATATTTGTTAATGATTTGCCTGAATGTATTTTTTCTCAAACTAGACTTTTTCACTGATGACCTCATTTGTAGTGTACTGAGCCATGAAAAGTAACTCTGGCTATCAGTTATTATAAAGCAACCTCTGTTCAATTACAACTTGGTGCTCATCATGGCTACATTTCTAAATAAGTGTAAGGCTCAACTTGTCACGTTTACAAAAAGTTTTATGCTGCTTTCTGAACTTCACATACTCCAAATACATAAATGTTGATTCAGCTTGCACTGACAACTATTTAAATGTTCATTCTATGTTTGACCTGACATGGAGCCGTCATACCTATTTCGCTTTGTAGTTGCCACTACCTCTCTGCCTCTCAAATTGTAATCTACAACATGCTCCTGCACAGGTGCTTAATCTCACCCACTTTACTTTAATTCATCCTAAAATATAGAGTATACTTCATAGATGTGGCACCTGAATTAGGCCTACATCATAGGCAACATCGATCTCTCCAAAAAAATGCAACAGATTTTTTTTTTCTGATTACTACCATTTCATTGGTGTGTCAGTCCTAAAGGCTTGTGCTGGTCTTGATAACCTTTACCATCATTGTACACTAGTTTCTTTACCTCTTTTTTATAAAATATACTGCCACTCATTACTTCATTTTTTTCCAATCATATTTCCACATCACCATCGTCCTTTCAAAATTAAACACATAGCTTGCTGTACTTCCATCTTTGCTAAATCATTCATCCCTAAAACCATTATCGAGTTGAACTGGCTGCCTCCTTATATTACAACTAAAATTAATACACTTAAATTTAATAAACTTATTAAAAGTATTACCCATTTGTAGGCTGTCTCACTAGAGCTTTTCTATTTTCAGAATTGCATTTTTGTATATTTTGTTTGTTATGTCACACTTTTTTAGGTGTTTGTTTGATGAGTATTGTTGTTCTGCTGTTTATTGATGCTACAGCCTATCTGTTTTTCCCTCCTCTTTATGTAATATATCCCTACAAGTAAGGGCCTTGAGGCATTTCTTGCAAGAAAATCAGTAAATGACAATTCTAATGTACCAAAGTCTCCTTCCCGTTTAAAAGAAACTGCTTTATGAATTTTTAGGCTAGTTAGTCATTATCAATAAAGTTTGTGAATGTCTTTTTTATGCCATTTCTAAGCCTGAAGAAAAAAATAGCAAGAAAATACTTTAGCCACAAAAAAATCATTTTTTATTCAAGAGAAGCATTTGCATGTATAGGCTGGTGCACATGTATGCACTTATATTTTCAGAGGTGGTGCCGCTTCAGTGGCTCATACAGTACTCGCCTACTCACCCAATAGATGCAGCTTTGATTAATCCAGGCACCATGGTTGCATTTCTGTAGAAGTGAAATTCTAGAGAACCACGTCAGGTGGAATACTAGGGCACAATAAAGAACCCAATGGGGTTCAAATTGTCTGGAGCCTTCCAATACACTGTCTCGAAAAGGTCGTACTACTTTGTTAAAGTCTGTAACCTAAATTTAGAGGCAAAACTCTAAAGTAAATGATAACAGTACACTGATGAAGTCATGCAATAAAAGTTTGGACACAGCATGGTAGAGTTGACGTGTCAGAATTAATGGTGTGAAAGTATTTGAAAAGTGCAAGTAATATTGTGCAGTACCATTCAATTTGGTCTTTTGTTTGAATAACTCTAGGGGAATATTTTTTGATTGTTTAAAATTACAGCAAAATCTCAATAGTATCAAACAAACACGAGATAAAGGTATGATAAATATAATCCAAAAGGCCAGAATTTGTTAGATATAGACAGCAATCACTTATACTTTTTAAGGAGAGTCACCAGATATTTTAGGCTCATGGCAAAGTAGCTCCAGTGCGTTACATGCCACAAAAGTGCTACTGACATTCTTTTGGGCCCCAAATCTGAACGAAACATCGTAAATAGCGTAGTGCACATGTGTGAGTGTATGTGTTATGTGTTTATCACTGCATATATCATAGTTATCACCCAGTATCTGGAGTAACATGTCAGGCGAAAAGCCAGACAAACATCTACAACTCTCCACTAAAATGATACTCACTCTTCAACAGCTTTTTGCAAAATCTGGCTAAAAAATCACCAAATTTTTCTTTGTGTTTAAAACTTGCTCTGCTTGCTAATTTCTGTAGACGAAAATTTTCTTGCCTGTTCGTGCTAGTTTATAGCTTTTCGCCGACTCAGCTAGAGAGTATCAAACAACAATTTTCATTCAAAGGATGTCTATAGGATGCACTCGATAAAATGGTGTTTATGGCAAGCTAATGAGATAATGTAACTGTAAATAAATTACTTTTTTATGTATATAAACTCATTAAGGGATTTTGGCACGAGCCAAATTGAATAAATTTGTGAAATTTGATATTCACTGTAGAAGCATGTCAAAATAAAACGGCACAAATAATATGTCATAGCAGCCTGTTCAACATGCTATGAAGTAAAAACGATTAAGGTGCTCAAGATATATCGACTGAAAAATAAATTCCAATTTCGCTTTTTTTTTAGAAGAAAGCTCAGTGTCACTTAGTGGACTAAAAGTATTCATAAAGTTATATATATTACCTAAAAATATGTGAAGTTACAGGGAAGTATTGTTTTTTGAACTCGAGAAATACTTTATTTTTTTTCAATTTTGTAACACTGTAAACTTTTTGACGATGTAATGCAAGTGGCAACACGCGTTCGCAACAGCAGCCTTCAGCCCCAGCCCACTGATCTGGGATGTAGGCAGTAAGCTTGGCATGTCTATGAACGAAATGGGGTTGTCATTGGCGTTTTATTGCCAACAGAGGCAATACAAGCAATGTGGTAAGAGAGTGACAACATCTCAATGAGCCATCCAGCCATTACAGATTTACGATCATAACATGCTACTTTCTTCAGAGGGTTCTGCAAATGAAATAGGTGTGTTTTTTATATTTATATAACAATAAATTAAATAATATGCATTTAATAAGCCAGATAGAGCACTGGTGCCATTCACGCAATATACTAATAAAAGCTGACCTTTTACAATTGTTTAACTTCAAGTGCAATGCGTTTCTTAGTGAACTTCTGTGACTTTGAATCAATCAATCATACAATCAAACGATCTCTCTCTCTCTCTCTCAATATATATATATATATATATATATATATATATATATATATATATATATATATATATATATATATATATATATATATATATATATATATATATATATATATATATATATATATATATACCTATCTATCTAGACGCCTACGACCTTGTGCACTCCTTAGCATATCATTAAAAGAATGTACACAACAAAATTGGTATACATACCGTTATACATTGATTGGTACACTCGCAGCCGTTTCATTACATAGATATATGCCAAATATGATATGATGAGATATTTTTGTGCAAATAACATAAATTAATGGTGTGGTAATGGAAAAACCATGACATGCATGTCACGAATGGGCTCACATGCATGTCACGTTCATGGTGTGCTTGCGGTTATTTTGCTATAGCTTGGTTTATACCAAAATTAATATGACGTGACCATAGGTCAGCAAAACTTATGCAGCTCATTCAGACTGAGGCTCACAGCTTGATCTGAGTTTGATTGAGTCGACTCGTGGGTGAGTTCGTCAACCTATGGACGTGACTGCATGATGAACATAAAGAGGAAATGGTAACATGTAAATTATGACATACAATCATGCACCACGTGATTTACATGCCGGGCTCTTGGTGTGCTTGCGGCAATTTCTCTAACTTAATATACAGTGAAATTTGCATTGCATACCACTGTATGATGACCATAAATGACATTTCCTAACATGCAAATCATAATATCCACGTCTTAATTGTACAGCATGGTTTCCTCCTTCCTGGCTGCTTCGCATTATGCATCGATTCCTGTATACTGTGCATGGGATCTGCCTTTTCTTTTTCTTTTCAAGAAAAGCATCCTGCTCCTTGGGAGCCAAAGAATGTCATAAAACTAAAATATAGTCTAGCCTTATGACGCTGTTTATATTACAGTAACATGATGCACTGCGAGTGTCAAGGAAAGCTACTGTGCATGCTCCTCACAGCAGCCAACCCATGAGTGGGGCCATGTCTATATGTCAGGTTGTTAGAATGGCGTGTATGAATTGCTGTGTGAATATATATATATATATATATATATATATATATATATATATATATATATATATATGTAACGTAAGAAGGTAGCGATAGTTAGGAGTTAGTAGTAGAGGTCGAGAAGGAAGAAGTGAAAATGGAATAAACACGGAGTATGAGCCAGGCCACGTCTCCGATTCATCATAGCGTCACACAAGTCGACAGGACGCTATGATGAATCGGAGACGTGGCCTGGCTCATACTCCGTGTTTATTCCATTTTCACTTCTTCCTTCTCGACCTCTACTACTAACTCCTAACTATCGCTACCTTCTTACGTTACAGGATTCCCCCTCCCCCCGAAAGAAGTCGCGTCAGATGAACACGAATGAAAACTGAACATGCACGGCTTAGAACTGAACACTGTCAAAAAGAGAAGATCATTCCAAGTCCGAGGAAGTTTCCGTTAACACACTATAGCTTCACAGGAGAGGACAGCAATCCTGGGTATCAAGTACAGCTCTGGAGGGCGAGGCTGGCTGTTGCGCTTTGGACAACATAAGCATGCTTTGAGCGTGAAATCAGATGGAAACACAGCCGGTATTCTTGCGATGAATGAACGTGGTGTGATGGCTTTGAAGCATTGGCTGGATGATTTGCGCAGGTGTCGTGCTATTTGTCTTGATTGGAACCCATGCATCGCCACCCGTTTGCGTGCTTGTTGACCGAGGCTAGTGCGGTGATTTCTGCGTCCTTGCGGAATACAGGGTAGGGTTCGGCGCCTTTCTCGACGTTGTATGTCGTGTTGCCTGAGTCTTGATCTCGACTGAAGAAAGCTTACTCGACGTTCCTTGGGAAAATATCTTGGATTCGATGCTTTCTTTGTTTCGAGTGAGAAATCTTGAATATGTCGTTGGCTTGGTTGACACGTTTGCAAACGGCTTTCCATAAACCGCGTGTGTTCTTCCGAAGATGATTCCATTCGTCGTCGTCCTTGTTGGTATAGCCCTTGGAATCTCTGTTGTTCTTGGACTTGCTGGAATTGATGATGTTGCTGCGAAAAGACTTGAGGTGGCAGCCCTTTTTTACCATGACACTGACTTTCTGGGCAATTGAATGTGGTGTCGAGTGGGCAGGTAGTAGTCTCTAGGCTGTTGTGCTGCATTTCGGGTAATGAAGGTAATGCTTCAGAGTTGATAGATACATCATCAGGGGCTTCTTCACTGTTCGCTGCGAGTGGTTCTTGCGTCTGAATCTGGATGGTAGGTTCAGGGCTTGGCTGAGTATTCTCCGAGCTCCACAGCTCTATCCCGACCATTGTGAGCGTGCTAGATGTGAGGAGGGCGTTGTGAGCGACGAAAGAGCCAAGTGGCGGAAAACCAGGAGGTAGCCCAATTGTGCTGGATGGAAAATAAGCTGATCCAATGTGTGAAGACTGATTTTCACTCTTTGAGTCGTCATGGCATTGTTCGGCATTTTCCTCATGTGTCAGCTGGTCTACCATGAACAAGGCGTCCTTATGACACGAATAGTGACCGTTAGGAGCCTTTGAAGAGCTGCGTCGTAGAAAACCAGGTGGTGGACCATGTATGCCAGACGAAGCATGAAAGGCATCAGTAGGGTGAGCGACGTCTCGTGTCGTATGTTGAAGCGATGACTTCGGAAATGCTGACTTTCGCGCAGAAGGGATGCGCGCTTGACGGTTAGGTTTTTCCGAATATACGCATGGCCTTCTGTAAGTAAACGCATGTGCCACTTCGTCTTGAGGCACTTGTCGATTCGCGCTGGACTTTCGAATGCATGAGGACTGCTTAGGAAATTGACGATAGTGTGCAGTTGTCTCTAGATGGTTGCCAATGAGTAAGTCTTGGTCATAATCATTAAAACGGGTAATCATCTCCTCTTTGATTTTTTGCCATGACTCGTCGTTCTCGAAAATGTGAATCAGGTAAAATTTGAATGCCTCACCAGTGACGTAGTCGCTGAAGTTCGTAACCATCTCCCGTTCCGACCAGGATGCAGCGGCGGCGTGGACCTTGAATAGGTTGAACCAGTCCTGTACGGGTCCGTCGTCCGCTGATCCGGTGTACTTGGGGATGTCGAGGTCAGCCGATGGTTTTGTCATGGTGCTGGTCGTTGTCCTTCTAGGCGATGATTCGGTAGTCAATGTATGGGCAGGGTGTCTTCTGTAGAACTGCGTCGATGCTGAGCGACTGATGAAGGGGCAGGCAGGTCTCCATCCTGTCGACTTGTGTGACGCTATGATGAATCGGAGACGTGGCCTGGCTCATACTCCGTGTTTATTCCATTTTCACTTCTTCCTTCTCGACCTCTACTACTAACTCCTAACTATCGCTACCTTCTTACGTTACATATATATATGCACCTGCAGCAATGTTTTTCAGTGTTCTGCTGTAACAATGCTTCAGAAACAGGTGGGAACTCTGGATTAGTGTCCACCGTGTAAATTTACAGGTGATTTTGCGGGTACATTTATAAAGTACATGTAGCTATAGTTCGTAGTATGCTCCATGTAAATTAACTGATACTTTTAATGTGCTGAACCAAATGGCAGCCGGTAATGTGATCTAGAGTCTGCAGCCTACATTTCCTTGGCGGAAAATCTTCGACTGCAGATCCAGCAATTTTCTCTCGTACACTGGGGCCACTTTAGATGCCAAGCGTGTTATGGTCGAGTTCAATGCTGTGTGCGGCGTGACCACCCTTGCTGCGCATGCGCGTCCCCTCCCCGTCTCTCTTTTCTCCTACACTCCCCCTTCTCTCGACTCGCACCACCGACGCAAGCAGCATCTGATAGCGAGTTCCTTGATAAAAAAAAAAAAATGACTGCTAGCACTGCCCAACCGTTCACTGGCCACCCCGTATTAGGCACTGGATATTCACCTCCAAGGTAGTGCTGGTGATAGATTTCTCTTGTGCGTTGTTGAACAATGAAAATGAGCAGAGTGCGCGTTATACTTAGTTAAAAATGTACTGAGGGTCTCTGCATTTAATAAGAGTCTTGTGTCTCTCACCCATTAGCAGTGATTGGCATGTTACAGAAAGAAACACCGGTCCATCACTGCGTGCTTAGCGCCTCGTCCCCAGGTTGATCTCCTGCGCAACGCCACGATGAGAGCCAGCGTCCACGGCGCCGCCTGTGTAAGCGTTAGCGCCCGCTGCTTCACACGTATGCATGGTTCCCTTTAGTGGGAGAGAGCAATTTTTCTTCCACCATCAGTTTGTCTATCGGCGCAGATCGCAGACTGCGCAGCTCGTAAGCAGGAGCCGTACATTAGGAATAAGCCCTGCATGCCTTACCAAATGCATCGCGTACCACGAGATTTTAAATATTTATTCCCCATCTGCAGCAGTTAACCTAAACAGCACTGCGCGCGCAATCAAAGCCACGCCACGTCAATGTATCTATATAACTCGGTGACAGCTAAGACATCATGTGCGAAGATGGCACGTGGCTAAGTTACTCAAGGACTCATGCAAATTCAACTTGCGATCAACCAGCTATAGTTCCCAAAGTGAGCAATTAAAGAAATGTAACAGCTATTATCACATCAGGTATTGCCTCTCACTCACATAATAGCCTGTCAAATGTGAGCAGCTTTAATACACCAACAGGTGCGTACGACGAATAAGGCATATATCCTTTGATTGCTGCACATCATTTACTTATAGGCTTTACCGCAACGCTTTCGCAATGCAGTGAAGCTTAATCATCTTTTGGTAATTGTCTTTTTGTCTGTTTGAAAAGGACTCGCCAAGATGCATACTTGGCCTGAGCAGTCGCAAATGCTTATTTTTGTTTGATGCACAAGTGGCCTGTGCATGCGTTCATTTCGTATCATGTAATGCTCTTCTGCTCACGCTGGCTTTACCGCAGTGCTTTTTCCATGCGGTGAAGCTTGATCATAGTTTGGTATTTGTCCTTTTGTTTGCCTGAAACGGACGTGCCAAGATGCATATTTGGCCTGAGCAGTCGCAAATGCTTATATTTGTTTGATGCACAAGTGGCTTGTGCATGCGTTCATTTCGTATCATGTAATGTTCTTTTGCTCACGCTGGCTTTACCGCAATGCTTTCGCAATGCAGTGAAGCTTAATCATCTTTTGGTAATTGTCTTTTTGTCTGTTTGAAAAGGACTCGCCAAGATGCATACTTGGCCTGAGCAGTCGCAAATGCTTATTTTTGTTTGATGCACAAGTGGCCTGTACATGCGTTCATTTCGTATCATGTAACGCTCTTCTGCTCACGCTGGCTTTACCGCAGTGCTTTTTCCATGCAGTGAAGCTTGATCATAGTTTGGTATTTGTCCTTTTGTTTGCCTGAAACGGACGTGCCAAGATGCATATTTGGCCTGAGCAGTCGCAAATGCTTATATTTGTTTGATGCACAAGTGGCTTGTGCATGCGTTCATTTCGTATCATGTAATGTTCTTTTGCTCACGCTGGCTTTACCGCAATGCTTTCGCAATGCAGTGAAGCTTAATCATCTTTTGGTAATTGTCTTTTTGTCTGTTTGAAAAGGACTCGCCAAGATGCATACTTGGCCTGAGCAGTCGCAAATGCTTATTTTTGTTTGATGCACAAGTGGCCTGTACATGCGTTCATTTCGTATCATGTAACGCTCTTCTGCTCACGCTGGCTTTACCGCAGTGCTTTTTCCATGCAGTGAAGCTTGATCATAGTTTGGTATTTGTCCTTTTGTTTGCCTGAAACGGACGTGCCAAGATGCATATTTGGCCTGAGCAGTCGCAAATGCTTATATTTGTTTGATGCACAAGTGGCCTGTGCGTGCGTTCATTTCGTATCATGTAATGCTCTTCTGCTCACGCTGGCTTTACCACAGTGCTTTTTCCATGCAGTGAAGCTTAATCATCTTTTGGTAATTGTCTTTTTGTCTGTTTGAAAAGGACTCGCCAAGATGCATACTTGGCCTGAGCAGTCGCAAATGCTTATTTTTGTTTGATGCACAAGTGGCCTGTGCATGCGTTCATTTCGTATCATGTAATGCTCTTCTGCTCACGCTGGCTTTACCGCAGTGCTTTTTCTATGCGGTGAAGCTTGATCATAGTTTGGTATTTGTCCTTTTGTTTGCCTGAAACGGACGTGCCAAGATGCATACTTGGCCTGAGCAGTCGCAAATGCTTATATTTGTTTGATGCACAAGTGGCCTGTGCATGCGTTCATTTCGTATCATGTAATGCTCTTCTGCTCACGCTGGCTTTACCGCAGTGCTTTCAGAAGGCAGTGAAGCTTGACCATACTTGCTTTTACGTGCCTTGCGACTTATCAAAGTTTTGTAATAGCTCAACTGTTGACGCTAGAAGTGATGCATTCTATGTGAAAGTTTTATACTTAACTTCGGGGATTCATGTTTTCATAAAGTTTTCACAATATATCAGTAAGGTCGAGTTGGAAACTATGCATTTTTGGAAAACGCCCACGAACACGACGGAGACACGAGATTAGAAAGACTCAGTACTTCGCCTTTGTCTTGTCCCTCCGTCGTTTTCACGTTCATTTTCAAAGTATCTATCAAAATGCTGACAACGCTGTTTCACTGCCAGCAACCTTTGGCGTGTAAGAAAGGGAGCTAAATTTTCTCTCAGCCTGTAAACCAAGCAATTGCGGCTACTCGATGTGCGATAAATAAAAGACCAAAATTAAGAATGACCAGCTGATGTTGATAACAGGTGCTCATAGCAGCACTTTTTTGCTGTGCACTTGAATTCCTGTCTTATGTAATGTTATGGTCCGTGAGTACACAATGACACTACTACAACTAAGAAAAATTTTACTAACATTTATTTGTAAAATAACTGCTACAAAATAGAATTCTGATCCCCTTCTTAGTAGTTGCATAATTTAGCTAGAAGAAGACAGCATCATCCAACTTCCTGATGACTTGACAACAGGGTGAGTCCACAATGTACTGGACCTGTACAAGATGAAGAAAACAGACGAAAAAAACAACAGATAAATCAAAGAGTTTAAAAAATGGCACCTGAAACTTTCAACTTGCCCACCACAGCAGTGAAAAGACTCCTGTTGTCATATGTATTTTCTGCCTGTTGGTCCGCGGGCACAAGTGCCAGTCTTGTTTATTAATAGAAGCTGCTTAGCATCACTTCATTGCAAGACTTTTCTCTATCCGCCACCCGAGAACGCGCTCTGTAGCGGTCAGGCTCCGCCTAGAGACTTGTGGCAGTGTGACGTTAATGTGGGCAATATATACACAGACTTTGGTTGCTTAATTTGTAGCAAACTCATTGTGAGCAAATTTCATAGTTGCATTCATAAAATATTTGAATGTTATATTGTAATATAACACTAAAATGCTGAGGCTTTAGAGCATTACAAACTCAGCCTGCCTACATTAACAATCCCAGTGCCACAGGCATGCAAGAACTGCTTGCATAATCATGAATCAACTAAACCATTTTGATATATTGACAGGTTTTCAAAAATGACTATTTTTGAAAATTTTATATTCATATTTTTCTCTTAAAGGGCAAGTTACTGTTGCTGAAAAGAAAAAAAAGCAAATCATATACAATATCTGATACTTTTTGTTTGCAGTTTACAGCTGCACATGGTAAAAGGCTGCATGCATGAGTATTTGCTGTGTGCCATTCATGATAGTATTTCCGAAATCCTTATTCAATTGACATTTAGTGATCAGCCTATAAATTTTCTTGTTTTTTATTTTTTATTCCGTGCATTAGATATGAATATATTTTAGTTCAGGAAAATTTGCTCAACAAAGGGAAGTTTTCTACTTTTGGCAAAAAAACAAAACAAAGCAAGAACTAGTTCTAGAACTTTTATGAAAGAGACAGGTGTGAGGTTTGACGTGATGAGAAGTCAATAAAGAAGGAATGCCACAGAAAGGATTGCCTCAACAAAGGAATTTGGTTCGTTGGGGTAACATACATTTGGCAATGTTTTTATGTACTTCTAGTTAACGCTCCACCACTAGCTTACAACAAGGAAAAAAAATAAGGTGGTGCATGCAGAAAGTTAACTCATCACATAATGTGAAAATTTGACCCAGAACAAGAGAAGGAACAAAGACGAGTGCTCACCTCCAACAAGATTTATCTTGAAGAGCAAACATATATACTCTTGAAATGCAAAAAATAGACAAATCATTCAAAAAGCCCACAACTGCCATGCACGAAAACCTTACATCCTCAGCAAAGACAATTCGTTTTGACAAATCCCTAGAGACAGAGTGAGAGAAAGTACTGATGCAGTTCAGCTCTAGTCTACAAATCTTTTTCGCCACGACAATTTCTCTTGTAGTTTTTTTTTTCCCAATGATAATGGTGTCACACAAAAGTGGTTTGGAGCCACACCTGCTACAGTGCAAGGCCAAGAAACGATTGCGACCATTCTTGAGGTTACAAGGGTGTTTATTGCAGCACGTGTGGCTGCAAAATGATTTCGCGGGACATCATTATTGCTGGAAGAAAAAACAACAAATAAAATGACAAGAGAAATTATCGAGGCAAAGAGGATTTGTAGACTAGAGCTGAACTGCATCAGCACTATGTCTCGGGCTTTGTCAAATTGTCTTTTTTGAAAATGTAAGATATTTATTTGCGCATGGCAGTTGTGGGCGTCTTGAATGATTTGCCTGATTTTCACATTTCAGGAGTATATATGTGTTTGCTCTTCAAGATAAATCTTCTTGGAAGTGAGCACTCGTGTTTGTTCCTTCTCTTGTCCTGGGTCAAATTTTTGAGCTATGTGATCCGTTATGCATTACCAACATGCCTAACTTCATACTTTCGATCCCTGAAGTCAGTCCCTAAAGGGCCACTCACCAGGTCCCATAACAAACTGTGGAAGTTGTGTATCTAACGGAGAGCATTATACCACAAAAAGTTTTTCAATCGGTTCATTACGAGCTGAGAAAACAGTTTCTTCTTTTTTTAACAGCAGGAAACAAGGATGAAAGGAGGCAAGCTCAAAACCCTTGCCACTCCCCTGTGTAGCCTTCACAAGCCAAATCTCTTTCCTACCCTCTCCAGCATCCAACCAAGAGGTCACGTGCACATGACGTGCTCAAACAAGCCCAACCCTCGAGCGGTGTCGTTTTGTTGACCAGCATTCTATTGTGTCTACTGCCTGTTCTTGCGACATTGTTTGGAAACGCTGGCTTTGATGCGGTTGAAAAGATGAGCATAATGAGTGCTCGAATGCGCAGGACCATTAATTTCTTTTCCAGGACAGGAGTCTGCTTGATGCAGTAACCGCGGAGACACAAACGCATGCGAAACGCCAGCACATTAGCTCGGCATCTCGTTGCAATTCACGGGGAAAAAATGCAAAAGACAAACACATTCTTCTATTGCGTCTCAATATGTATCCCAAGTTTTATTAATCTCTTTAAGCAACAAATTACATTAACTACGCATGTCACGTTAAATAATTTCCGTCATGTCACGTGCCACTGTTGGCAGCGTCAGAGCACAGTCGTATACATATAGGACCAACGTCACTGCACTGCTGTGTATGTAGGGCGATTCATACTTGCACATCATAACCTCCTTCTCTGGGGGCGCGACCCGAAAAAAAGGGGGAGAAGCGTTCGTTTTGAAATTTGACCCATTTCCGCGTCGCATAGAGTTGCAATGTTTGGCAGACGTGACCATAAACTCCCAATGTGCGCATTGCACTTGTCAGCTCAAAATCGCCAAACCCGGTGAGTGGCCCTTTAAAGAAAAGCAAAAATTAGAGGAGGAGACATGAAGAATGCTTAGAAATTTTGCCATATGTCTACACCAAAATGGAATGCTATTATTAATTAGAAAAATGTATCTTTTCCTTGGCAACCAGCAAACATGACTGAGAACACACGAATACTTTTTTGTCCAAGTTAGCTGCTAAAGAGCCGAGACAAGCTCCGTGAAATCCTCTTGAACAACTTGCACAAGTAATGTCCAATACTACCCCACTATATTGTGGTTGCCGGCAGACACAATGTAACTTGTAAATACTATCTCTTGGCTGTACGCGAGCAGCCATGGAGTTTATGAGGGGAAAGTCTTCGATCATACCATTCTGTATGCATTGCAGCAAATGTTTGCGTAGCATAACTTGGTTAAGGTTCAAAGTTTCTGGTTTTCTGCCTGACGCTATATAATACATGTTCGCAATTGCAAACAAGCCACAGTCAAGTGTGTTGCACTGGTTTTGTGCCTTCATTGTTTGAATGGTTAATGTTGGCGATTGTAATTTTAGAATATGACAGATTTGCCTAACAGCGTCAGGAGGGGTATCTTGATCAATTGAATCATATATGAAGACTGTGTTTTTGTCCGCACCAACATTTGTTACTGTAAGCCAATGATTGGGGTTCTGAACATGCAAGATTTGAACGAAAGGGCCTTTGATTTGAGTGAATTGTAAACATCGGCCCAGTAAGACATCTTGAAAGCCGACACAAGTAGGATACTTTTTCTGAATTAAATACTGTGCGACATTGATTACGCTATCTGATATGGAGGTGCCCTGTACCAGAACATTTAAATCTGCATCTGAAAGAGAATACCGTTTGTAGACATTTAGCATGTCTACTTTAACAGTTGCAAGGCCTACCTTTTTTACTTGATTTGGGAAAAATTTACGCTTGACAGCTCTCACTTTTTTTGGCCGCCCCCTTCTTGCTTTAACCAAAGGTACCACAAGTTTTGTACTGTTAGAATGCCCAAGATAACTTGTGGCAGTAGTTTGTGCTAACTGAGCTGGTGCAGCCTTTATGGCTGCTGAAGTTTGGTTACGAGGAAATGTGGTTAAATTTCTGAAGAAAGCCTCGCAGGACGAAAGTTTTTCCATTAACTCCTTCTCACCACAATTAGATAATACGTTAGCCACGGTTTTTGACATTTCGCAAAGACTCCTATAAGCATAAATATACTTCTCTTGTGCAGTGTCAAGCTTCACACAGGGTGGTGACTGAATGCTGCTTGTTAC
Source organism: Rhipicephalus microplus (assembly GCF_043290135.1). Classification (NCBI taxonomy): domain Eukaryota; kingdom Metazoa; phylum Arthropoda; class Arachnida; order Ixodida; family Ixodidae; genus Rhipicephalus; species Rhipicephalus microplus. The sequence continues at coordinate 248,785,630 of NC_134701.1, read as the reverse complement.
CACTGGTGTGGCACTAGTGGTTGTGCAGCTGTCACTCAGGAAATGATCCTTGCACCACCTGTCTGGTATGCAAGCCTTGTCGAAAAGATCTTGCTTAGTAAAGTCACGCACTGCTAAAATATGTGCACAAGGCAGAGTGTACTGGTTATAAAAAGCACATGTGCAAGAAGCCAAGCACAATGAAACACTGTACTGTGATCTTGGTGAAACTACAACATAAGAATTAGGAGTGGAAGTGACTTGATAACTTACATTTTTAAACTTCTCATACTGCTCTAGTACTTTACTTGTAGCCTCAGAAGTGCAATTACGGGACAATTCTAGCTGAAATGGGTCATTGAAATCATTTATGTTTAGGCTCAGCTTCATTTCTTTAAGCTTAGAGAACTGTAGAGATAAAGAATCATTATCAATGTAACCTACCAATGCTTCTATTGCTTGAACCAAATGCATGCTTGAAGAGAGATAATTTTTAATCTTTTGATTGTGGCACTCAATGCGATTATTAGTATTATTACCAAATGTAGGAAGGGCTTGCCGATATGCATGTACCCACATTTCCTTACACAAGTGCCAGTTATGCATATAGTAAGAAATGAAATCTGTGCAAGTCATAGCTTGGAGGTTAGCAAGCTTATCGAAGTAGTCTTGCTCAGTGGGGGAATAAACTAAGCTTTTTAAGAGAGGAAGCAACTGATCACGTTGCTGTCTAGCTTTTTCATTAACCTTTTGCTGGAAACAATGCAACACATGCCACGTACACAAAAGTATGTTAGAATTAGGAAGAATATTGGTTAAAATGCGCAGTTCATTGAGATCTTTATCAATCATCACTACTTTGCAAGCAGACACAACAAATGGGTTGAAATCTACAAACTTTGTGAACATGGGCTCAACAATTTCAGTCGTCTCATTTCGTAAGAAGGCATAACACACAGGTCTCCCACGACCACGACCATCTTGAACTAATATAGAGTAAAGAATATAACCCTCAATATTCACTTTATACGTTCCATCAATAAATAGAATCTCTGGATACTTTTCCAAAATCTCACGCATGTGCGTTGTTTGAAGAAGTATGAATTGCAGGTTATTATTTTGATTCATTTCATAGTGAATAACCCAGTTTGGATTATTTTTTAGCAAGGTCTCTACCTTCTCTAAAACCATTTCACCATGAGCCTGCTCATTGCGGATAGGAATAGAAAATCGTTGCTTGTAATTATTAATGTCCTTTGTAGTTAACTTCTTACCAGTTTTTTGCTCGACCAAGTTTTTAAAATCCTTTGCGCCAATATTACATTTAGCTAAGTCAAAGAATTCTTCTTTTTCTCCATGATTCAGGAGCCTCTTCTGAGGATACAAATCATAATATTCTGTGGGATGGTTATGCTTAGCTTGTAGTTTAGTTATCTTGTAGTGCAGAGTAGGCGATTTACATAGGCTTACCGATACTGTCATTTCACAGCCAGTACCATTGTAAGCTTGCTTTGGTCGCTTTCCTATCCCCCTGGGCTTTATTGTGCGACCGTGAATGCAGCTATATTTAATCCTAATATACTCGGAGTCCTTATCTTCTGATGTGAATGGACTTTTATTACTCTTATTTATCATGACTACATGCCTGCCCTCCCTGCACCACTCATCAAAGCTTTTCTTAAAAGAAGGAAAGTTATCAAATGTTGCATTTAAATAAACTTTGCTACCCCCACCATATAGTGTATTTACTGGGTTATTGAGGACAGTTGGGTTGGCACCAGTGTTTACACAAATAGCCTGGGCATCAGGGCTGGCAGGCCTGCTTCTGGATGTCAAAGCAGCCTCACAATACTTGTACTGCACAGCTGCAGTGCACCCAGCTTCCATAGGGTCACCAGCCTCTGTGCCAGGATCGCGCTCAATTCGCATGCAATCCCGAGTCAGTGCTGGTAGATGGCTTTTGCAGACAGAAACCTCGTTCACAGCGTCATTCGTGACAGATTCACAGTGAGTCGCGGAACTAACTGAGCAATCTTTCAACTGCTTGCTAGGAACACGCTGCACCTTTTTAAAACTATCACGAATGACGTTGTGCAAGACACTGGCTCGTCCTTCAGGCTTTCTACCACAGACAGCGGAAGAAGCAGACTGAATCTGTTTCTGGCTCACAACTGCTGTCATAGGTGAAGTGGACCTGATGGACTTGGCAGCTGTCACAGCAAGAACTTTGCCTTCACTGTCTGCACACAGTTTAGAGCTCTGTTCTTGCTTGTGCAGTGCCGCAGCCTTCCGCCGGCTCTTCTTTGACTGCACCAGTTTCCACTCACTGTCGCCACACTGGCCGACAGCCTGTGGCACAGCTGCTTTTCCAGCACTGGCCTCCTCTTCCTCCACAGAAGAGCGCACAAGAGCACTCTCATGCTCCTGTGAGGCTCTCCTTATTTTCCTGTCACAAGTGGTGCTTGCACCTCGACTAGGGATCATTGGCTGAATAGGCCTCTCCCCAGTGTTTCCCTTGCATGGTACACTTGTGCCATGGAAAATGGGGGAAGGCAGGCTGTCCCAGGTCCACCAAGCCTTGCTTCCCTTGCAGCGAACGCGGACACCGCCAACGAGCGTAAAGCCAATACCATGAATGGTACTGGCCAGTTGGTCAGTCTCGTGTCTCTGCATGAGAGCACTGCTGGTTTTCCAGACAGGAGCTGGTGCAGCGGAAGGTCCACCTACTGCTGGAGAATATTGAACTGCATGCATACCAAGTGCTGGAAAATCGACTTCCAAGTTGATGGAAAAGTGCTCCTGCCGAGCCCACCCACTCCATGCAGATGCCTTGGACTCCTTGTAGGACTGTTGGATGTGTCTCCTCTCTAGATGGGTGGACAAGGCACAGGCCTCACGGTGCAGGAAGTCTGCCAGCACCTTGTTGCCAAGCCGGCTGGGGTGGACACCATCCCTGCTCAGGAATCCAGGCCAGCTGTCCACAAGACTATCCAGGATAGTGAAGCCCCTCTCCAGGCAAAGCTGTGCGAGTGCGGCATTCACATTCCTGTAGTGGTCATTCAAATGACAAACATCACACAACTGTTCTTCCCCTTGGCGGTACCGATTCTGCCCCCGAGGAAGAATGGCAGAAAAAGCTACATGCAACGTGGGATTGCTTTCGATGATTCCCTGAGCGAGCTGGCGATATTTGTCCATGCACATGTTGACACTGTCAACAGTGTTGTTTGTGCCAACATGTACAATGACAATATCAAAACTGGCCAGCTTGTCAGCAATCATTGAGAGCAAGTGCTCAATCCTTATTCCTCTGTGTGCGGCAACGCTAACAGACAAGCCACGGCGCGATGGGAAATACTGGTCGACGTATTTCACCATTGAATCGCCCGCTACTAACACACGCGTCATGTTGCGCACACTTTCAATTCAGAATTACACCACGAAAAAAAAAAGGAACAAGAAAGTGAATATTTAATCTAAAACACGGCTGTCAACTACGCAAATGCACTACGACACAGATACGAAGCACGTTAACACGGATGACCAAAGAAAGGGCCACGCACAGATACTGCTAAATCAGCCTATACGCGAAAAACCACAAAAATACGTATTGGGATGGATATAAACAACGTTAGTAAATATAAAATAGCAGTGAAAATAAGCGGTTGAGCTTAGATAAAGATGATGTTCGAGGCTTGCGAATATGTAGCAGAACAAGGCCTGTAGACAGCTCGCAGAAGCAGCAACCAGTCGTACTCCAGCAGCAGCAGTAGCAAGTGAGCGTCTGCTGGCCAGCTGAGCCACGTTCCGATTCGGTAAATTCGAACAACGCGCTAAATCGGAAACGACGTATGTCATGACAATTTTTGTGACGTCACTTCCGTGCGGCGCAGTAGCCGTCTCTGTGTGGGGATGGCTGGAGCGCCGCGCGGCGCAGCAGCCATTGCCTTCTTATATGTATACCTTGCTGCAACGAAAGCGCGACACCTTGCCGCATGAACAAAAATAACACCCAGTGTCGTATATTGTTATGGTGTCGCCACCTTTCGCAAAGCAAGCGAAGCTTTGTCTTGCTTTGGTGATTCGGGAGGGCAAAAGACTGTCATAACCTGTTTTTCTTCTACTAGGAGGCGCTGCCTGCAGCAAGCGTTAAACGAGAGTCTTTGAATGTTTCTTGTAGGACTCTGGTTAAACCAACGGCGGCCTGACGAAATAGGTGGCGAAGGTCTCAGACGATTCAAAAAGTACTTCTTTTTTTTTTTTTTTTTTTTAGAACGAGTAGGTGCTTTGATGGAGCAAGTATGGCGGACTGTGGCGCAAAGTAAATTACGCGACATGAGGCATAGAAGCAACAAGGAGGTAGCGACTCGCTTTCTTCCAGTCTTTTGTATAAGCCCCGTTTCACAAATTGTATTTTGCGCTGCAGTTAGGCGTACGCATGGGGGAAGGGGATGGGGCAGCCGCCCCCCTAATCTCCTAAGAGGGGGCGCAGTCATCCCTCTACGTTGCCATATAGGGGGTAGCAAGTCGGCGGGGGGGGGGGGGGGGGGGGGAGGGGGGGCGGGAAAGGCAAAGTGAGCCCCAAACATTGACATGAAAGGGGGGCGGCGCTGTGTAAAACCTCCCTCCCCCCCCCCCCCCTCCCTGAAGGGTAACCTTGCTCACACCTATTGGCTTACGTACGTGATCTCGGCCAACAAGACACGTCCATGCCCGCTCCGTTTTCCCATTTACCACTGGCGTAGAAGGGAGGGGGGATGGCAGGGATATAATTTTTTTTACTTACTCTTCTTCGCATAATTTTTTATTCTGCATGTGTATATATATACGCACTCATACAAGTACTAAATTTTCATATGGGTCACGTGACCGTTGACATCAATTGTCCAACGAGACGGAACGTCGAACGTGACTCAATTTCATATTTAGAAGATACATTAAAAATGCTAAAACAACTCGTTCATTCGGTTGAAACATGACTGAATGTTTTTTTAGCGTTTTTGAAATATTCGCTGCCGCGTCTTATGTTTCAGTAGTAATGTGTACTTTGTATAACTTAAATATTTTAATTTTTATGTAAGCATCTTTGTTATTCCGTTTAGTTTCGGCCAGAGATTTGACGTCGTACCCTCTTAAAGGATGTAGGTGGAAAAAACCAAAGTATGCAGCCCCCCCCCCCCCCCCCCCCCCCCCTCTGGTTTCTTCATTCCGGGTTTCCCACGCGAAAACTACATCATTATGAAGCATGCCACAGCCAGTGGCGCCATTTCGACTTTGACCACCTTGATGATAAGATGTTATTTCCTATATGAGTCACCGGAAACTTCCGGACCGGTCAAGAAAGCCAAGAAACCTGTGAAATACAAGCAAACACACCTATCGACCGGCATGAAATACACCGTCAATGCAAGACAAATTGACACAGCCAATTATTCTTACCAGGCATGGCGCAGTTCAACCAGAAATCATATAAGCAATACTTGTGATCTCAACATGCTTGTTAAAATCGAAACCCGTCAGTTTTTGAAGCTTTTCTACTTCTGTCTTGCAGGTTCACCAAAAGTATATTAAAAATATTCTTGAAACATGGCTTGAAGAGCTTTTAATGTATGAACATTTTCTTGATTGTAACTCTGCGTGTCTGGTATTCAAGATGACAGTTTTGAGTGCATTATGGTACTGTTCAAAGAGGTTGTAATAAGGGTCTTTGACATAAGGGTTCATTGTAATGTTGCGAGGTGGCAAAGGAAGCAGATCAGGATGCATAGTATTCGATGTTCACCAGAACGAAAGATGGACTTTATATAGAAAAACAAAAGAAAACAAAAAAAGGCGTGTTATGTCGAGACTTGGATGGATAAATGGACGGACAGGCAGGTCGATAGACAGACGGATTTGGTGAATGCGCCTTTGGTCACCTAAGAAACGCTTCGCATTTATAAACGTGATAGCGGGTATAGGGCTCAGCCAGAAGTTGTTTTGGGCTGTTCAACCATACTTTGTGCATGGCCTTGTATGTTTGAACCTACCCACCCTTTTGGCTACGCCACTGAAGCCACAAGAGCCACAGACGTTCAGCACATGCCTCTTTGTTTCTCATTTAGCATCGCTCGTTGAGATGCGAAGAATGATATGGAACTGGTTGTGTAACACAGTGGCGACGGCTCGTGTACTTGAGCTAAGTGAAAAGTACTCAATATATATCTCTTCATAAATTTATCTTCGGCCTAAAAATTTACTGAAGTCGTGAATATATGAACGTCCTGTCTTTGTGGGGTCATTATTCCATCGTCTAAAGCGACCTGCTGCCTTCTCAGCACACTGCACGAATAGTTCTTTTTGTTGTTTTGTTTTGGTACGTGGCCATAGGCCGACTCTTTTTGACTCGGAAGAAGGCGACTCTTAATGAAGACATTAACGGTCTCGCGTCCTGAATGCAGTGTACCCGCTTCAAGCTTACGCGTCACACGCCCCATTAGTGTACCCTTTCCATCATATCATGTATACTCGTTTTCAGTTTCTCAGAGCGTCGTTGCTTTCATCACGCGTGCAAGCCGACTCATAATGATGCAGTCCGTTTAAACCACGCTTGTTCCTCGCGTACAGCACTGGCCTGCTTGATTACGCCTCTCCTCCAGCCCTACTTTCGTGATCGCGTAAATCTCGCCGAATCGCATTAGGCCGGCTCGTGAACGGAGCGCCAGTAGCCGGGCGTGATGTGAACTTACACTCCGGACAGCGCGCGCAATATATGGATGCCCGCGGGAGGTCGGCGCCCAGGATGCCCTGACGGCTTGCGCTGAGCGCCGCGAACCGAAGCACGCCACGCAGATCTCGGTGACGTTGACGCAAACTTACGGCCGGTTCCTACGCGGCTCGTTAACTCGGCGGAAAGACGCTAATTGCCCGATGCCGGCCTTTGATCCACGACTACACCGTTATTGCACCAGCGAAGCCAATATTTACGACGACGATATGGCCGCATCTTTATGCCCGCGCCCTTTGGTAAGAAACACACTGCGTCCCCTGTATCCGGTGTTTGCGTATTCACACGCGGCCGACTCCAAACGGCGGTCGATCGTTTGAAGGGAGTTCCGTAGCCCGACGTGCCGTAAAAGTTGTCGCTGTTTATTATCCTATACGTCGACTTTTGCGGCGTCGCTCTGTCAGCTGTGCGTCAAACACTGAGCTGTTTGTTGGCATGTACCGTACCTTTACGTGCTTCGTCGAATTGCTATGAAGTACACGAAAGATGAACGTGTCACGCAAAAGGGTGCAGGTACAACATTGCAGTGCTCTGTATGACCAGGTTGGAAGGTAATTAGTTTTGCCGGTTACGGTGAAGGAATGTCGAGTCGATGCAGGGGCACCGGTCTAGCTATAGAATATGCATTTCCAGGGGGAACCCTCGGGCCAGTTCTATGTTGATTGAAAGCATTTGTGTTTTTTTTTCGACGCTTAATTCGGCAGCTAGTGTTAATGAGGCCGGCGCCTGATGCCATGGACCACACAACGTCAAGTTAGTGTCAGCTTCTAAGCGTTTGAGCTGTTTTCGTTGTAAACACACAGTTTCAGCAGTGCTTGTTTTTGGTGTACCGGTTACAGCTAAAAATAGAAAAATGTGGTATAAACGGGTGCACGTGTGTTTAAAAGTTTTGTAGCCCGAATATATGACACAGGCCGGAGGGGGGGCCTGCGAAAGAAGAGGATGAAGACTGTTTTTGCTGCTTGCGCTCACTCTGTCAGGAGGTTTATTAAAGGACGAAAGAGATTAAGACTATAGAACCAATGATTACTCTCTAATTTCTTGTTTTCAAATTGTTTTAGTTATTCATTTAGTTGTTGTTGTTGTTGCTTCGTTATCTATATTCGTAATTTTTAATTGTTAACTTCTGGTATTTATTTTGTCTCTTGTCGCTCTCAATATCTTAAAAGACGTAAGCTAACAAAACAAAAATACACTACCCGGTTGTTGGCCTATTTCGCAGCGTTCCACAGACTTCAGGCTCCACAGACTCCAGGATTCCACAGACTCCAGGCTCTTCTTCTTTGGAGCTGGTCTGTTTTTAGCTCTGCCATTTCTCTAATAAACGTGTATCCTGTTCACCGCTGAAGGCCTGCTATCGAGTGGCGGAGAGTGCCGGGTCCCGTTCCAATCGGGGAACTCCGCAACCCACCGACACTGCACAGCAGACCACTCCTACGTCCCCACCTTCCCGCTGTCCCGTAGGAGCGAGACCCAGTGATCTTCAGCGGTACCGATGAGCAGGATGTCGAAGACTGGCTGTCTTCGTACGAACGAGTAAGCGTCAATAATAACTAGGACGACAACGACAAAAGAAGAAGGATGACCTTAATTTTAGGTCTGGTGGTCGCATGAGGCCGTCTGTAACATTGTTCTGCCATTCACCAGGCGGGAAGTGCGCTTGTGCCAATACCTACTGTTGGCTGCGATTCTCTGCCTCCCACAGCCAGCAGCGGCGGATGCTCAACTATTTCACCAAGGCTATGGGGGGTTGAGGTACGTCCATAGGCCTTCGCAGAACGTTATGGGGCCATTTTTCCAGATGAGTACCCAGAAAGAACCGAGCACCAGGTCGGTGTGATCCTCTACCCATTGGGAACGACCGGTGGGTTCCAGGTCGGCACTAGGAAGCGAACCCGGTACCTGCTGCATTGAAAGTGAATGCTCTAACCATGTAGCCACCACTGTGGTCAAGAGGAAACACGGCAAAATTCCCATTCTCACATTTCTCTCTATTTTTTTTTTCGGTGTATGACTGAGCTCAGTGAAGACGTGAACATGCGTCGGCTATCTGATTTCGTGGTTGTAATGTTCTATACAGGATATTTTTATTACATGTATGTATTTATTTACCTTTAGTTAGATTTTGATATCAGGTGCTGCGAGGCTTGCAGAAATCCAGCAGCCTCTGAACACAAGAATATAGTCTCTTCGCTGCAGACCATTTTCATCAGAGATGGACAGCTCTTCTTATCTTCGGTGATATTTAGGCGCAAATTACCGTGCAGCAGGTATCTGCCACGACGCCATCAAAGAACCAACAGTCTTTCTCGGGTCGGCATCGTTCTACACTGAAGGAAAAGAGAAACAGAAAAAAAGGCAGCTAATTATTACGTGCGACGAGGTCCACAATTTACATGTCGGGTATCTGTGACGAGCTTAGAAATGTTGAATGGCAGAAGTGTAGGAGTGTTCGTGCTACGAGGTGTATGCGACACACGTGGTGGGGTGATAACTCTGAAAGAACACTGTGGCTAAGGTCGTGATAGAAGGATAGCTGGTAGTTTTCACAAAATACTTTAGATAGTTTTAAGTGCTCCGTCCCATTTGTTCCTTTGGAATCAGTGTGAATTTCAATTTGCGACTGGATGAAGATTTTAGCGTATTGGCCTAGATAGCACGCGAAGCTTAAGGAATGTGAGGAGGTAGAAGGACTTTTCATCGGCCGTCCCCCCACCAGTCGCTGCAGTGGTGATGCATGTCCGATTCGAAACAGCATTGCACGGGACCTGCAAGTCACTTTAAAGCTGCTTTAGTATATGCAATAATGTTTAACTTTCAAAGTCTCGATCGTGAACCACAATCACTGGCGCTATGGTGGGTGACCACTACTAATAAAAGCGAAAATGCAGTCTTTGCAAGATCATCATTGACCTTGTAGACCAATCCCAAACGTTTTCGCAAACATCGCGCCCTTGTTTGGAGAAACGATTGGCTTCAAGAGCAGAGCCTTGGTCCTTCGCTTTTATTCAAGTATGAACGTTCAATCTCAACGTCATTACATTTTCCCCTTTACCTTCCACCCCTGTTTCCTCATTGCTAAGCGCATGACACCGGCTCTTACGTTCATGTCCTTTTCTACCAATCTTTCAAGTAATGGCCCCTTGTGAACGGCACAACTCACAAACAGCCGTAAAGCAATGTTACTATTCCTGAGAGAGAGAGAGAGAAAGAAAGGCAGGGAGGTTAATCAGGTTGAACTTGGTTCGCTGTCCTACGGGGGGAATGGGTAAAGGAGATGGAAAGAACAGAGAAGGAAAGAGAGGAAAAATAAAGCACAATAGCACGGATTCCCAGAAAGCCATAAAACTGTGAACTGTCGCAGCATTCGGGTTGACTTCGACTGTATTAGATGAATTACACTGCAATCCATGATGTTGAAGAATGTTTGCCAAGACTGGCTCCAAGATATCTAGAACTTGCAGTGCACCTCGATCTTATGCTGTTGACAATCCAGCGAGGAGTGTTCGCATCGTGCTTGTCAATGACCTCAACAATAGTGAAGGTGTATACAACCTGGGCAATGCGCTCGTGTATGTACCCTTGATGGCACTGATAGCAACTTACAGTGTAAACGAGACCTTGTATGATCCTGGAGCACAGGCTACTTCAAAGCATCGCCCATCTTTCAACGTCACGTAACCTCGGACCCTCCTGTGGTCACCGATTCGACAGTCGCCTGCATGCATTTAAAATAAGTGTGGTTTTGCGTTAATCTACCGCAGTCTCACCGCATTGTTGAACTTCTCATTAGGCCTTCAAATAACAAAATACTGAGCAGATGATCTTCACCACAATCTTATTTTGACGGGTAACCTCTCTGCGAAAGTGGGTGGCCAGAGGAGCTGACCACACGTCTGCTATTGCAAGCATTTGCTGATCTCGCCGGCGTTCTTCATGAGCGAACTGCTCCTCGCGCGTTCTCGCACCACTCCACTCATGCTATGCACGACCATTAGACGGTTACCGTATATGTTGCCTAAAGGTAGCATATATGGTAACATTAGACAAACATGCCAACAAACGTTGCCAGGGCTACCAAACAAACAAGAACACTCATCACAAATGAAACCGAAAAGAAGCGGAATCACCAAATGTTCTCATTCTTGAAAACACCCCAACTTCAATAGAATGGATGGCAAGCTCAGCTGCTGAAACCAGAGGATATTTTTGCTTCTGTAGCTCTATAAGCGCACTTATTTAAAGTCTGAGTATTTCCTATAGCTGAGATATTCTATTGTTCGTAGCTTTAGCTGCTTTATAAATATCGTTTCATCGTTGTTTCCGCGGCAGAGCCTCACTTTCCGCCAATTTAAGCGGAATTTTCACTACATCTTGTAAAAGTCTGGTGACGTTTTCCTGTATATGCATTTATGAGTGAGAGCGCAAAGGAAATGACTTTTCTTACCATCCTATCATTTATAGCATGTAAGCAATTGGGATTCAGGTTTTAACGAACACTGAACGACAACGTCACAACTGAATGGAATAGTGTCGGAGTTCTCCACTCACCGTTTGCAAACTGTGCTTGGAATTGGAGCGACCGAAAAGGTGAAGGAGGTCGAAGAGCTATACTTTCGTCGGATAGCACAGCGAATACCAGGAAGACGACGACGACGCTGGGCCCGTTCGCCATTTTCTCAGGGTTTTCCCCTTATTATTCGCGTTAAGGACAAAGACACTCCGCGCCGTTATATATATAGAAAACTGTAAGCGTTCAAAAGTGTGCTAGTCGGTGATCAAAGGCTCGTCACACTCTAGAGCTGTGATCCCGGCCTGCGCACGAGGTGAAGCAATCGAGCGCTTGTTGTGTGCGCCATTCATCATCGCACCGCGATCGGCGATGGTGGCTCGCACTGTTTTCCGATGTGCTTCGACGACACGTCCATATTTCGTCGTGAAAATATAGCCCAACGTCGCTATATAACTCATCGAGTGTGCAAATGAGCTCAACGATGTGGCTGGCAGTTCAACGCGACGGTGACGTGACACCTGGTCAAGAGTGCGTGTATAGCGCTGGGGCGCCAGAACTTTCGCGTTCAGAAAGTTTGCAGCTGCAGTGACAAAACCGCTACTCGGCCTTTCATCGAGGAGAGCTAGACTATACCGTTACTTCAGCTCACATTAGGTGATCTAGCTGACAAATGAACGCTGCTAATCAGTCCTATAATTTGACAGTTCAACAGCCGCTGTCGTGACCCCTGTGCTTGACATCTTTTGTAGGATCCCCATACCTGCCCATACTGGCTCTCTCTGCTGCAGCGCGCAATCCCACATTCTATGTTACAGGTAGTTACTGAAACAGTGTAGCGAACTGAAGCCACTACTTACCTCCATAGCAGCCAACGTGGCAACTTGAAATGGCTGAAATGCTCCGGAACGGCTATCGCAGCGCGAGCGAGTACAGTGTGCTATGGCTGGTGTTTATCCCCCCTCCTCCATTTAGGTATTTTCATAATGACATCAAAAATTGATTCCTTGTTCAACTAATGTAACGAGATGAAGTTAGAAATGTGAGGTAGATGCACAGAAGACATTCGATTACCTTGGCGTGCACTGACGAAGTTCCCAAGCACAGCAGTTTTATGTGCGTATACCGTAAGAAACAGTTTCTCCTTCACTTCTGCGTAAACACCCAATCCCTAGAGCAGGTATGCGAGATGATGCTTGGCTTTTTTTTGCTCCCGGCTGCTTGGGCTGCTGTTGATGCACCAGTTAGCTTGAGGAGAGTGATGCGACAACATTTCGCAGAAATAAATTTTCCGTGAATAAGGGAAAAAAGTCCTCACCCCCCTTTCTTATCCTATGCATTTGTCATCAAACGACAGACAGACAGACAGACAGACAGACAGACAGACAGACAGACAGACAGACAGACAGACAGACAGACAGACAGACAGGCAGGCAGGCAGGCAGGCAGGCAGGCAGGCAGGCAGGCAGGCAGACGCATGATTCAGCTCAGAAAAACAAAAGGTACAACCAAAACGAACCGTAAAGGATGATCACCATGCGTCCAAAGGCAGACAAGCGACAGCAGGACATCGAAATCATCAGAAACTCAGGATAACCAAGCATCTACACTTTTCACCTTGTCAAAGCCAAAGGTACAAGAGCAACGTACACAGAAAACAAGTGATGTGGCTATGGTAATGTCGATGCTCTTCCTTGCTTTGAAGGCAATCCTGCGTGTATTTCCACTGGCAAATGACCTTCCAGAGGTGACCGTGATCTTTTCATTAGAACCTCTAGCAGTACAACAAAAATTGTTTTATAGCGAAACGGCTCTGCTAATGAACAACTGTTTCCGCAAAACAGCTGTGTTTCAGTGGAATGCCAATGGCCTTAGGTCCAAAAGCGCAGACTTCAGGAAGCTGGTTGCTTAGTATAGCTTCCCCGTTCTGTGTTTAAATGAAACCAAAGCTGGCCCTGGCTTTAGGATTTCTAATTATGTCACACATGCATCAAGAAGAAATCCAGGCTTGAGCAGGGCACTGTTATCGGTACGGCGCGACGTATCCTCTTTTCTTTTATACTCGTCGGGCTAGGACGTGCCAGAACGTGTAGGGTGCAAAATTCAATTCCAGAAACTTACCATCACCATAAGTTGTGTTTATTTCCAACCATCGACACGCATCTCCGAATCATCCCTGGTTCATTGTTTGGGTAAAACCCAGAAACCTGCCCTCATCTGTGCAAATTTTAATGCGCACAATACCACGTGGGGTAGTACTTATGCCGATTCACGTGGGAGAACACTTGAAAAAGAAATTAGTCGATGTTGTCTTGTACTGAATGATCGATCAGTAACGTTTTTAAGAGGTTATAATTATGCCAGTTGTCTAGATTTGGCTATAGTCTCCCCTGACATTGCACGAGATATGAACTGGTGTACAGACCTAGAAACACGAGGGAGTGACCATTACCCAGTTCTCATGCAACACCCAAGAATGCAAGTTCAAACGCAACATTGATTTCAAAGCTAACTGACTGGAAACTATTTTATGAACATAATGGACGTGACTTGGTGGGACTTGATGAACTGGATACATTTATATCTTGCATTAAAAGCAGTTATTTCCATGCGACAAGGTTTGCAGCCGTCCCAGCAGGGCACTGTAGTGTAGATGCATACTATGAGCGCCTACGAGCAATTAGAAGATGAGCAGAACGTCGCTATCGCCACACTGGAGGCTAAAAGATTACAATTAAGGAGAGTATGGCCACACACATCAAATATAACCAACACATGCAAAAGTTAGGTCGGGAAAATGGTGCGATTTCTGCAATTAATTAGCCCAATTCACTCCACTTCCGAAAATCTGACAAACAATCACCGTTTAAGTCATCCAGTATCACAGTGAAACCCATTCAGAGCCTTGGCCATATCTCTTGAATTATCTGATCGTGATGTTTCCAATACATTATGCACAATGCTGACTAGAACTGGGCAATCGGTTCTCAACACTACTGCACTGCCTAATTCTCTAGAGCAGCAAATCAAAGATGCATACGCTTTATGACATGCTCAACTGGATAACATGTATTCTCAACCAGAGTTGCGTACAGCTTTATCACTAATTCACGCAAGAACGGCAACCGGTCCCGATAACGTATCGTACAGTGTTTTGAAAAATCTAGGATCCAATGGCATGCCAGTTCTTCTACGGATATACAACGACATGTGGACGAAGGCGTACGTTCCAATGTGTTGGAAGGTCGCGAGAATCGTCCCACTGCTGAAGCCATGTAAATCACCGCTTTCGCTTGATTCACTCCGACCGGTCAGTCTCACCTTCGAATAACGCGTTCGATGCTCTAACCACTGAGCTATCACGGCGGATCAGTCAGTCTCACTAGCTGTGTATCTAAAGTCATGGACAAAATGGTTGACAAAAGATTACAGTAGTGTAATGAAGCTAACAACTCTCTTACAGAACAGATGGCTGGCTTCAGACGACGACGATGCACCATGGACTGCGTCTTCGACCTTTTTACATTCGTAGAACACGAGACGAGCTGTGGAAACATGGCTGTTGCAGCGTCATAGATATTAAGAAGGAGTTCGACTCCGTGAGCCACCTTTCTGTGCTTTACGGGCTTACCTCACTAGGGGTTCATGGTCGCATCTTTCAATGTATCGCCAACCTCCTGCGTAAGAGACAAATATACATTTCAACCAATAACGGAGACAGCGATCGCTTCAACATGAGCAGAGGTGTATCCCAAGGAAGCGTTCTAAGTCCACTTCTTTTCAATGCTGCAATGGCAGGTCTTTCAGAAGTGCTTCCCGAAGGCTCGAACATATCCATGTATGCAGACGACATATGCTGATGGACGTCCCACAAATCACTGGAAGGGATCGTACATTGGGTTCAACAAGGAATAAATGGAATAAATATTACCTTAAAAAGCGAGGCATGCAGATTTCTCCCGCCAAATTCGTAGTTCTGGCGTTCACTAGAAAGACAGTGAAAAACTTGAAACTTTTTGTATATGGCCAGAGAATCAAAATCGCACGAAAGCATCGCTTTCTTCGTGTTACCTTAGATAGCCAACTCAGATGGAGTCAGCGTATTGCTGATCTAGAAAATCAAGTGAACAGCACCATAAATGTTATACGTCGCATCACGGGAACAAAATGGGGCGGTACATCAGCGTCTCTCCTCCACGTCCATTGTGCACTAATCCGAACGAAAATTGCCTACTCTGCGCCAGTTCTCCACAACATCTCTCAGACGTCGCTACACCGACTTTAGCTGTTACAAGCACGAAGCTTACGCATATGTCTGGGGGTTCCACAGGCAACATAAAGTTTTCTGACACTGGCAGAGGCAAGAGAACCCAACTTTATATTAATTAGAAATGTTGAGACATGTCGGCACCGCTTTCGGTTAGTCACGCAACATCTTTCACATCCGCTCATATCCAACATCGTGAACCGGGCCGGAGCGCAAATACACCTTGTGTACCAACAGTACATTCCCCGGCTTCCTGTGTCGACACATTGTCCACTGGACCAAAACTACCCGCCATGGCTACTTGAGCTACCAACTATTGAAACGTCAATAAAAAGACTTCGCAGCAAACATGAAGTGCCAATCGTTGCCGCACAACAGTTGGCGTTACATGACCTGTTTGACAGGTACCAAGAATACACTCACGTGTACACTGACGGCTCCGTCACCAAAGAGACAACGACATCAGCATTTATAATTCCGGAATTGCACGAAGAATGTGCATGCTGGTTGGGCCACCCCTCCTCTTCAACAACGTCGGAGCTCGTAGCGATTTTGCTAGCCATAAGCTTTATTACACTGTCAACGACACCAAGAAAATGGGTGGTAATTACAGACTCTCTGGCAGCACTCGCATGTGTGGAAAATCCTACTTAAAGACACATTGACATGCGTATAGTATACGCTATACTAAAATAGCTTTCAGAAGCTACGAAGTCGAACCATCGGGTGGCATTTCAGTGGGTCTCCAGTCACTGCGGAATTAAGGGAAATGAAATGGCGGGTGAGTTGGCGAAAGCCGCTCATAATTATACGCAATCGTGCCACAATACGGTATCTAAATATGATGCAAATAGAATTTTAAGAACAACAAAACGTGAATTATGCCTGTCTACCTGGTTCAGAGCCAAAACAAATGAATCGATCCTATATTTTGTTGATCCTAATCTTGAATGCCAATTAGACCGTGACCTCCCAAGACGTATCAACACACTCCTACACCGCCTACGACTCGGAACTGCTTACACAAAGCACTTCCTACTTCGTATTAAGCGTGCAACATCGTCAGCATGTTCATGTCACCACGACGATGAGGATATTTGTCACCTCTTTCTCGACTGCCCGAAACACGACACACACCGAAGGCGACTGGAACAGGAACTCCATAAGTTGGATGCCGAGCGGCAATCTGCATTGAGTAAAATACTAGGTCCATGGCCATCTAAAACAAATGGCAAAGCAATGAAGCGGCTGCAACACTTTTTCGAAGAAACTAAGATTTGTGGCGACTACTGAGCGTACGAATGTTAAAAGTGAGCGTGGTGTCTACGTGTTTGTTCTGCCCACAGGAGTAATTTTGCTCTGACCCATGTAGGCCTGTATGTATGTATATGTGCTATTGTTTTTTTTCTTTATTTGTTCCAATCAAGTGGAAAAGGGTAGCCGTCGCCAGGTAACGGTGACAAAAACTTCTTCGTTTATTTTCTATTTCAATAGAAACATAACACAAAGAATATATCTGTTGCGGAATGAGAGGCCACTATGCGTACTGTTACGGCTTAATGAATTACATTTATTCAGAATTCGTATACATATTTCCACAGAGGGCTGCCTGTGTTGCCGCCATAATCCCATCTTGCCTGTCGAAAATATGGGTGTCACTCCAAACAATGTTCTCCGAGGCCTCCACATCAACGTGCCGCACTTCTGAAAGCAGGTGCTTCTAACATCTACCGAAAAGGTCCATTACGCTGCTTGAAAGTTCTTCGGGAGAACCATAACTGCAAAGAGTTTTTTTTTTAAATTATCAGTCGATTACATAATGTTGTAGGTTAATAGAATGCCAAAAAAAAAGGCGAGCTTCCTCTATAAGCGTAGGCTTGAAAGAGTGAAACTATGTGATTCTGAGGACTTTTCTGGTTCCTTCTAGATTGTTTATATAGGCCTTAGGTCACGCAGATTGTTCCTAAGTTGTTCCAAAGTTGTTACTAGTCTCTAACTAGGTAATATTAGGCAGCTTCTACGTTGATTTTCAGCGCTGAGAGGTTCGAGTTAAAGCTCAGACGGTCGCAGACAGGATACTGATCCCCAAACCCAAGAGACAGAATAAGTCAGTCGCGCTAAAACCAAATGATCGCACCTCTGATAGAACCACGGGCATGCCATCGTTGGCGTACGCCTACACCTTTCTTTGGTGGTCTTCTCGAAGTTCCCATTGCCTCGTGGCCGTCATCGCCATAGCCGCCGTCGTCCTGCGTTCTCTCGATATACGTGCTCGGAGTCTTCGGCTCGCAGCCGTTACTTCGCAACCACTTTTGGGGCTCATTTTTGTATTTTTCCATATTTGGTAGACCAGTGTGAGTATATGGCCAGATTTGACCAATTTCTGCGGCGCGCGCCCATTTATGACGATGATAGTTTTTTTGACAGGTCACACACACAAATTACGGCTATAGTTAAAGAGCCTCGCTTTTAATAAAGTGCGGGGTCGCAGGTGAGACACTACTATAGAACGGGTAAAGACGTAGATTAGCCTGTTCTCACGCTTACCTGAGAGAGAGAGAGAGAGAGAAAGAGGGGGAGAGATAGGTTTATTTACAGAACGGCTGACAGGCCAGTCTGAGCGATAGCATGCTCCAGGCTACTAATTGATGGCAAAGGGAAGAAAAAGATTAATGTACGAGAAGAGTGAACATACATTATTTTTCAACTGAGAAGGTGATATAGCAGTGCATTTGGTCAACTTCTTTCGAAAAAAAAAGGCTATAACCGCTCTTGTGACAGCAGTTGCACCGATGGTGTCAGGCCAAGGGCCTAGCACGGTCTCATAATGACTTACTGCAAAATCATTCAGTAGAAGAAATCAGTGTAAGTCGGTCACGTGCCCATGTTGGGCAATCATAAAATGTGCACTCCGGTGTTTATGGCACATCAGAGTGTTCACGCTTACAAGAAAACACATGCATGCAAGTAAGTGGCCCTCTATAAGCGCACCTATTAAAAATTAACCAAGAGTATTTTGCCAGGATACTGGTCTAGTACATGGGTGAAATGAAACTTGCGGCTACTATAAATAACTCGGTGAGAACGTATGCTTAGCCAGTCATTTATTTGTTGTTTTGGTAAGTACAAAGCATGGACTACGAAGACATGGAAGAGAATATTTGGGGCTTGTATAGTTAAAAGCAAATTTGAGGCAGCATGCAGCATTGTGACTCCAAATTGCCATCCCGATAAAAGCATCCTCTTCCAGCAAACGAGAGCATACATCGCTTCATCCTGAAGGAGAAAAGAAAATGAAGTCATAAGGAACAAAATTACATTTTAGCAGTTGTCCTCGACAATCTGAACATAGCCGCAAGAGGTTTGACAATACCTGCAACCCAACACATTATATGTATTACAATACATTTTCAAAATATTGCTACATGCATGCAAATTGAGATTCCAGGGGGCGACGCGCGTGTGTGCCTGACGAGGAAGACGAAGAGTGGTCTCCGCTCGGTATCATTTCTTTTTATCCTGTCAACAATATTCTTATCAAAGGAAAAGATCGAACCAATTGATAAGCTAGGTTTAAAATAAACGTGGAAGTAATTTTATCTTTCGGAGGGATTACATTAGGTTATAGCCACAGGGAGGTTTGCTCTGCCGTGTGTGCTACATAATGGATAAAAAGATTACCTTGTTAGTCTATTGTTATTATTATTTACGGCTACGAGACTACGTGAATGCCTGATTTAGCATACTTGATGATCCTGCCGCCCGGTTCTTGGCCGATCCCCCTTAGTGGGCGAGTGCCAGCAAAGCTGAAGGCTCATCATCATCATCATTCTCATCATCATCGTCTGTTCTACTGTTCACGCCGCTGCTGCTGCTGGTTTGAAATATATTTCATCCACAGCCTCGTAGATACGGCGTCTCTCATCCGTAACATAATTAATGGAGGTGGAACGTTGCCCGTCCTCACCACGTAGCTTCGCAGTGGCCGCACCGTCCAGCCTCCGGCCATGACTTGTAATGATAACCCCTTTCACCGCCATCACCTGGAGCGCCAGCTACTACGTACCTTGCGATGTCCCACCCCCGTGATCCCGGTACGTTCTCCGCCCAGGCTGGCCTTGACGTCGACTACTGGCTCCGCATGTACGAGCGCGTTAGCCTTTCTCACCGATGGGACCCAACCATGATGCTTGCCAACGTAATATTTTACTTGGATGGCACCCCGCGCGTATGGTTCGACGCTCATGAGGCCGAGCTCACCAGCTGAGACATCTTCAAGGACCGACTACGCGACATCTTTGGGGACCCGTCCGGTCGACAAACGGCCGCACGACAAGAACTCGCCAACCGAGTACAGTCATCAACCGAGTCGTATATCTCGTACATACAGGACATGCTCGCGTTGTGCCGCAAAGTGGACGAGCAAATGACCGAGAGCGACAAGGTGGGCCACATACTCAAGGGAATCGTGGACGACGCTTTCAACTTGCTCGTGTACAACAACGTCATGACCGTCGATATCATAATTAAGGAATGCCGCCGCTTCGAAATGGCCCAAAACTGCCGAGTTGGGCCTCAATTTTCACGGCTCCCTAATACGGCTGTCACGTCAACCTGTACCGATCTCGGTGCCGCACCACCCTTGCACGAAATTGTCACACGCATCGTTCGGAGCGAGCTTGAGGCGGCCTGTCCGGCGCCGTTTCATGCACTTCCACTCGACCAGGGCACCGAGCAAACACTTCCGGCGGTGTCAGTTATTCAGGCAGTCGTCCGGCAAGAAATTGTTAACCTTGGTTTTCCTGTCGCCTGCTCCGTGTCCCGACCGGACTACAGACCGATGCCAATAAATGCACCACGCCACGACCCATACACTCTGCCCAGATCCCGCAATCCGACGGAGTGGAGAACAGCAAACGACAAGCCAATCTTCTGACGCTGTCACCGAGTTGGTCATGTCTCCCGCTACTGCCGCAGCACTTGGACGCCCCCCAGCTGGAGCAAATTTTATTCTTCTCCTCGGCCATACGCGGGCCCCCGTCGGTATTCGCCCAGCCTTGAGTATCCTGCTTCCGACGCACCTAACAGCCGCTCTACCGCACATTCACCGTCACCGCAACTCCACCGTTCTCCGTCGCCCCAACCCCGCCACTATCCATCGCCGACTAACTATGGATCTTCCCGGATAGAAAACTAGATTATGCAGCTGCTGGAGGTAGTGCTGCATAAAGTGCGACTGACCCAAATCCTCCGTTGACGCTACCTACTATTAAGAACTTGCTGGAAGTGCATGTGGACGGTCTTTCTTTGACGGCTTTAGTTGACACTGGAGCTCAGGCGTCTATAATGAGTGCTCGTCTGTGTCGCCGCCTCAAAAAAGTACTCACCCCTGCTGCAACACAAGTCGTCCGTGTCGCTGATGGTGGAACTGTAGCCGTCATTGGAATGTGTAGCGCTCGTATTAGCCTTGCCGGCCGCCATGTTACTGTTTTATTTACCGTGCTCGACAGTTGCCCTCAAGACGTCATCTTCGGGATGGACTTCCTATCGGCTCATTCTGCCCTGATTGACTGTTCCGCCGGCACTGCCTGTTTAGAACTTCCCCTTCTCCTGAATTCTCACCCTGAACTCCCGAACAGCCTGTGCACCACTGACTTCTTCCGGATACCACCTAAAGCTCTCACATTCGTTGAATTGGCAACACCCTCTACTGTGCCCGACGGTGATTATATCGTGACGCCTATTCCTGATGTTCTCCTGGCGCATGACATTACTGTCCCACACTCCGTCGTAACCATGGCCTTTAATCGAACATATTTACCTGTCATCAATTTCGGTTTTATAAGACAAGTGCTACCTCAAGGAATATCCGTCGCCACGCTAAGAACCTTAATTGTCGACCACGTCACCTGTTTTGCGGCAGACGTATGTCCCGATCACCCACGTCACTAGCAGGATGCCACGTGCGTGGGTGCAACCTTAGGCTCCATGATCGCCCCGGACCTCAAACCTGAGAAATCAGCCACGCTCTGCCGCCTTCTGGTTTCATACCGCGACATATTCGACATAGACAGCTGTCCACTCGGCCAGACTTCACTCGTCAAGCACCGCATTAACACAGGTGATTCTCATCCCATTCATCGGCGACCATACTGGGTGTCTGCCACCGAGCGTAAAGTAATTCAACAAGAAGTCACCGAGATGTTAGCCAAGGAAATCATTGAACCCTCTTCGAGCCCTTGGGCATCCCCCGTGTTGCTCGTTCAAAAAAAAAAAAAAGATGGCACGTGGCGCTTCGGCGTTGATTACCGCCATCTGAATAGAATCACGAAAAAGGACGTTTACCCTTTACCCCGCATTGATGACGCTCTCGATTGTCTCCACAGCACCCGATACTTTTCTTCAATAGACCTACGTTCTGACTACTGGCAGATTGCTGTCGACGAAAAAGACCAAGAGAAGACTGCATTTGTAACTCCAGACGGCCTATATCAGTTCAAGGTTACGCCATTTGGGCTATGCAACGCCCCAGCCAGGTTCGCGCGCATGATGGACTCTCTGCTACAAGGGTTCAAATGGTCAACATTTCTCTGTTATCTTGACGATGTTGTTGTATATTCCCCAATATTTGAGACCCACCTTCAGCGTTTGTCAGCTATTTTCGACATATTCCGCACTGCAGGCCTTCAATTAAACTCATCGAAATGTCACTTCAGACGCCGGCAAATTACAGTGTTGGGTCCCCTTGTCGACGCATCAGGTGTGCAGATGGACCAGGAGAAAATTCATGCTGTCACCAGTTTTCCTGTACCCCGGTCAGTTAAAGACGTCCGCAGTTTTGTAGGACTTAGTTCCTACTTTAGAAGGTTTGTGAAAGGTTTCGCAACCATCGCTCGACCCCTCACAGAGCTTCTGAAGAAAGACGTCACATTTAAGTAGGGTACCGCCCAAGCTGCTGCTTTTTCTCATCTAATCACGCTTCTGACGACTCCACCTATATTGGCTCACTTTGACCCATCCGCTCCGACAGAAGTCCGAACCGATGCTAGTGGTCACGGGATTGGAGCCGTCCTAGCCCAACGCCAATGAGGACACGACCGAGTTGCCGCCTACGCTAGCCGCCTCCCCACAGCTGCTGGGCGCAATTTTCCATTACAGAGCGTGAGTGTCTCGCTCGTGTTTGGGCAGTCTCAAAGTTCCGCCCATATTTATATGGCACAAATTTCTCTGTAATAACTGGCCATCATGCGCTATGTTGGCTTACGTCACTGAAGGATCCTACTGGCCGGCTCGGGCACTGTGCTCTGTGACTGCAAGAGTATACCTACACGGTGACGTACAAGTCCGGACGCCTACATCAGGACGCAGACTGTCTGTCTCGCTACCCGGTTGCTGAGTCGAGCACTACACTTGACATCGACACCAGCCCTTGCATCTTTTCTCTTTCGCAAATGACATGCATCGGTGACGAGCAGCGTCGTGATGCGTCCTTGCGTGTTGTCATCGAGCTCCTCGAAAAACCATCTTCCAATCAGTCCCATCGCTCATTCGTGCTCCACGATAGTGTATTATACCGCCAACATTTCGAGCCGGATGGACCTGCCCTGCTGCTTGCGATTCCGAAACACCTTCGCTCGGAAGTTCTAAATGAACTTCATGACCTTCCGACTGCCGGTAACCTTGGTGTCTAACGCACTTACGACCGAATACGCCGACGCTTCTTCTGGCCAGGGCTTGCACGCTCAGTCAGAAGATACGTTGCGGATTGTGAGAAATGCCAGCGCCGAAAAACGCCATCGACACTTCCCGCCGGATGCCTTCAACCACTTGACATTCCGTCAGAACCGTTCTTCCGCGTTGGCTTGGACCTACTTGGCCCTTTTCCCTTGTCTTCCTCGGGTAACAAGTGGATAGCTGTGGCCACCGACTACGCCACGCGTTATGCCATCACACGAGATCTTCCCACAAGCTGCGCCACAGACGTCGCAGACTACCTCCTCAAGGACGTGATTTTGCAACACGGAGCCCCACGGCAACTGCGTACAGACCGTGGCCGCACCTTTTGTCGAAGGTGATAGCTGACATCTTGCAGCCCTGTCAAACGAGACACAAGCTGACTACGTCATACCATCCGCAAACCAATGGACTCACGGAGCGTCTAAATCGAGCTCTTACAGACATGCTCGCTAAGTATGTTTCTACTAACCACACCGACTCGGATCTCGCGTTGCCGTACGTCACATTTGCCTGTAATTCTTCGCGCCATGACACTGCCGGTTACTCTCCATTTTTTTCTGCTGTTTGGCCGAGTACCAACATTGCCTCTAAACACCGTCATACCGTCCCCTGCGGGACCGACCAGTGAATGTGCCATGGACGCTTTCACTCGGGCCGCTCACGCACGCGAAATCACCCGTACTCGCCTTCTGACCTCTCAAGAGAAGCAACGGCGTTCGTATGACCAACGACACCGCGACGTACATTTTCCGCCCGGTTCTTTGGTCCTGCTCTGGTTTCCGACCCGTCAGGTTGGCTTGTCAGAAAAACTGCTTACTCGCTACACAGGTCCATACCGAGTCCTTCGTGTGGTTACTCCTGTGACATATGAAATTGGTCCTGTCGCCCCATCGCCTTCATGTACCCAACAGGCTACCGATATTGTACATGTTCCACGCTTGAAGCCCCTACACTCTCCTAGTGATGTTGACATTTAGATGCGCCAAGACGGCGCTTCTGCCGCCGGGGATTTTGCTACATGCATGCAAATTGAGATTATAGGGGGCGACGCGCGTCTGTGCCTGAGGAGGAAGACGAAGAGTGGTCTCCCCTCGGTGTCTGTTCTACCGGTCACGCCGCTGCTGCTGCTGGTTTGAAATATATTTCATCCACAGCCTCGTAGATACGGCGTCTCTCTTCCGTAACAATATGTACACGCAAAGAGCTTTTGGTTAGGCGTCCACTGAGCACAGCTCGCATCGGTTAGTAAGCTTGCAGCGAATCCTAAAGCTTGTTGGAATCGTCTTTAGCGTCGACTTATACAGCAGACGCATCTTTACAGTAAGGTCTTTCATATTGTCACAGAACGAGCGCTAAAAATGAGCGCGCCGCCAAATTCTTGCGACAACGGGCGGGAGAAACGCCGCGAGGTCAAAAAAAAAAAGAAGAAAACAAACATCCAAGGCTCCCGGGCGCGCGCTCTCCCCGCAGAAGCATGGCTTCGCAGACGAACCTCCTCACCCCGCATCGGCGGCCCAGCAAGCCCGCGATTTTTCTAGAACGAACGGGGCGTGGTCATACCGAGTTGAATCATCCTCCGGGGAGGGCGGTCGAACCGTCTCGCACCTCTCCCCAGCTTTCGCTGCGTATCGCGCCGACGAAATGAGGAGAACCGTCTGGAATGTCGCGCGCAAGGTATTTAACCGAGCAGCCGAGATGAGAGATCAGGAGGAGACGGAAGTTAACGCCAGAGCGCGTAGGGATTCCGCCGTGTAGTCGGCGAAGGTTTGTCCGTAGGGACGAAGCCGGAGATGAAGAGGATTTCCACCTGAGGGGTGAAGGCTCGGGCTACAGGCAAGAGCGTGTGTCTACCGCTATCGAGCGAGGACGCGTGGCAACAGCTGCGAGTGTGAAGCCGACGTGTTCCGGCGAAGAAGTTTGGAGCTGGAGAGTGGCCTATTGAAGACGGGAGTTTTCCTGGAAGAGAAACTCCGGCGAGGTTTCCTGGAAGAGAAACTTTGAGGGCCGCGGAACGACAACAACGCTGGACTTTGAGTGAGTGATTCTCGGAAGAGTATCATCTCGACTTTGGCTCCAAGAACTTTGGACTGAATAGGTTTTCTATCTCTTTAGTCTTTAAGTGTCTTGGTTGTTCAATGCATGCGACTGCATTGTAGTGCGTATTGTTGTCCGTGTCCGTTGTTTCAAGTGTGACTGATTGTATTGTGTAGTACGTTGATTGATTGGTTTGATTGGTGACATATTGTATGCAACTATTGTGGAGTGTGCATTTTTGTGTATTGTTTTCGATCTGCCATTATTGAGAATATAATTTTGCTTGTTTATCAACTCTCGGCTCTGACTTGTTCTTTGGGCCACAACCGGCGTCTGCTGGCGCGCCAATAAGGACCACTTCTAAAATTGTCCACGCTTTCGTGGTGCGGTTCGGGGGGCCGATACTTCGGCTCTTGGAATTAGCCCGGCGATTGCCTCCCGAATTAACGGGACTTGTGTGACACATATCTAAAAAAAATTAGAGGTCGACTTTCGGAGTCGTACCTTTATTGATTAAGACCTTAAGTATGTCAAGTATGTCCGATTGTAAACAGCATTGCACGGGACCTGCAATTGTCTGTAAAGTCTGCTTTAGAATTCTAGATTAATGTTTAACCTTTGAAGTTACGATCATGAATCAATATCACCAGCGCTATGTTGGGTGACCGTTATTATAAACAGCAAAAATGCAGTCTTGACAGAATATTCTTGATGTCATAGCCTGATTCCAAATGTTTTCGCGAACATTGCGCCCTTTTGCGGAGTAACAATGGGCTTTAAGAGTACAGCCTAGGTCCTTGGCTTATATTCAAGTATGCACGCGTTCCCTCTCACCGTCATTACCTTCCCCTCTTTACTGTCTACCCCTGTTTTCTCACTGAGAAGCACACGGGACCAGCTCTTGTGTTCATGTCCCTTTCTACCAACCTTTCAAGTAATGGCCGCTTGCGAGTGGCACAACTCACAAGCAGTCGTGATGCAATGTTACTATCCCAAAGAGAGAGAGAGAGAGAGAGAGAGAGAGAGAGAGAGAGAGAGAGAGAGAAAGAAGAGGCAGGGAGATTAATCAGGTTGAACTTGGTTCACTGTCCTACCAGGGGAAGGGGTAAAGGAGATGGAAAGAAGAGAGGAGGAAAGAGAGTGAAAATAATATACAATAGCACGTATAATAGCGTGTACCGCGGATTCCCAGAAAGACATAAAACTTTGAACTGTCGCAGCGTTCGGGTTGAGTTCGACTGTATTAGATGAATTACACCGCAATTCATGTTGAAGAATGCTTGCCAGGACTGGCTCCAAGATATCTTCAACTTGCAGAGCGCGTTAGCCATATGCTGTTGTCAATCTTCGACGATTGGCGTATCGTGCCTGTCAGTGACGTCAACTAGAGTGATGATGTATACAACCTGGGGAATGCGCTCGTGTATGAACTCGTGATGGCACCGATGGCGACTTACGGTGTAAACGAGACCTTGTATGATCCTGGAGCACAGGCTACTTGAAAGCATCGCCCATCTTTCAGCGTCACGTAACCTCGTTCCATCCTGTTGACACCGAATCGACATTCACCTGCATGCGTGCATTTCAGAAAATTCGGTTTTGTGTCCCACCGCTGTGTTGGACTTCTTACTAGGCCTTCAAATAACAAAATACCGGGCAGGTGATCTTCGCCACAATCTTATTTTGACGGTTAACCTCTCTGCGAAAGTGGGTGGCCCGACGAGCTGACCACCCGTCTGCTATCGCAGGAATTTGCTGCTCTCGCCAGCGTTTTTTCACGAACGCGCTGTTCCTCGCGAGTTCTTGCACCGTCCCACCCATGCCAAGCACTGCCGTATATGTTACCTAAAGGTAGCATATTTGGTAACTCTAGGCAAACATGGCGACACAGCACCTTTATTTATTTATTTATTTATTTATTTATTAATTTATTTATTTACTGCAGAAGTACTGCCAGCCTCACACATGAAGCCTTAGGCAGGGGTGGGTGATACAAAAAAGGAAACAAATATGAATATACAACAGGAAAGGAAACATGTCACGCAGAGCTACACGATAAAGAACTAGTGCATCAAAGTAAACCGCCATTACTTACACAATTATAGTGCTTTACGCGTACACGTACAAAAAGAAGTAAAGAAAACATAAAAAACTATGACGATAAACATCTGGACTTGTGTTGCCGTTATGGACATGTGTTGCCATGTGCTACCAAGCAAACAAGAACACTCATCAAGAAAGAAGCCGAGAAGAAGCGGAATCATTCAATTTTCCCATTCTTGAAAATACGTTAATCATGATAAAAATTTCACTAAAATACGAAAGCCAGTCTAAACAATCATACAATTGCTCTGTGGAGCGAAAATATGCGTAACTATGAATGAAAGCACTGAACTACATTTTAACACTGCTTCCAGGTTTAGTCTCAATTCAGTGGCGCGTATGCAAGCACATAATTATTGTCACTTATTGATTCGCCCAACGTATGTTTAACTTCGATAGTCAACCAGTGGCGTGCGTACGGGGAGTGTTCGCCTCCGTTGAAGCGGAGCCCTGGACAGGCCTACGCACTCAGCTGCTGAGTCATTGACAAACATTCTACTAGTGAATGACAAACGCGCTTTGGTGAACGTTATGAGAACTAAGATTTTTCGAAAAAATGTGAATAAGCCCCCCCCCCCCCTAAAAAAAACGCGACAAGTGACTGGAACGTTATACAGATGAGTTGGCTAAAAAAAAGAAAACCCAAATCTACGCGGTACTGGCAACTTGCTATGGAGTCTTAATCATGTCCTGCTTATAGTGCTAGGTGTAGCTTGCAGTTTTACCTTTCTTGTAGTCTCTCTCTCTCTCGGACTCTGATTAAAAGCGTACACGAGCGACGGGGTGATGAATGTATTGAATGCTTTTCAGTTCTTGCATCGTTCCTTATACATAGACTTTCTGCATATTTTTCCCCGGTGAAGCATTAAGACATTTAAAACTTTCAAATTGAAAAAAAAAAACGCTGTTGCCCTCTTGGAAGTGGTGAAAGAAATAGAGTGCTATTTTATTTCACCCAAAGAGCAATAGATGGCAATAAAAAGTTTGCGTATGAACATGCAGCGACAGGAAAGGTTTAATGTGGATGGCCGGCTCAGCTGCTGAAACCACAGGGTATTTTTGCTTTTGTAGCTCCATAACAAGATTCATTTAAACTCTGAGTATTTGCTGTTGTTGAGACATTCCATTGTTCTTAGGTTTAGCTGCTTGATAAATATTGTTTCATCGTGGTTTCTGCGGGAGAGCCTCAGTTTCCACCAATTTAAGCAAGATTTTCACTACTTCGTATAAAAATCTGGTGATGTTTTCCTGTATATGCATTTATCAGTGAGAGCGCAAAGGATGTAACTTTCCTTACTATGATATCATTTATAGAGTGTAAGCAAGTGGAATTCAGGTTTTAATAAACACTGAACGACAACGTCGCAACCAAAGGGAATATTGTCTGAGTTCTCCACTCACCGGTTGCAAAGTGTACTTGGAATCGGAGCGACCGAAAAGGTGAAGGAGATCAAAGAGCTATACTTTCGTCGGCTAGCACAGCGAATACCAGGAAGACCGCGACGACGCTGGGTCCTTTCGCCATTTTAGAATCTTATGGTTTTCCCCTTAATATTCACGTTAAGAACAAAGACACTCCCCGCTGATGTTTATATAGAAACTGTAAGCGTTCAAAAGTGTGCCAGTCGGTGATCAAATGCTCGTCACTTTCTAGAGCTGTGATCGCGGTCTGCGCACGAGGTGAAGCAATCGAGCGCTTGTTGTGTGCGCCATTCATCATCGCACCGCGATCGGCGATAGTGGCTGGCACTGTTTTCTTATGTGCTTCGACGACACGTCCATATTTCGTTGTGGAAATATAGCCCAACGTAGATATATATCCCTTCGAGTGTGCAAATGAGCTCAACGATGTGGCTGGCAGTTCAACGCGACCCTGATGTGACAACTGGTCAAGCGTGCGTGTACAGCGCTGGGGTGCCAGAACTTTCGCGTTCAAAAAGTTTGCAGCTGCAGTGACAAAAGCGCTACTCGGCCTTTCATTGAGGAGAGCTAGAGTACACCGTTGCTTCAGCTCCCATTGGGCGATCTAGCTGACAAATGGATGCTTGTACTCACTCCTATATTTTGAGAGTTCAACAGCCGCTCTCGTGACCCCTGTGCTCGACATCTTCTGTAGGATGCCCATACCTCCCCATACCGGCTCTCTCTGCTAAAGCGCGTAACCCCCATTCTATGGTACAGGTAGTTACTGAAACTGTCGCGAACTGAAGCCACTACTTATCTTCATAGCAGCCGACGTGGCAACTTGAAATGTTGAAACGCCCCGGAACGGCGATCGCCTCGCGAGCGAGTACAGTGTGCTACGGCTGGTGTTTACCCCCTCCTCTCTTTAGGTACTTTCATCGTGATACCAAAATGGTTCCTTGTTCCACTAATGCAACCAGGCGAAGCAGTAAATCTGAGGTAGATACACAAAAGGCATCCAATTACCTTGGTGTGAGTGTGTGAGTGATTATAAATGAAAAGAAAAGAAAAGTGAGCCCCGTAACTGTCACTCAGAAGGAGGACACCTCAACAGTAGCTCACGAGGGGGGGGGGGTTAAAGGAGGGATTAAAAGGATAGGATTAAAATGTAAAGAGATAGAGAGGAAGGAGAGAGCGAGGCGCAGGGACAGTGAACGGCAAAAAAACGATGGATGTAAGGAGGAGATAGGAAAGATGGTTAGCCTTCAAGACCCGGCAAAAAATTATTTGTATCCAGATATTTGTAACCAGAATTTGTAAACAAATTGCTGTGCACATCAAGATTTGACTCACTCTTGGTGTGCAGAGCGATTTTGTTTGCGTACCGTAAGAAATAGTTTCTTCTGTACCTCTGCGTAAATACCCATTCCCGATTTCACCATTGTGACGGATTTACCAATATGAAACAGCTATGCGTGATGATGCTTGGCTTTAAAAAAGCTAGAGATCATGAATAGATCTGGTTACAAATCAATTGGTTGCCGAGTCATGAAGGCTACAATAAAGGAAGAAGAGTAAAGGACTCAATGAATATATCTGTCGCTCGCGGGATCAGAGGCCACTGTGCGCACTACTACAGCTTCGTGAAGGACATTTATTCAGGATCGTCATACATCTTTTCATAAAAGGATCTCTGTGTTGCCGCCATAATTTCCTCAGGGCTGATGAAGATATGCGTGTCACCCCGCAACATGTTCTCCGAGGCCTCGACATCAGCGTGCCACGCTTCGCAAAGCAGGTGTTCTCTCTGTCTGTCGAAAAGGCTCATAACGCTGCTTGAAAATTCCTCGGGCATTCCCAGGAACTGGTGAAATCTGCACGTGGTGTCATTTTTCGGTGGCAGGATTGGCAGCCTGCTGTAACTGAAGGGGAAATAGACGAGCAAAGTCATATCTCTTGAAAAAATCTATTTGTAAAAAACGACTCCTGGTTTATTGTAGCAGACACCCACTGGTACATTTTGGTAAAATTGCAGTATCACACTGCAAAACGTGTGACTTCCCAGGACTATTGAACACCGCCTGTAGAAACACATGCGATCCAATTGTTAAACACTCTGGGAAGGCACGCAGGTTTCAGTGTGACACTGTAACTTTGCCAGACTATTCAAATAAATCTTTGCTGTGTAGAACCAGGAATCATTTTTGATAACTAGCCTATTTCATGAGATATGATCTTTTTGTTTATTTGCCATCCAGTTACGACAGGTTGCCACTTTGGCCGACGAGAGATTGCGCTACGTACAGATGTCCCCAAATCCTGGTCATGGGAACCAGAACTGCGGAGAGTTTTTAAATTATTCTTTGATTCCATAAAGTTGTCCGTTCATCAAATGTCAATGAAAAAAAAAAGGCGAGCTAGCACTATAAGCGTATCTAGGCTTGAAACAGTGACACTGGACGATTCTGAAGACTAGTGTGGTTCCTTCTAGATTGTTTATATAGCCCTTAGGTCACGAATATTGTTCCTAGGTTGTTTAAAAGTCATTACTAGTCTTCAACTAGGTAATATTAGGCTGCCTCTACATTGATTTTCAGCGCAGAGAGGTCCGAGTTAAAGCACAGACAGTCGCAGACACGACACTGATGCCTAAACTCCATAGACAGAAAGTCACACTGAAGCCAAATGGTCGCACCTCTGTACGGGCATGCATGTCGTAGTTGGCGTACGCCCTATACGAGATTTTGGGGTCTTCTCGGAGCCGCAATTGCCTCGTTGCCACCATCGCCATTGCCGTCGTCGTCCAGCGTAACGTACACAGAGTCTTCGGCTCACAGTGGTCACTTCGCAGCAATTTGTTGGGCTAATTGTTGCCTTTTTCTCATTTGGTAGACCAGTGTGAGTATATAGCCAGAATTGCCCAATTTCAGCGGCACATGACCATTTGTAACCATCATAGTATTTTGACAGAGGAGGAGGAGGAAGGAAGGGGAAAGACAGGTAGGTTAGATTTTTTTTTCGACGGTCCACACCCACAAATTACGGCTAGCTAAAGAGTCTCGCTTTTAATTAAGGGCATGCTAGCAAGCGAGACACAACTACTATACAACAAATAAAGACGTAGGTTAGCCTCCTGTCACGCTTACCAGAGAGAGAGAGAGAAAGAAAGAAAGAGAGAGAGATCTATTTAAACAAAGGCAGAGAGGTCATCCTGAGTGATAGCATGCTGTAGACTACTAATCTACAACGGGGGAGAGCAAAGGAAAGAAGAAGTATAATTGATGACGTTGGTGAGATAGAGAGGAGAGTATATAGAATCCTTTCTAACAGAGAAAATTTTATAGCAGTGCATTTGGTCAACTTTCTTCGAAAAAAGGCTATAACCGCTCTATTGACCACAGTTGCACTGATGGTGTCCGGCCAAGGGCCCAGCACGGTCTCATAATGACTTACTGCAAAATCATTCTGTAGAAGAAATCAATGTAAGTCGGTCACGTGCCCATGTTGGGCAATCATAAAATATGCACTCAAGTGTTTCTGGCACATCAGACTGTTCACACTTACCAGATAATACATGCATGCAAATAAGCGGCACTCTATAAGCGCACCTATTAAAAATTAACTTGGAGTATTTTGCCTGGGCATTGCTCTACTATTTGGGCGAAACGAAAATTGCGGCTACTATAAATAACTCGGTGAGAACGTATGCTTAGCCAGTCATTTATTTATTTGTTGTTTTGGTAAGTACGAAGCATGGATTACGAAGACATGAAAGTTAATACTTGGGGTTTGCATAGTTATAGCAAATTAGATTCGGCTTGCAGCATTGTGACTCCAAAAGGCCATCCTCATAAAAGCATCCTCTTCCAGCAGGCGGAAGCATGCATTCCTTCATCCTGAAAGAGAAAAGAAAATGAAGTCACGAGGAACAAAATTACGTTTTAGTGATTGTCCTTGACATCCTGAGCATTACAGTGATGAATTTGGCAAAACCTGCAACCTGACATCTTTTATGTGTTAAAATCTATAATCCGAATGTGTACCCGCACAGATATTTCGCTTAGACGTCCACTGTGCAGACCTTGCATCTGTTAGTAAGTTTGTAGCAAATCCTAAAGCTTGCATACTTGTTGGAATCTTCTTTAAAGCTTACTTTTACAGCAGAAGGGTTCTTTTTTTTTGCAGTATAATCTTTCATATTTAAAAGAAAATTAAACATTAAGGTCCGACTGTGTGCGTCGCAGCTCTGTTTGTCAAGTTATTACTTGTCAATTTATAGTTGTATTACCCTTAGTATGTTATGTATCACCAAGTATTACAAATAGTTTATATGTGCGTAATACAGTCATCGATTTCCACTAAGTATGGCCCCTTTTGCTGCGTTACTAATAATACCCCATTGTTTCATGGTCGCATTGTCTTTAGCATAACCATTATTATGTGTGAGTACATTTTAAATATACATCGTTCATCATAAGCTTCGTGATGGTATCTTGCATTGCGGATAAACTGTTTCGTAATCCAACAAAAGCACTTGCGGTTTGCGTTTTACAAGAAGCCAACGATTCGAAGCTTATGCCACGTCGTTCTTACGGGATGAAATGCAGCAGGCGTTCCCTGGGCTTGCACCGTGCTTGCACGCATTTTCCGTCTGCCAGGGTAATATAGGCTTCCCACACAGATCTGCCGCGGTATATGCACCTACCTGAGCAAACAGACGGCGAAGAAAGAGAAAATAAAAAACCGGAAGGATTCTGAGTGTCTGCTGCTTTGTAATTACAGTTGATCAGGTCTTTTCTTCATTCTGACAGCCTTTCGGTGACAAATTAATTCCTGATAAACGCTAGCTTCGTTACGTTATATACGCGTGCACGTTTCACAGTTTTCAAAACTGCCGCTGAATTTATTACACGAAAAGTGGCGCCTACAAATAACGATCAAATAAGATAGATATAGTCATTTCTTTGATACCCTATTTAGGTTGTAAGCCATTGCTTTTGCTGTGCCCTTTTAACATTCGTTCACTTTTGATGCCATTTGTACAGTACGCAAGTCAACTCAAAGCGAAGTTGGTTCGAAATCAGTAGACGATATGACCACCCACACGTACGGAACGGGGCTTAACCAAAAAAAAAAAAAAAAGAGATGGCGGTCTATCGCGTAGTAGAGGTGCATGTGAGCTTGAAATGCTATTGGCAAAGCAAAGTGGTTGGAAATGATATTTGTCACAATAATAAAATGGGTATAGTGGATGTCCGCAAGGGCACACCCCGCCCAACCACACCATACCACACCTCACCACACCCATATGGGTCCCACTTTTTTGTCTGCCTGTGCGCTATGATTATTGGCCTTTGGGTAGTCAGCTGTGCGGAAATGCTATGGGTTGCTGACCCGAAAAGCGAGGTTTCGTTCCCAGCCATGGCAGTCACATTTCAATAAAGGCGAAATGTTAGAAGTCCTTCGGCTGTGCGATGTCGGTACGTTAAAAAAGACCAGACGGTCTGAATTTCCGAAAGCCCTCCACTATGGCATGCCTAGTAATTATACCGTGATTTCGGCAGGCGAAACTCCGGTTACTAATATTATCACTCAGCACCGAAACTTCCGCCTCGTGCTTCTATCTCTCGCATTTTAGCGAAGTCAATAATGGGAAGATATATATCAGAAACCGAACTCACCGTTCCGGACAGACACTTTTACGGGGCCACTGGGCGGTGTAATACCTCCAGCTAGCGTGACTACAGCGCCGAATACAAGAAGGAGAACGGCCCTGACGCAGGGTCGACGAATTAGCATGGCTCGTGCTGCGCTTGTGGCGGATTCCCTGTACTGGCTTAGCCGGCTTTGAATGCGGGAGGCCAGAGACTATATTATATGCGCGTCTGGACCGCCGAGACTCCGGCGCTGTCTGGGGAGAAGGAAGCAGCGAGCGACGGCTGCCGCTTCTGCCTGGCGCTGTCCGAACTCTTGAAGTTTCACGAACGGCCTCGTGTTTCTTTCGGTCGTGAATGAACTACATCTTTTTTTTTTTTGCTAGCAGCGTGTCTCTAAGGACTACTTCGCGTCAACTTCAAAAGAAGCGCCGTTAACAGGGATGCCTTTCGCAACTATTTCTTTCTATTGAATACTTGTGTTTTGTCCCTGTCGTCTGCACTGCCTGCGCTGACGTCTGAAGCCTCGCTTTCGTCATTTTTCTTTGTTATATTTGGTGTTAGAAACTAGCGAGGTGGACCACACCAAGCGTTACGTTGTGCAAGACTCAGAGAATTCTTCTAAGAGGTCACTCCCTAGGACTTATGCGTCATTTGAGCTTTGGTAGGTGTTTTTTTTTCTGCTTGTAGAAAGCGATTGATCATAATGGGATCGTGTTGAAGGTTTCGAAATTGGGGTAAGAAAAAGCGCCCAAGGATTGTGTATTTTAAATTTATTACTGGTGTGGCTTATGCGGTCGACAAAAGAAGACGAATTATCAAATCCTATTGGAGAAGCCTCGCGAAGACTAGCCTATATACAGTCTATAGTCAGTTCAAACAGCAGCAAGCATGGCAAAGAATTAGTGAATAGGAAGCAATACAAGTGAAGTAAAACATCTTATTTGTGGATGTACTACTAGTATGGAGAAGCGCAAGAGGGCCGATTGGTATAGCATGGAGGGGAGGAGAAAGAAGGTGGGGCGGGGGCTTAAGCTTTTGCACATTTGTGAAATAAATTTTCTAATATACTATTGGTTCTCTCCACGAGTAAACCTGCAAAAGCATGAATTAGCATTGCAGACCGATATCACTTTTTAATTAGCAGTAGTGTGTGTGTCTTTCTTGCAAAGTGCTCCGATGTAGCATGTATGTGCATAACGTGGCGTTAATTCGTGAAAACAACTGAGGGTAGCTGTCATACCTTCACGCGCAAGAAAACAACGAGAATTTTCTCGCGTAAAATAATCCTACATTCATGCTTAGTAAGATTCTTGAACTTAAGAACCACGAAACGGATGACGGAACGATAAATGTTGTGCATAGCGCTAAGAGGCAGGAAGCGAACTGTATAGTAAAGAGAACAAACCGGGGTAGCCAACGCTGTATCTGGCGTTAGGAAGACAAAGTGTAGCTGCATAGGTCACGCACCATATTTACTGAATTGTAACGAGAGTATTGAATTGTCATAACGTCCAGGAAGAGAAAAATTGAATTTTGTTATATGATTGTGGCCCGATAGGCAACGTTAGATTGCCGAAGTCGAAAAAAAAAAACAAAAAAAAAACTCTTGTTACATTCGAACAGGAGCGTGGGCGAATTTTTTTTTTTTGGGGGTGGGGGGGGATAGAGGAGAGGGCATGCTTTTGATCCGATGTCGTGTCCTGGGAGGTAAGTACGGTCGACTGTCATTTTATGCTGTGGATCTAATGGAAGCAGCCATTTCGTAGGGGGAGGAGGGAGGCACCGGTTAGGTGTGCCACCCCCTGGCTACGGCACTGCATTGAAGTAAATACGGTAATGTGAAGGGCATCTAACCATTGATGAGTTCGATCTACAGAATGATTACAGGGATATAGAAAAAGACCATGGAGGTTTTGCTGGGGACACAACATCAGAACGTTCGAAGGAATAAAGTAAAGCTATTTCCCATAGGATGGGGTAAATCAGAGATGATTTTCAGATGTCTTTGTCTTGCCGTGAACAAAAAATTAGTTGAAAGCGACAATGATAAGGATTAGGAGGAACTGAAGACCTACGATAACACCTGTAATAAAGGAAAAGTATATAAATTCGGGTGCTTCTTAAGCGCTTTTGTTTGAATAAGTTTAATTTATTCCTTTTATGAACGTCGCTCCCCACCATAAGAATAAAAGATTATTAGGAGAGCAAAATTTTATGTGATAGTTTTTACACTGTCCCTCGCTCGAGAGTCTGAAAGACAATTATATCAGACTCCCGCCCTCATTCTTTTTGACCATTTGCGTAGCAGTAAACACCGACATTTGATAGTCATCGTCATTTAATTTCCTAAATATAAATATATTACATTTCTTACCGTCCACAGGAACTTCTGCGAAACATTTTTAACAAATATCTCCATCCATAACAGGAGTTGAACCAACGCTGTTTTAATTTACAAGGCACACATACAATAAGTCTTATAAAACAAAATAATTTCAGCCATTTTCATCTCGAAGTACCGCTGGGCCAGGTTTGCCAGTGGTGGCTTTTTTCGTCAAATTGGCTAATTTGAGATGCCCATGGCGACCTAAAATTTTGCATGGCGACACGGTGCATTTTTTGGCAATTTTCGGCTTAGGTCTCGACTGATTTGTGCGTTGTTTGCTCAGTGTTTTCAAAACGAATGGCCGATAACATTTTTTCTATCTTTCGTAGTTTTAGACTTACCAGTCGAAGGCGCACTTTACGTACGATTCAGTACGTCTGCCCTGTTTCTCGCGTGTATCTCCTCAGTTAAACTATCGTGCAGGCACTGGTGCATTAACTGGTGCGTCCGCCGGCAACTTCCTAGCAAAATTTAGGTCGTGTGCGGCGAGGTGGTGGCGTTATACTGAGTTTTTTGGTCGCTTTAAGAACTTTAAGCTTATTCAATGCTGCGCTTCTGAAGTGGCTATAGGTGACGGTTAGGCCACGTGCTTCAACCGCAGGTCCACCTTGCCGACTTCTTCATTGCTTTAGTACCCCCTCATTCGGCATGTAGAATTTATATTAGGATACTTCTTGGGCCGGCCAAGAAGTTGGCATCTTTGGGCAACCATCACAAACTGCACTAGGGCGAACGTGTAGCGTAAGCATGACCGCACAGAAAGCGTGGCGCGGGCATTACTATACGGTTAAGCAGTATTTCCAAATTTATTTCCGTTGTTTCGTAATTAAGTTTTTCAATTATCGGGCACACAATTTCACTGCAATAGAATTCTCTAAATCTGCAGAAAGGCTACGCACACCGTCTCTCTCTTCTTGTAGCGACGGCTTCACACTGAAACCATCACACATTTTGTTACGAGGAGCTTGCATTTAGGAACGCTGCTGGTGCATGCATGTTCTTTTTCAGTGCTCACATGGTGAAGCGGGTGATGCGACTGGCATTGAGAAACGACAATAATTATTTGGGAGTTGTGGATGGTAATTAGCAATATTATTACTAGGTACGCCACACGTATGTAAAATGGCGACTTTCTAGTAAAGTTTGAATAAAAATGGCAAATTTTGGCGATCGCTCATCATTTGGCGAATTTAAGTCGCAAGTCAATGGCAAGCCTGCAGTGGGCGTTGCCAAGCGTTACTATTAGTATTATATGGATGACATGACAAGACACCAGAAAGCCCCCTATTATACGGCGTCTCTCACAATCATATTGCGTTTTCGGGACGTTAAACCACAGACAAAGGAATATGTATATTTCTTAGAAAGCCCTTTTAAAATTGTGCGGCTGCTTTAACCAGACCCTCTTAATGATGTCAAGACGACTGCGGTGCTCAATTTCTACATACTAACTAACTTTCTAACACGTATAACGGTACATCTATCCCCACGACCAAGCAGGTTTGGATCTTTCTTCGCATCTTCTTTAACGAAGGTTATTTCTTAGAAGAACATCAACCTCAACAGTAAATAATAAACTGTCCAGATGAATGCTTGTATGCAAGGGCTGCTTGGAAAGGACTCGTATTAAGAATATTACTCACCATTTAGAACGTGCACATGCTTTGCTCTTAGCGACCGCAGCGACGAGGCGACATCGGACAGCAGGGCACAGACTAGCAGGGTGGCGAATACTCGACCGGTATCGAACATCTCGCGACGGAAGTGTGCCTTGATCACCAGCGAAGAAACAAGACCTTGTATCCGGCCGGTGTACACACGCGTGCTAGGAACCGATTATGACCGGATATATATCACACGAGCGGCAGGCGCAACAGTATATATATCTTCTATATTGGCTGCGGCGTTTATATCGGAGGCGAAGGCCTGAACGCGGCCACATTCACCACACTGCATGCTCCAGTCACGGCGCTACGGTTGCTTCGCTTTTGCCGAAGTACAAGCGTTGACAAAGGCTTCGCGTTTGGGACAATAAGCCACGCGGTAGGGCACTTAGGTGAACGCGTTGCATTGTCTTGTACGAACACAGCCGGAGAAACTGGTCAGTACTCGGGGCTTCTCAGCAGTGACAACCACGTACGGCTGCACGAACCTTGCGAGTTCCGAACGTGCGTGAAGGTAGGAGCACGAATGAACTCGCCACTAACAAGTACAAGCTTATTTATACGCCCCCATCACAGAAACAGGGCGTCTCGCTCGCTCATTTTCATCTATTGATCCACCTGAATGGGAGTGGCAGCTTGGCTGCTATCTTTTTCTTTCGTATTCTTACATCTCCTGCTGCGCCTTGTTCCTGATGAGGGAGCCTTAATTGACGAAAAAAAAATAATGCAGTCACAACATGTTCGGTTGCCACGCGTTCAGTGCCGTCGCGCGTGGCAGTCCTGCTCTGAACTATATAATAACGGTGACTCAATCGCTTTGTCGATTGAACGCATATTTAAAGACGAATACAGAAAGCAACCTTTTGCGGGTCGCCCTAAACTTTTCCGGAGCGCGAGTTGTTTTGAGTTGTCGGCGAACTTTTTTTTACGTGTGTAGGCACTTGAAGTGTATAAAGCTCACTTGTTCTCTAATATGTATAGCGCGAGTGCTAATTGCGGCGAACTAAACGAGTGTAGCCAGGTGCGATTGATTGTCAGCTTGTAAATGTCTCGATCGAATGTTATGGCTCTCTTCGTAACACGTGTTTCTATTGCGAACGAGTTGTTTAAAAGTAGTAGGCATGGTCGATAGGCGAAACAACGACAATACCGGTGGCCGTGCCAGGTTAGAGCCTAATACTTCAGGGAGGCGATGTGGATGCGATGACACTGACAGATTCACGACGGCTGAGCGCGAAGAAAGATATGATTTCGTCAGCATAGGCATGTGCACTGCGGGGGGGGGGCGCAAAAGAGTGCCCGCCCCCCTTATCTACCAGTAAGGGGGTGGGCGTTGAGCGTCACCAGACAAGTACAAAACAATTATTGCACAAATAAACTGCTGATGTGAATTCTCAGCAGCGGTGAAATGGTCAACATAAGAATACTGTTGAAGATAATAGAATTAACCTGTCCGGGAATGATATCATGGGAGGAGGTTCTCCTGTTCCCCTCTTTTTCCATGACTCACTATATTATCTGTCCCTCAAGCCCTACTTGTGTTCCATGCCCTCTCCATGATGGGACGTGGGTATGCACACCCGAAGAGTGAATCTTGCTGAGACCCATATATATCCGCCATTCTTTGACCATAGTAATGAAGCGGCCAGCAAAAACATAATGCAATAAGCCTGTATTATACTGCGAAATGACAATTGCTCATGTAGAAACTTTATAAAATAAAAAAAAAAATTTATTATCTAAAATCGAAGCTTGGGCGAGTGGGTTCTTGTTTGTGCTGCTGTGTTTGCATTGCTTCGATACACGCCATAAAAAGGCCTTGCATTCAAAGTAATAAGTTGTGAGTTCAATGTTGTGTGTCTCTGTACCTTCTTAATTGTTTCGTCTTTTTGCCCCCGTAAATTCGTGATGAATTTTATTACAACCGAGAACAAAGTGTCGTGTGGCCTTGGCTGGTGCTTATTGACGAATTGGTGCAAGATCAATCACAGCTGAGAAATGAAACGTTGCCATTGCGAGACTCAGTTTCAAAAACTATTTTTTAAATTAGCATTACTTTTGATAAGTGTTCTTCAGTGATTTAAATACACTCTATGAAGATACCTCTTGACCCTTTCTTTACCGATTACGTTACCTTGTTAATATCATCTGAAAAAAGACCTATTTTTATTTCGCTCTTGCCACCCCTGCGGACTATGTACTGGCGAATAAAATTCATCCGCTAATAAGGCTTAGGAATGCTTGTGTAAATGTGGCGTAAAGCTTTCTTAAACCATATTTCGAAAATATGTTCCTGATTAGGCTACAAATTGACCATGTAAGGGTTTATATACTTACAAAGAAAGAACACACAGCGCTAATACTGTCTGAGATTTCTTTTCAGAAAAGACATAATGCTCAGTCATGAAACACACTGTAAGTATTAGCCGAGATTGTATAATGTTAGTTTTTTAAATGAGGTTTTATTAGTTCATAGAAGTGCCGGTAATGACCCACGGTATCATCATGGAAGCGGTCAGGGTGTGCAGCCCATGGCACGATACCGGTGTGTTGAGGTGGTCGGCTGAGGTGGAAAATGTCAGTGTTGCACAACAACTGGTACAGCAAAAGTCAGGTCGTTTTCAGCTGCCTGCCCTATCGAAGTACAATACCGACCCCGATGGCCGGCATTTGATCGGGATAGGCTCGTGTACTAAGACATTGGTGCACGTTAAAGGGTACCGACACAAAAATTTTGGCCTCATTTTTTGTTGTTGCAATGTGTTCCTGGGGGCCTGTTAGTTATAACACAACACATCGTTTTCTGGAGTGCACGACAAATAAATAATTGCAGGCTCTTTATTATCGACCAGTGTCAGTTTCGATTTCAAAAACGACAAGCGTACGGGTGCAACTGTTAACACCTAGCGTGTGCAACACTCGACCACGTCAGCACAGAGAACTGTGACGCACTTCCGCGCGGTTTGCACGAATACCTTTTTTTGAACGGAACACGGAACAGCAATGTTATCAAACCCAAAACTCTCAACTCGTGCGTCGCGGCCACGGACTCGCGAGCAGCTGCCGAGTAATAGTCTGCTGCAGCAAATGCGACCAAAGAAAAATGGCGGCTATTACGTCGTCGTGACTTGCTGCAGTGTGGTCACGTGAGGGAAGTAGGTGGTTCCAAAGGGTCCCCTTTGAGGGTGTCAATAGCGCGATGAAGTTGATCGCTCACAAAAACATCAAAATAATTTAAAATACATTCCAAGCTATATTAGCCGTTGATATTTTGCATATGATATAAGCATGTAGCCCGTAGGCTATTTCAACAGCAAAAACTTGTGTCAGTGTATCCCTTTAAAAAATTCCAGGTGGTAGAAATTCGCCGAGCCCTCTTTTATAGTGTACCTCGTATATATCGTGGTTTCAGATGTAAAACCCGACCTGTTATTACTGGTATCATCTTTTTGCCGTTGCATTGTCTCTGAGAGCTACAGTTGCTCTTCAACTACGAGGCCACTTACCTGAGCCCACATTTGGCGGCCAAAGTGGGACGCTTAAAATATTTGTTTTGTTTCTTTATATGGATCGAACTGAAGATAGAGCATTGTAAGCAAACGATAAATAGTGGCATCTAAACAGTTTAATGAGTGTCAGACGAGCAAGACACGAAAATAAATATGCATAAAAATAAACAGCCAACAT
Source organism: Rhipicephalus microplus (assembly GCF_043290135.1). Taxonomy (NCBI): domain Eukaryota; kingdom Metazoa; phylum Arthropoda; class Arachnida; order Ixodida; family Ixodidae; genus Rhipicephalus; species Rhipicephalus microplus. The sequence goes on along the minus strand of NC_134701.1, from coordinate 248,743,436 downwards.
GACATCACATTCCAGGGTTTTGCTTTTTGACTATTCTGTGTGGTCGCTTGAAGTGTTTCTCCATCGAAGGCTTAAAGTAGCCATTGTGAGGTTCTTCTACTCTCGGAGGTGTTCGATGAACGCGTTCTGACGAATGCGCGTGGAAATCGCATTCCGGATGGTCGCAGCATTGGGGATACCGTCCCAGCTTTCCTGAGGCGATGCGACAGGCACCGTCACTCAAGTCGACGACAAACTTGGGACACCTGCGTCAAAGGTGTCAAAGCTCAAGTTGATCAATATAAGAAATGGTTGTAAGTGAAACCTAAATAAATAAAACTCAGGTATGCTATCCCACTTGAGCACCCATGAAAAAATGAAACAGTTCGCGCGGGGACAAGGATATTAATTCTTGCGTGCAATATATTATTTCCACTTGTTAGTTTAGAAATCTCACCAGATGTAATTTTCTGTTAACTTACACTTACACACTAGGAATCGTCGTGCCCCATCGCAATTTATTGGAATTGTTATAACCAAAAAAGAGTACTAACGTGTGAGTTATTTTCTGCGCTCACTGCAGAAGGGGTACGAAGTCGCTAGGTCTTACGATTCCCTTTATGAGAAACTTACTATTGAGTGGACTAGCAAATTTCGGTTGCAGTTCATGAGTGCGCAGCATATACAGTTTAGCAAACGACGACGGAGGACACTAAAACGGTATTCAGGATGATCGTTATTTGCAGGCTTTCTGGGTGATTTTCTTTGTATTGCCACAAGGCAGTAGTGGGATTGGGGCATAAAGCGGTAGATACAGGGTCTCTGCTTGGAAAAAAAAAGACTATGAAGTGGATAAATACTGGTCCCAGCCCGCCAGTGTGTCAGCCATTGTCATCGCAAGTAAACACCATAAATATCCGCAATTATACGTTTTCTTGTAAGATTATTTGTGGAGGTGCGGGGTATCAGAGGAGGCAGCTGCTGCTGTTGCGGCTGTTGTTGCTCTTGTTGGTAAGCCTGTCGAGCCACAAGGCAGTAGTGTGATTGGGGCTTAAAGCGGTAGAGGGCCCAGGTCGTGTAGGGGACCTGGATCGAGAAATCATCGGCGAGAGAGATCGGAGGCCTTGGGGTGATGGTGATGCTGCATTAACGACCCGGTCTGCAAATCCTCTGTTGAAGATTCCTACACGCCGCAATATTTTGGACCTTTTGGTGGATGACGTAACCGTTACAGCCCTCATAGACACTGGCGCACAAATTTCAGTCATGAGCGCCGCTCTCTGTATCAAACTGTGAAAAGTGATCACGCCTCCTCTTAAGTGTGCAGTAATGCTTGCCAATGGGAGGACATCTACCATTCTCGGCATGTGCACCTCTCGCGTGTGTACTGCTGGCCGCCAGACCGTCGTATTGTTCACCGTACTTGAGCAGTGCCCACATGACGTGATTCTCGGTCTCGACTTTCTCTCTGCACACTCCACCCTTATCGACTGCTCGACGGGCCTTCTTCAGTTGGAACTGCCCTTTGACGCCGCTGTTGCCCGTGATGCTCAAAGTCGCCTTTGTGCCACCGAGTTCCTGCATCTTCCGCCGCAAGCCACGACTTACGTGCAGCTCGTGTGTGATCCGCCTGTGCCCGATGGTGAATATGCCGTTTCACCTATTACCGACGTTGTGCTAAAGCACTCCATTGCTGTCCCGCACACCGTGGTGAGAGTACGCCACAACCAGGCCTATTTGTCTCTTTTGAACTTTGGTTTCTCCGCGCACGTGCTGCCTGCTGGTATTAAACTAGGCGTCATGTCGTCGTTGCAAGAGTGTGACATCTCTGAACTGTCAGCTGAGCAACGTTGGTTGGTTGGTTGGTCCCAAGATGGCTCAACCCACTACGGGGGATCGGCCATGAATGGCGTGGCAGTGGGATACAAAATAAATAAAATACAGTAAAATATATGAAATAGACTAAATACGAAAATAAGTAATGAGTATGTGCTTATGAGATTAGCATGGTAGCCGGTTTGATGGTTATATATAGTTATATATGGCTCCATATATGTCCCTTTTGCAATGACGTAGTTCCGAAGCCCCTAGGGAGAGTAGTACCGTTTCAGACAGCTCAAGCCCGTGTTTTTGGAATGCTGGTATTACAAATTTTAGGGGCGAAGCTCCTTATGGCGTGGCTTGTGCGTCCATCGTAGTACGGAACCACCAGTGGCACATACCCGAAATAGCGGTCCTTACGATTTCGACCTCCAAGGTGGTTCCGGTGAGAGATTTCTTCTGTGCATTGTTGAACAATAAAAGATAGTGCTCAATGCACATGTTAATTAATGGCTGCTAAGGGGAAATGAGAGACAGGAGCATTTTGCCTTATGTAACGTGCACGCTGCGATCCCCATTAGCAGCTATTGGCATGTACATTGAGCACGATCTGACAAGAAAGGGTTGCTACGTTATACTCGCTGGGTGTAACCTCCTTGGTTTTAGAAAGGTTTAGCGAGCGTTGGGCCGCATAGCCTTGAATATAGTGAACTAGTATATACCATGAACTTGAGGTGGTTAAAGGTGGGAAGTAAACCCGAAGCGCAAGCCGTAAGAAAATGTGCATGTGCCACCTCCCGTTTAGTCCTTCAAATGTCCGCTGGATGGCGGTGCTTCTATATAGAAAATATATGATGAAAAGATGCGAGATGGTGGTACTTGGAGTGCTGAATAGATGGACGAACGGACACACAGACAGATGCATGGATGGACGCATGAACGGACGCCGGACGCAGGCGCGGATGCATGGACGAACGCAGGGATGAACGCGCGAACAGACGCACGCACGGACGGGTGGATGGACGCATGGACGGTTACAAAGACGTACGCAGGAACGGACGAAGCAAGAACGAATGGACGGACGAATGCTTCGCCCCACTCCCCATCATTCACTCCGTGGATATGCTGCCATTTTTTTCCCTTAAATTTTGATACCTGCGGCATTCTGTGAAAAAGTGCTCTATAGTTTCTGTTTGTGTACAACAGTGACGATGAGGAGGAGGAACAAAACCAGGTCTGTATAAAAGTAGGTGGAATCTTGCATCGCAATTTAGTGAATGTCACTTCGAATTGTCTTGTTGCACACCAAGCGCTGTACCACTGAAACTTAAGGTGCTGAAAACCGGTGCCATTTAGAACATAATAGTTTGTGTGTTCCTGGCGTATACAGAAATTCCGAAATCGCGTGATTCCATATAAGCAGCTGGATCTTAGAATATTCAGGATGGGGCCCTGAATTGATTCTGCCGCCAGTGTGTCCGCCGCTTCATTTAGTATTAGTCCAGTGTGACCTGGCACCCAAACCAATCAGATAACACGAACGTGACTGGGTATACACGTATGTATTTCTAATAAACAAGGCGACGTTTTCGTTGCTGTCACAGCAGTGCAAACTGACAAAGAATCAGTTAGTATAACAGCCGAAGAGATATATGTTGGTAGCTTGCGTATGGCCAGAATCACTGCCATTAATTCTGCCTGGAATATTGGCGTAAAATCGGGAAGTCGCAGTGAATAAGACCAATCTAATGCTGTTGAGTAGATGCCCAATCCTGCTTTTTCGGCATTAACGGAAGCATCTGTGGCTATAACTGAACTTATCTGTAGGCTATTGAGATGGTCTCCGAGCAACTCATTCTGATATTTTATCGGCAAAAGTTTAGCATTTTTAGGAAATATATTGTCAAACTCTATTCTGACCGTAGGATTTCGTACCTGCAGGTGAGAAACTCATATCACGGATGTTTACCCCTAATGGGTGGAAGAGTTCTTGCACATAGACTATTTGAGGTCGACGTAGCCGAGACCACTCACAATCAAAAAATATGGAAGGCTCTCTTATAAATACATATTGGGAGCGTCTCTGTGGGGAGGCGTAGATGTTCATAAATGTTTGAACAGTCAGTATGCAAAACCTGGTTCGTAGAGAGGGCAAATGTGCTTCATGATAAAGAACATTAGTATAGCGACAAACTTGGGGAGGCCTAAACATAGGCGCAATGCCTCACGCTCTGTAGAAAGAAGCGGACGTAATTTATAAGTGGCAACCTACTCCTCACGTCAACTTGCTCACTGCGCCTAACCTCTCAAGCAGAGACCCTCTACCGCTTTATGCCCCAATCCCACTACTGCCTTGTGGCAGTATTAGCGATCGTGATCACGTGACAGGCGGCCATCTTTCCGCACCGAAAACCGTTACGTCTTGTGCACCTTTTTGTGGAGAATATTTTGTACAGCCACCTGAATCAGATAACGAACTTGAGAAATGTATATAAAATGAACGGCTACATCCATTTATATGTAGCGATGAAGAGATGACAAGGAAGATAAAAACAATGTAATGACCGAAAATCAATTCGCTCGTGACTCTACAACAGTGGTCGTCCAAGCGTACCATTTCTTGGTCGTTTGTATTGTGTGTGCTATATATACAACCAAATAAATATAAATAAACTGCCACTAAAGGCTATGGAATCTGATATGAAATTACCAATTATTCCGCAGGCACTACGTACTGCATGAGCCTACAAATGGATAGAAGTTCGTTTTACATTATACTTTTCGAAAAAAAAAAAAGCAAGCTAGGACTTACTCGATGAACGTAATTGACCTTACGCTGGCAGCGCAGATGTAGCGGACGCACGCAATATCGTCATAAAACGAATGTCCATCTTGGATCACCCCAAGGTTTGTATCGCAGGTGCCTGCAACAAAGTTTTGAATAAGTAGCAGCCCCTATTACGAGAAATTTATTGCGACATTGTGTGTACTACGGGCTGATGTTTTATGAATAGTACGCAGTGGCGTTCAAGCAAATACTAAACATCGAGCACAGCTCGAGTAAATGTTAGTTCAGTCGGCATACGACTTCTGTTTAGGAGCCTATGTTGAAGAAGATATTTCAGTGCAGTGGCTTCACACAGTCGTTACCAGAGGCATGCTACTGATTAGGGAGTTTTATAATAGCGTACGCCAAGCTTCAGGGCATCGCTTACGTAGCGTTCGCGTTCGTCACTCCACGGAAGCCCGCAAGAAGGTTAGCGTACGACGCATGAGCACCGCAAACGCAATACTTTGCGTTGATCTCTTCTGAAACTGTCTATCGGTGGTCTCTGTTTCGGCAGTCGTAATTTACGTCGGGCATACCACCCAAGTCCACCCTTTGTTGAAATACTAAGTTTCGTTATCTTCGTGCTTTCTCGAGGTTCAGAAATATACCTGGTGGTTAAAGAACTTGCCTGTCATCAGTCAGTCACTTTTAGTGAATTTGTATGTCCATAGTCGTTATGTAACATCTGTCCTTGAAGTTTTAGCATTGCGGTAGGGGCGTAAGAAACTCTTCTTACTACGGGCACCATTTTGTCGTTGCAGTATACCTGGCGGTAAAATTTAAAATATTTTTTGTTCCGTTAGGCACTTGTCGATAATAAAACCCGGGAAAGGGTGAATGTGGAGTCAATTTTACAGATATATTTGAATGACTCAGAAAAAAAAAATATTAGCTATACCGAAAAGCAAGTGGAAATTGTTCTAGAGTATCAGCGATATTAGCTCAACTTTATAAAAAAATATTTTTACAGTGATAGTAACCATCTGCTGCTCCGTTACCACTAACTTGAAATATAAATGCTACTTTTCCATTTTATTCGAAAAGTAATTTTGATTGTACATTGTCGTGGCGTAAACAATTGTTTTTATCTGAAATCTACCAAACTACCTTGTGGCATATGTCAAAGAAGAGCACATGTTGAGGTTATATAACGAATGCTTAGAATGCATTATCTCTGAAGCGAAACCAAAGACCACAAAAAAATTAAGTCTAGTATAGAAATACTGAACAAAATTTAGAATCCGCATTGAAATATTCATATTGTGGTCTTGAGATGTTATGCCCTAGATATTATTATTAAGATCCGCATTGAAAATTTATGGCGTAGCACGAGTTAATTATAAAATTTTACATAATAAAACATGACGTGATTAGGAGTCACGTGATGGCCACTCCCTCGCCTTCAGCAATGCGATACTTTATCTATAAAGCTACGCGCAGATGTAGAAAAAAGAAAAAAAAGAACGTTACCACAGAATAAGTATACGTAAAATACGTAAAATTGATGACTACGCATGTGCCATTTGTTCGATAAGAAGCGTTTTGCAGATCCAGTTTCGTAATTTACCCTACAAGTTGCAATTAGTAATGACGATGCACACCGTACCATTGATAAAGTCCATCCTGTAGAGTATATCGGCCGCCTGGGCTTCAGCAACCACTATGAGCGCCACTGCCGACAGGATCCAGAAGCACATGGGCTTCATGACCCACTACAATGCTGTGTAATCGCCCGTGTGTTGGCCTCTCGCTATCTGTACTGTACGATTCTCGCAAGCAAAAAGACGGAATGAATTTGCTTTCTCCGTCTCACACTCTGCGCATGCGCCTGATTACGTGCAAAGAAACAAAAACAAGAATGTCAAGGGTAGTAGCACGACGCGAGGTTTCACTGATCAACTGAGAGCAAATGTAGCGACGTGGTTGCTATCTTGCGACGACCGTGCGCAGTTGACTTATACGACAGTTGGTTGCCCCGTCTATTCATGTTTGAAATCTAACACAACAAGCTTATTTCGATCAGGAGAACGCGCTTGTCCAACGCGTTATTCAGCTGGTTTGGGTCGACACGGCAGGACAGGTGCCGTTGCCCGTAATTTGCCTCGCACCTCGGTCATGCAAGAACTGCTGCCGAACAAATGCTGATTAGGAAGCGATTGTGTGAGTGACTCCAGAAAGACTGTACTTGGCTCAGGTCCATGGCGCGGGCGTTGCTTTGTCTGGAGCTGCGAAGGTGAGCTTTCTGTTGGCGTGGGTACGCTTTTTAGAATTATATTCTTTTGATTTCACTCCACTGTAATAAATCTTCTTGTTCTGCTCAATGAAGGCATTACTTTGCACTATCATTCGGAAGAAATGGCGGATATGGTCGATTACTTATTTAGGTCTCGGCCTGTGTGACCACTGATAGGCACCTAGCCTGTTAACCTCTAACTACTGTGTTAATGTTTTAGCGAGTTTGGGCTGTGATTGGCTTTTATAGCTATAGTGCAGCTAACGTTTACGAGAATTGAACTACATCGACTCTCTCCTGGAATTTCATGGGGAACGTGTGCTTGCGTATTGTTTCAGATCACTGTAACACGCTATTCGCCTCACCATGTGCCTCGCCTCACAAGATCAGCCTGCGAGTCTGTGCCACGCCAACACCGATACAAGTCCTACACTGAATGCACCCGCCAAACCTAGTGCCATAGAGAAAAACAACTCTACAGGCCAGTATATGGTCACCGACTGACGCTATCAACGTGTGTTGTGGCTCAGTATCTTCTTGCGGTACAGCATAGGCAACCACAATGAAGTGATTATTGTACCAGCTGTGTAAGGTGAGCTGTTTATTTTTATATTAGTTACATAGAAACTGTAATCAATATTTGATTGACGTGCTGCATCCGAAAGTTTTGCGATGGTGTAAGCTTTGCGATGGTGTAAAAATGAGCACGGGTTTCGCACACTTGGAGATATAGACGAGATTATTTTCACTCTAACGACCACATTGTAATCTATCTGCGAGGCAAGCGTATACGAGCGGTGGTATATAATGACGTCACAGTTGATGGCGAGCGTACAAAGGCGGCATCATGTGATAAGAACAGGCTGGATGCTGTAGCGTAGTCGTTCGTTCTGCGCAATCAGCAGCACACAACACAAATGGCTGCGTCCTGCAAGCCATGAAAATTATACTCTACTTGCTGATCTTGCTGTCGGTTAACGTTCAACTAAAACATGAACATTTTTAATTGGCAGCACTAAAGCAATAGGATCCATCGTGAACTTACAGCGCAACACCAGAAAAAATACAGGACAGGAAAGGAGCAAAAGAGAAAGAAAAGACGGCGCTTCAAGTAAGTAAGTAAGTTCACGATGGATCCTAACCAACTGGCCCAACTTACCGTCTTACTTAAGCAATAGCATTGGTGTCTAGGCGATTAACTAAAATTACTGCTGTCGAATATTCTTACCATTGAAATATAGCGAGTACAAGCCAAACACGGATGTAATGGTCTCCGAGCGCTGGCCTTGCTGATTGCAATTCGCAAAAGGGAACATTAAAAAAAATCGTTTACTGCACCACAACGTGTTACAGGTGGTAATAATTCAAACCTCTCCACTGGCGTGACCCTCACAACCCACAGGGCTGTTTCGGCACGTTAAAGGAGTACAGCGAAAAGTTTTTGAAGATGAGATAACTTGCAGGATATATTTTTGTGGACACAGAAAGTATCAGCATAATATCAAGAACTGATTTAGCTTAGGACTTTTGTAAAATCAATTTCAATGTTCGTGTCGCACTATATCAAGCAAAACTACCCCACCTCACAACGTATAAACCATGTTGTTTCAAGTGTCACTAACTAACAACCACCTTCATCACGAGTTTGCGCTGGCTACAATAATTCTAGCGTGTGCTCTCTCCCAACTGCCTTTATCAACAACAACAACAACAAAAGGCGGCGCCTCTTTTGTGGAGTTGCACGGGAGTACAAATGCCGACGGCCTTGCGTCAGCAGTGCATATTTGAAGGGTGAAGCACATTTGCGTCATTCCAGGGGAGATTGTAGCAACACCTGTGGAGCCTTCATTAAAGGGAGTTGTCAACGCGGTGCTTATGTGAACGTGTTCTTGCGTGTTCACGTGGCCAGCTATCACTCTACATGAAAACGATAAGGCAGTTTTGCGCTAGTGGTGCCAAACCCGAAGAGAGTTTGGAGCTGGGCGGCCTTTTTTGTTTTGTTTGTTTTTTGTTTTCTGTATGTACTCTCTTTCTTTCTGCTTCTCATTTCCAGTTCTTTTCTGTGTTTTTGCTCTCTCTATATATTTTCTATGTTCTTCCCATTTACATCCTTTAACTTTTTTTTTTCATTTGCATTCTCTCTCAGTTTTTACAAGTGGTTTGTGTCGTGTTTCCTTGGGCATAGTAGTAATTTACGCACTTTACGTCACTATTGAGGCGCTCGAATAGCAGGAGGAAGGCGACTTCTCTTTGGGCGTGAGCGCACGTTCAATATGCTACAGCTGGCTGTGTTATGCGGGGTTTCGTCTGGGTTGCACCAAGCGACGGCGACACCACACGACAGAATACAATAGCCTGACCCTCCTCAAGTGCCCCGCGCTTGTAACACTCTGGGTAGCGCCTCAGTCAGCTTTGGAACTGCGACAGGGCTGTATACAACAGGCCTCCACGTAATTAGGCTTCACCCATTCAGACAAGCGAAGTTCTCAGCCATGATGAGCTAGTCGTTAGCTACTTATTGCCTCAGAAAAAATTAAAACGGGAAATTTTTCTGTCAGGGCTCCTTTAAGTGAGATCAGTTCATTGTAGTAACAAAGATTTCCTTTGTAGGGCGGGGGAAGAAGAAGAAGTGTCTCTTTAGAAGAACGCTTGTTTCTGCGCTCTGTTTTTTTCAGTGAAATCATCAGTATTTTGAGGTGCCTCGCCTCCCCGTCTTGCGGTGATGGCCATGGAACATGCCAGAGGCCCAACTGGTCACATGTGCTCACACCCGTCAACCACAAGAAAACGAGCTGGCTCTCCCAGTGACACTGAGGACAACGATCTCTATTCTATGTCGGAAGACGACACATCCGATGGCAGCTTTATACCTGACCGGGGTAAAAGGGCGAAGGGAAGGGTGGTGAATACAGCAGCATCAGCTCCTGCAAGCACAGTGACTGTGCAGTCAAGGCCTGCGCGCTGGCCGCACGTCATCATCTTCATGCCCGAAGATCCATCAAGCTACCTACGGCTTCTTAACTGGCAAGCCCTTTCCGTTGCTCTCGAATGTGCGGTGCCACATCAAATTATGGACGTACGAGTAAACCCAAGGGAGAACATTCTCGCCATAGACGTGCACGATGTGAGTGCGCTAGGACAGCTGCAGCAAATGACTGAGCTAGGTGGCATTAAAATGCGCCCCTTTATCCCGATGGATGATAAATAAATTGCCGGTGTAATTTATGACATCGACATTGCCATTCCTAATGCTGATTTGTCTACCCTCGAGAAGCCTGCAAACGAGGGAACTGACATTACGCAAGTACGGCGCCTTGGAAATACACGCTGCGTAAAAGTGTTTTAGATGCGGAGCATCTTATACTCGCGCCTTGTAGTGCGCCGTCCGCGCCGTCCGCGCCGTCCGCACCGCTTCTCGAACATTCGACAGCTGACGCGCGCGCATGCGCCGTCGCGCAGTCGCCCACTCTTCCACCATCTGTGCACCCCTTCCTCCTCTACACACCGCGCGCGCTTCACTCCTCCACCATCTGTGCACCCTTCCTCCTCTACACACCGCGTTCGACATCTACAATTCTCCTGATTCTCCAGTGGACGTGCATGTGGCGTCGCGCTTCGAGAACATTCAACAGCTCACAGTGCATGCGCCGTCGTGCTGTATATATACTCAAGGTCGGCGCTCGCTCGCTCAGTTGCCGCTCGTCGGTTGGTTTGTACGGCGCGTCGACGTCCAAGGTCGCGGTGAAATGAATTCCAACGAATCCACAAACACAATGATCGACGTCCCTTCGACCAGCGCCGCCCTTTCGCATACGTGTGTACGTGTTCACTCATTTAACACCCCCTCCTACAACCACGTTAACCAATTTAGCCATCTACCCAAGTAAGTCGCAATTTAACACCCCATTTCACAACCACGTTAACCAATTTAGCCATCGACCCAAGTAAGTCGCACTTTAACACCCCGTTAACCAATTATATGGTCCGCATCCTCCTCAGTGTTCCCCCGAGGGAAGCTGCGGGCAATTTTTTTTTCAAGGGCGATTGCATACCGCCCCACGTTAAATTTGGGCATTTCCGACATCCGGTTCGACCATTCATCCAAAAGCCACTTCAATGTCATCAGTGCTTCAGGCTAGGACACGTCAAGGGCGTATGCCCCAACTTACGACTGTGTCCCCGCTGCGCTGAACCTCATGCTAAAGACGCCTGTCGGGCGAATGCTCTGAAGTGCGCCAACTGCAGCGGTCCTCGTGCTGCCTCGTCGAAAGACTGCCCTCGAATCCAAGAGGAGCGCGCGGTTCTCAGACAAATGGCCCGAGACAGCTCGACACACAGGGAGGCAGCCGAAGTAGTCCGGCGTCGGCGTCGACGTCGGCATCATCGAAAGTCTTCAAAGAAGGCACATTCCCGAGACGCTCCTTCCCACTTTTTGCGGTTCCATCCAGTAGCGCCGCGAAAGGGCCCACCACTTCTACGAAAGAAACAGAGAAGCCTCCTTCTCCGGAGGAATGGCCCACGCTCCCGACGCGCTCTTCTGCCAAGGAACCTCTGCAGGTCGTGGCCACACCAGAGCCGTCTCCAGCCAAAGAAGATTTGCCTAAAACTGATCGTCAAGTGATCTCGATGCTGCGTTCCCTCACAGAAGCCATCCGAGCGATATTAGTCGACATGAAGGCACCATCTGCTCGAAGCGCACTTGCACTATTGGACGCCCTAAGCCCAGTGCTTGAATCTATCAACTAGGAAGATGGCTACTCACACCTCATCCTTTCGTAAAGAAGTCAAGGCTGCATCCGTCATCCAATGGAACGCCAGAGGACTAAAATCACGCCTTTCAGATTTTCGTCAGTTTGTGTTTACCAACGTGTTTCCACTTATCGTCATTTGTGAACTCAATTTGTCGAAACCAATAAGACTGTCGGGGTACGAAGCTGTCAGGTCTTCAACGAATGGTGCGTGCAGCAAAATTATCGTCTTTGTTCGTCGTGAACTGACGTATGTTGTGCAACCAATTGCACCTCACGATGACAATCAGCATGTCTGCATCGCTGTGAAAAAGAACAAACTCATGTTTACTCTCATAGGTGTTTATATATCGCCGTCGAATAATCTCGATTCCAGGAGAATAGCGGATATTTTGAGAGTGTGTCCTGCACCATGGGTCATCATAGGTGATTTCAATGCGCACAATCACGCATAGGGAAGTACGCGGACAAATGCAAGAGGACACAGGTTAGCAAACGTCGCCTACAACTATGGCCTTACTCTCCTGAACGACGGCAGCGCCACTTTTCTTCGAGGGGTGACATACGGCAGCTGTCTCGACCTTGCCTTTGTCTCTAACTCCCTCGCGAGATACGTCAAGTGGTTTCCAGATGTTGAGACACGAGGAAGTTATCACATTCCAATCTACCTCAACATCAAAGGCTTGTCTAGTTATGGTCCATGGACGACCATTCGAGCAGTCCAATAGACCAACTTCAAATCTGACATGGAAGATGCTTGCAGCGATGGCCTACGATCTGGGTTAGAGCAAACAATTAAGAGCACAATGCAAAACGCCACTCGCACGGTGACAATATCTTCCGCACTAAACGACTTTGATATAGAGTTGGAGCGACTCCGAGCATTGCGACGCCGGGCTGAGCGTCGGTATCGGCGTACAAAATCAATTCACGATCTTGGGGCAGCCAGGAGGATGCAAAAGAAGATTCGGCGTCACATGGATAGATTAGCGTCGGAACGATGGACAACGTTTTGCCAGTCACTAGACCCTCGCAAGCCACTCTCACACATTTGGGAAGCGGTGCAAGGTCTGCGTCACCCTACGGAGCAGCGCTTTCCATTCAAAGCGCTCGCGCTATTTCAAAGGAGGCAAGACATCGATGTCGCAGATTTCTGTGCGCAGATCGCCAACCAAGCCACTCGTCCAGATTCTCCAGTGAGAGGTGACGTCCCCCGTTCCCGTGACTACCACATGGACCTCCTTTTTACAATGGAGGAGCTCGAGGCGGCACTAGCTCTCTGCAGGCGCTCAACTTCTCCGGGCCCAGATGGTATTCCGTACCGAGCCTTGTGCAACCTTGGGGAAGGTGCAAGGAGAGAAATTTTGAGCCTCTACAACATTCTTGTGGCAGGATGGCATTGTTCCTAATGACTGGAAAGTAAGCCGCTTGTTACCCATCTTGAAGCAGGGCAAATCCTCACTCGAACTCACCTCATACCGCCCAATAGCACTGGCCAGCTGCGTAGGGAAGATAATGGAACGAATGATACTAGGCCGCCTGGAGTGGTATCTTGAATATTAAAAGATTTATTCGAATTCAATGGCTGGTTTCTGACGCGACCGCTCTTCTATTGACAATGTCATTGATTTAGCACGAAAGATCTCGTACGTTCAGTACGTTCAGCACGAAAGATCCCGTAAGCGACTATCTGCAGCTTTGTTTCTAGATGTGAAAGGCACTTATGATGATGTACTACATGAAGCCGTTTTGGGTTCTCTTGCGGTGGTGGGCCTTGGTGGTCGAGTCTTTCGGTGGATTTCGAGTTACCTGGCTGCAAAATCATTCTTTCTGTTAACAGAAGATGGCCCAACTACGCGACGCTATACTTCCAGGGGTGTTCCTTAAGGCGGAGTTCTTACCCCGACGCTATTCAATCTTGCACTAATTGGCCTTGCTGAACACTTGCCAAGCATCGTTAATATCTCAATATACGCAGACGACATCTGTGTCAGGACTTCGGCAGCCACTCGTCCTCAGATACGTTCCCGGCTTCAAAAAGCAGCAACTATGATTGCAAACTACTTGTTAAAACAAGGTCTCATCTTATCACCAGAAAAATGCGCACTGGTGGCCTTCACTCGCAAAGCAATGACCCCTTATGTCATCTCAATCTGCGGGCGACCGATTTCTTACGCCAAAACCCACCTTTTTTTGGGCATCATTATTGATAGGGACCTCTGTTGGAGTCCGCATGTGACCTATATGAAGAAGCGCCTGACCGCTATTTACCAACTGTTCAAGTTCATGGCAAGAAATACGTGGGGGATGTCAGTAGACGCAATGATGGAGCTCTACGGAGGCCTGTTTCTCGGTTTCCTCAGATATAGCTTGCACGTGCTTAGCAATACCTGCAAGACCAATGTTCGTGTTCTACAGGCAGTACAAGCCCAAGCGCTGAGAGTGTGCCTTGGTCTGCCCAGATGTACGTCAACGGAAGCAACAATTGCAATTGCTGGTGACTATCCGATACAAACTCACATTGTTGTAGAATTCCTGAGAACGCACATCAGACACTTCGCACGTGCTCCCTGTCATCACCTTGCACTGTTGCCTTCAGAGAGGCGCCAAGCATCGTTCGCTAAAATGATTCTGAAATACAACGATAAACTTCCCTCGGGCTTCACTCCTGCATATAAACCATCCATACCGCCTTGGTGTCTTATTCGACCCTCAGTGCATCTTAGTGTACCAGGGATCCGGAGGAAATCTGAGCTTTCATCGCCCGTGCTGAAACAACTGTCTCTTCTTCTTTTGCACGAGAGATATTCAGACAGTGTACATATATACACCGATGGCTCCACGAGCCGCCAGTGTTCGTCAGGTGAAGTACTTGTCCCAGCATGAGGTGTTACCATCAGCTTTAGGACTGACCACACTACGGCGTCTACAGCAGTGGAACTAGCTGCTTTGAGCGCTGCACTTTGTGTGGTCAGTCGGGAACCACCGCTACAATGGTCAATTTTCAGCGACTCAAAGGCTGCCCTACAATCTGTGCTCTTAGCACTGCGTCGCGGGCCGTACTAACAGCTTGTTTTCAAAACTCGATGTATTCTCCCCACTTCACACGAGAAAAGGCACCATGTGACGTTTCAGTGGCTGCCTACTCACTGCGGCGTCATAGGGAATGAACATTCCAATACTGCCGCACGGGCAGCTCTTGAAGGAACATGAAAAGAAGCCTTACCACTTTCGCGGACCGATGCTGTCAGTAATCTTCGGAGACTTGCGCGTGAAATCACGTTTTCACTATGGTGCCCACCAAGCATCGATAGAAATCGTCAACACCACCTGTCCTCTTTGATGGCTCTCCGCATGCCCACTGGACTCGACCGAAGAGAAGCCACCCTTCTTCATCGCTTATGGCTAGGAGTGGCATTTACAAAATCTTATTCATTTGTCATAGGAATGGCCGACAACGCTCTCTGCGATGCCTGTCATTGCGAAGAGACGCTACACCACATCCTGTGTGACTGTCCGTTGTATAAAATCCAGAGACAGTCACTGGCGTCCACTTTTTCGTGCAGCGACAACAGCCGAATGTCTGTGGACACTATTCTGTCAAGTGCCCGAGAGAAGACATTGCAACAGAAGGTTACGAAAGCTCTGTTGAAATTCCTACGCGACACGGACTTGAACAAGCGACTGTAACAGCATTGTCACACACCGCGAAAGACAAGACTGGACTATGACTGAGTGCGCGCGCGTGTGCTGTGTTTCTTTCTACCCTCTCTGCTCTCTATCTTTCATCTCCCCCTCCCTCTCCCATGCGCAGGGTAGCAAACCGGCTGCCTATAGGCTGGTTAACCTCCCTGCCGTTCTTTTCCCTCTATTTTCTTTCCTTCCTTTTTTAGGGCCCGGTACCAACATGGAGGACTGGCACATACGTGTGAAATACCTATGATCCCAAAGCATTGATTACATCTGAAAAAAGTAAATAACACTATATGCTATCTTTCTTGCTTCATATAACGCTTAGTTCGAAGGTAGTGCGCTACCGTGCGTAATCAAAACATTCCTTCTAATTAGGAAAAAATATCGCTGCAGCGAGGAACAGCGTTTTACTGTATGGTAATGTTCGACATGTTAGTAATGACCTTCGAAATATTCAAGAACAAAGAACTAATCGAACTCTGTAAATATGTACAAGGAGGTCACGATTGCTTTGTGCGAACGATAAGAAAATTAGAATAGTCATGCTTAATTAATGTTGTATGTTCCCACTGTGAGCTTCTGGTATAAAATATTGGAAACTTAATGTCTACGAAGATCACAAATGCTTCTATTTTATGAAATAAAAAGCAAAAAATACCAATTTATTTCTTTCAAGCTTCGCGCCCGTTTATGGAAGGCAATGCGTTCTATTAACGGCCGAAAGAAGGCGCTACCTGCCTCATGACGTTCGGCAACTTATGCGGCGGAAAGTGTTTTCCGGCGATTTGATCACTGATTGTTTCTTCACTTCGAAAGGTTGCCTCTAAGCACGAGTCGAAGAAGTGTGTCACATATGCACAAACAAATTTAGTTTTCTTTGGCAAGGTAATGCCGACAGCTGGGCAAGTGAATACATTTGGTGCACTTGAAACTTTTCAAAGTACTTTTGAAACGGAGTGTGAATTCCACTGTGATATTTCATACATGCGTCCCAAACTGAGCTGGCACTTACAAGAGAGGTTTCACAGTACCTACTGCATTCACCGAAATATGCATTCACACGACGAACCAAATCGCGATTCGAGCCAGTGTACTGCATCCTACGTCGTCACACGTCACCGATTTTCGTGATGCCACTTTGGTGCACACGTAGCAATTCGTGAAACGAAGGTCCAAATCACAATGAATGTCCTCGGAGAGAAATGCCGAAATCCTCTTTCATAGCGTGAATTCTCTCCTGTCGTGCGAATGCTGGCAGCTGAGTTATCCGAATCACGTCACATGGCATGCGACTGATTCGTCCGCATTCACATCCATCATGCGAATACAGCTTCACAAGAGTTGGAGGTGAAAGACGTGTGCTTATTTTTCTTTTCATCGGACCATATCGATGCCTCCCCCCCCCCCTCCCACCATTCCTCCTTGAAAGCTTTCTACAACTGCCGTTGTTTTGCATAGCCTCCAGGATCAGCCCATCTCAGCCCAGGTGACGATGTCGTCTGATTACATCATCTGACGCCACGATGACGCCATAACGACGTCACGAGTTTCGACGATCGCTAATTTTCGGGTGATGTCCTTACGTAACAATTTTTCGCGTCTCTTCGTGTTGGCGCATACGACGATTGCCGCTTTTCGTGTTTGATGATGAGACATCTAAGTTCTCAACGGTAGCTTGGGTTTGTTGGTTTGGCGTGCTACAGGGGGAAAGCGCTGAAGATTAAAATAAAAAATAGGCTTGGCACGCACGAGGGCTGACTTTCAACAGAATTTATTTCGAACCAAGCAACCACTTATACAGTTAAAAAAGCCGTGACACATATCCCATCTGCGTCATTTGCACAAAATTCTTATCATGACCTAAGCAGCCTAGCTCCTGAGTAATAGCAATTAGTGGTTTGGAAGTGCACGCTTCACCTAATCTGTCAAACAAATTCGCCTCAATGATCTCGCGGTTTACCTGCTTTCCACTCGTGCACACAACTGAACAATCATTGTAAGCAGAATCTCACGTGCTCATAACAATAAAAGATCTGCAGAGTGCGTCTAGAAACCTCCACTAATCCTTGACACGTTGTATTAGGCTCCCGGAGTATCTCACCAAGACATCATCTACTTAGGCCAACATAGCTGCTGCTGATCATCATCATCATCACAATCATCATCAGCCTGACTACGTCTAGTGCAGGACAAAGGTCTCTCCCCTGTTCCGCCAGTTAACTCGGTCCCGTGCTTGCAGCTGCCAATTTATACCCGCAAACTTCTTAATCTCATCTGCCCACCTAACCTTCTGTCTCCCCCTAACCCGCTTTCCTTCTCTGGGAGTCCAGTTAGTTACCCTAAATCACCAGCGGTTGCCCTGTCTACGCGCTACATGACCAGCCCATGTCCATTTCCTCTTCTTGATTTCCACTATGATATCCTTAACCCCCGTTTGTTATCTAATGCACTCTGCCCTCTTCTTATCTCTTGAGGTTACACCTACCATTTTTCCTTCCATTGCACGCTGCGTCCTCCCCAATTTAAGCTGAACCCTCTTTGTATGAGTCGAGGTTTCTGCTCCGTAGCTAAGTACCAGCAAGATACAGCTGTTATATACCTTCCTCTTCAGGGATAGTGGCCATCTACTTGTCATAATTTGAGAGTGCTTGCCAAATGTGCTCCACCCCATTCTTATTCTTTTAGTTACTTCAATCTCGTGGTTCGGCTCCGCAGTTATTCCCTGCCCTATGTAGACATAGTCTTTTATAACATGAAGTGTGCTATTACCTATCTCAAAGCGCTGCTCCCTTCCGAGGTTGTTGTACATTACTTTCGTTTCGTTGTACATAGCTGCTACCATAAAGGTGGATTTTAAATTGCCCCTTTTACTGAATGAATTAAACTACTTTTATGCTTTTTAGTGCATTCACTCTTCTTGGGGGTACACAGGCTAGTCGATCTGCATATTACGTGGTTGCTTGGTTCCAAATGAGATATTGTTAGCCCATAAGTAAGCACTCGTGTTTCTCGGGCTTCTTCTCTGTATTATTATTTTGCTCTTAGAAGATGAAAAAGGGGATGAAGAATATGAAGATGAATATGATGAAGATGAATATGATGAAGAAGATGAAGAAGATGATGAAGAAAATGAAGAACATGAAGAAGAAGAAGATGTTGATGATGAAGAAGAAGATGATGAAGATGATGAAGATGATAATGAAGAAGATGAAGAAGAAGATAAAGAAGATGAAGATGATGAAGAATATGATGAAGGTGAAGATGATGATGAAGCTGAAGATGAAGAAGAATGCTTTATTCTTCAATGGAATTGCTTACAAACATTTGTGCAAAAACACCACGCTGTACCAGACATCCATGGCCTTCGACTTAATAAAGCTTGTCTTTACTAATTACCAGATAAATGATGTCACCTTTTTCACAATTCCTGTCGTCGTTTAGGCGTGACGTGTCAACGTTAAGAAAAACAGAATTGCCATTGATGGCGCTAGGTGTAAACCTCATTTATTTTTATTTTTCTTCCATATCCTCCGATGCTTCTTGTTGTTCTTCGGCGTCACTAGGCTCGAGACCCACCGTGCGCACCGATTCCATCATGTCATCGGACTCACGTGACTCTGACCCACCGATGCGGCCTCTCGGTGCCGCATCGCCTCCCAATACCCGAATGGGAAATCTAGCGCCTGAGCTTTCTGACCCACCGTTGCGGCCTCTAGACACCGCAATGCCTTTCTCTTCATCACTGGCAAACCTAGGACCAAAGCTTCGCCCACTGCCCGGCGCACTCCTAGGCGCACTCCTGGCCAGTTGCTTCACGGGCTCGGGTGCAGCACGCTTCATGGCAGGTGCTCCATCAGCCTGCAACAGTACTTTCTTTGCTTGCTGTGTCAGTGATGCCATGTTGCTGGGTGAAAATCCTGAGAAAGAAGGAAGAAAACAAGCACGATTGACGAAAAACGTGTATAGTTCTTACGTATTTCCTACGTGAGATATGGTCGACACGCGCCGTTCAACATGGGGTTGCATTCACACGAGTCAGCAAATTGAGGTATTGGACTAGTCATTTTAGCAACTAGAGCGTTACTACTGCATTATGTCTACTTCATAACGTCTGTCCTTTCTAGCTTTTTATGTCCAAGTAACTGTAGTGCAGTATTTTAATTATTCGCAGGAGTTTTCTGCGAACACTTGCTGTGATAACTTAGGGTTTAGGCGTTGGGTGCTAGTGGCCCGTGCGCTTAGGCTAACGTTCACGTCAAAAGATACTAGGTGCTTTGAAGTTTCTGGAGTCTCCCTTTGCGGCGTCTCTGATTATAATGTTATTTCTCCTTTAACGTAAAACTCCAGGAATTCTCAAAATTATCGACTTCATACTTAATGCGCTCTGCTCAGTCGACGCTTTTGAATTGCAGATCTCAGTTCACTTTAGTAATTCATTCATCCATGTGCCAGGGTCTTTCTCGGAAAGTACTTCCGTCATACGCTTTTCCAACTTCAAAGGAGAGGCCAAATCATCTGTAACCTTGGACTACTACATAATAGATTTACCCTGTACTTTAGTGGCAGTCGACCCCATCCACTTTAATTAACTTCCAGTCCGAGACTATCTCTATTTTTACGCTCAAAACTACATTTGTGAACTCAGCTCTAGCACGTACAGCCACGGCGACGTCTTATAGCACGCGGGCCGCCAATTTTTTCTCTGCGGGGAGAAACATTGAGGCAGTATCTGGCCCTGACGTGCTAAGCTTGACAACTAGGTTACACATGCTCCAGATACACCACTTCAAAGCACGAAACTGCCTCAAGGTTTCGCCCCTCAGAGCGAAAACCAGCAGCTCGCATGATCCACACCGGCGTGGCGGTGGCTGCACTTTCTACCGAGCACCAAATGAGATTTACTTGCAGCTACCGTTTATTGGATGTATTATTAATGTTGCGTGCCTCTTTCCTTTGATATTGAGTCTGTCGTGGCTGTAGTTGCTATATAAAGTTATTATTTACTGTTTACACATGATGTTACACATTGTCTAGAAGGCGATGAGTGGTGCTATCATCATTAAAGTAGAATGGTGTGTTCTGAAAGGTGACAAACAAACAAACAATCAAGAGGGCCCTTCAACACAGGGAATGTGGCTTTTCCTTTCTCCGACATACCCAGCCGAGTGCTTATACACGCTGACTACAGGGCATTAATTGCTGTTGATGTAATGCGATGCCTCTTCGCTAAATACCGTAATTTATAATTTCTTTGTGCTACATCATTCGTTTACGACATTTCCTTCCTTTTATACAAATCAGAACGCATTGATTATCACACGCGAATAGAAGAGCTGATGGCGATGCTGTTATTATCTTCACATGTACTTATCTCATGGTGACTGGTCCAGAATTGTTGGTTCTCTTCTCAATCTTCTCATTTAACTTCTTTCACTGCGCTCAGCTGCTATCAACATTATAATTTTTTTAAGCCCATTCATTTTTTTTGCACCCTGATGACACAAGTAATCTACTCGGCCAGCGGTACATTTAGTAGATCTCTGTTACAATGGTAGATGTTTTGCTGATGAAGTTGCCACGAAATCATACTCATGAAAGAATACCGAAAGGTTCGTCAAGTTCCCGAATGATCCTAATTGTTCTAACAAATGAACTGAAGATTCGGGAAGTAATATGTTTCAGCAGAGCCTGCGCAACTATATTGGCATTATGTCCACGCAGCTAAAGCCATGCTTTCACTTGGACATCGTAACGACGACCATTTTACGCGTAGCTTGTCGGTGATCGCTAAAATAGTCTGGCGCGATTAAAACATTTTTGCACTGCTGCTCTCAAGAAGTAAATAAAGGTTTCTGCAACTGGCGTTACGTCATTCTGCCTCACGTTTTCTTAAAAGAAATGAAGCTTCCAACGCCCCTAGTTGCGAGCTCGTTTCGTCTGTATCTCGGTTAAGCTCACACGCCCTGCATAAGCCGGCTTCAGCCCGGCATCTTAGCAACAACGAGGCTCAAAGGTCAACTTTGTATTGGCCTCTTACTAGCCTGTATAAACAAAGAAACGTATTATCAGCTTACCTGTCTGACAAAGCAGCTTTGTGCAGCATTCGGGGAAACGCCCTTTGCCCGGAATAGGTCTGCAGTTCTTGCCCCTCGGCTGCGGCTTACCGCAGCTGCAGTTGCAAAATGGTTTTGAAAACTACACGCAACGTTTAGTAAGGTATACTACAAGCGCACATATTCGCCGTCTCTAATACCAGTCGAACAATCTCGAGCCACTGCACAAAGTCTGGCAACTGCAGCTCTAGCTTAGGCCTACGAGCGTATAGAACACTGTCTAGAATACGCGTTCAAGCAACTCTTGTCAAGATATCGCGGTGTTTGTGATTTGTCCTGAATTCCTCCACATATACTATGCGAGGTCCCCATTGGCGTCACGACGCTCTCATCAAGGTCTGGACAATCACTGACGGCGCTTACAAGCAAGTTTACTACATGTGCTCCCGCAGATCAGTCAGGGAAACTTTTTCTATTTTCCGCGAGAACTTATTGGCTGTAATATTTGCGTGATAAGCTAAAGTTCGCGTCATTATATATAGTTTAGGCTTTCACGGTCTCATCTTGACGTGTAGTAAATGTGGAAACGCGCGTGAACAATGAATAACACAAAGTGGTGTCGCTTACTCCAAAGTTTTGTACTATATGGCCTGTTTCATAATCTGATCATTTTTTTAAAAATAAATGGATATAAGGAGAGGCTGGCGCCAATGCGTGGCGCCGGCTACTCCTCTTCTCTTACACAGAAGTCGACATTGTATATTTTGTAGCAAACACAAGGCTATACATGCGTACATAGCACAACGCTTACACAGAGGGTTCACGTTTTTCTACACTGAGTGTCCACACTGCATAGAAATGTGTCCGCACCACACAGAGTTTGTAAAAACACAAGTAATCACTCCAGTTTAAGTGTTCACACAAAACATGAAAGTTCAATAAAATGTCTAAGGTGATCTTGTCGCTTAAATACTGAACTGTTTTCAGAAAGGTTTTCCCAAAAATATCGTAGTGAAACACGAAAATACTGTTTTGAAACATACCGGTTAACAGTGAAGTACATTAGTTTTTTGTTTAGTACTTTTGAGCTATTTGCTGATTACTCCAGAAAGTGAATGACTGCACGCGCTGCAGTGACTTGTAGCTTTCCTTTTGGCCATGGACCCAAGATTTTTGCAATTGATGGAGGTCGCTTATCCAAGGTATTGAATTTTTGAAAAAGGTTCTTTTGAGGTATGTCATGATTTTTACAATACAGAAGAATGTGCTCCACGTCTTTTTGAGCGTCTCCACATGAGCAGGTGGGACTGCCAGTTTTCCTTATTCTATACAGGAAGGCCTTCGTGTAGGCTGTACCAAGTCGAAACCTATGGATGACTGCTTCTATCGATCGGCTAACGTTTAACAAAATATCAAATTCTATACTGAGATCAATGTTATACAACGGAGTTTTGCACACCATTTTCGAACCAGGTTTCCCTAGACAGTTTACAGCTCAGCTTATTTATTGGACATTGTGGATTGCTCATCGATAGAGGTAGCAGCGATATATTATTTTCTCGATGTGCTGCATGTGCAATGCGACCAGCTACGTTGTTTCCTATGAATCTAATTGGATCATTGTATTGGTATTTGAAAAGAAATGATCATGCAGGGAATGAGTGCTCATCATACGACATTATAGCACAGAATGTGTGAACAGCACGCGCTGTAACCGACACGTTATTCTTTTGACAAAATGTTTCTCTCGACATTCTTTCGAATACAAGGTACAATCTTTCACCCCTTTCGACTTGAGTCGAAGCCCGCGTTTGTAAAAGCAAATCAGCATGCTTCAAGCAAAGCTGTGAAACTGCCGGCACGCGGGGGAATTAGTGAAGTAATTTGATGTGGGTAAACAAAATTCTTCAGTGAAAGTTGTTGAAAAGTTTTTTTTACATTGATAAAGAGGGTGACACAAAAGCGTTAACGAAGCTGCCAAACACCCGTGTTTTCTTACCTGGATGTAACGGGAAACCCCTGCATACACGTCATCTTCACACAACGTGTGTCGTCATACCAGACCTCGCCTTCTGATTTTGTGCCCTCTGGCGTTGTGCAGCTTTCTGCGAAGAGGAAAAAAAAAGTGGATGTTCTGCTTTCGCCAAACAGCGGGTCAGGGCCATCACCGAGGACCTCGAAGGATGTTTCGTGGATGGTGGAATCCTGGCAGCCTTGCCCCGGGCATTACCATTGGGCAAATAAAGTTTGTTAAACTCAACACAGCTCAACTCTAGGAACTGGGTTTAATCTCTTTATAGACAGGGCAGCCTACTTAGTCTCGTAATGCTGCATGCGTACCTCATATATGAAGACTCGTCTCATTCCAGAACGTAATAGGGAATATTTAACTGAACAGCGAACCCGGCCACTTAAACCACATTTCGGTGGTGGCGAATTACTAGAAGCCCATGTACATGTCTTTTCATGGTCGAAAGCATATAAAACAACGCATTTACGGAACAGTCAGAGGCAGCCATTAAGACCATATTCGACAAGTTACAGCGCAAATAGATGTACATTAATACTTGTTTTCCCGCAGAACAATGGAGGAGTGGAACTCACTACGAGCTACTGACAACAGACAATGTAGGCAAGTTAAACAGGAATAACTAAACTTTTCAGTGCAGCTGAATACACATAGATTTTACCATGTGGAATAAAGTTGCCTAATTAAAACTCTCGCTTCTGTTGTTAGAACTGTTTCATTAGGTGGCAGTGGCAAAAATTGATATCATGTACGGTTGTCTATGGCTCTCGTGTCGGCATTGTACCTATTGTATAATTTTACAGATTGTCCTACTGCTTTGTGCTTTTGCGTGTATTGTAGCTTGGGTCAGTCTTCAGCAGTGACAGCACTTCTTTTCTTGTTTCCTTTTTTTCATATCTTGTTTCGCAAACAACCTGTGAACGCATTTTATGTGCTGGCTAAAACAACGCCAGTTGGTCGAAGCTCCGGAGGTTTCTTGTACAATGTACAATCTTATGACACGTAAACCATTCTTGTTAACGCGAATAAGCGTCGTTCAAAGAAGTTGCTCGTTCTCTATATGATAGCACTTTGCTTTAGTTAGCGCGCGCAATATATTTAAAACATTTGTAAACAACTGCAGATTACATTTCAATAGTCTGAAACCAGTGATGTTACAGCAGGATCACAGTTGTGCGGAGTCTTTTGCATTTCCACCGACCATGCAACTTCTTAAATATACGCAGAAAAGCAGGGCAAGAGATTAATACTTGGAGTTTCCGTGCATTACGAGCTGGCTAGATGTTTACATTGTTGCTGCTGCTATCAGGTACGTCTCTGCGCGTCAGGGCTTTTTAGATTACGTGTGTGTATAACTATGCCAGCAGAGTGTCATTAGTATCATTGTAACAAAGGTGATTTCGTGCGCCTTCGACCCCTTTCTTCACAGCCGAGTGTTTGTACATGTGTGGCGTTCTGAAAGGGGGATAGAACGTCGAATTAGGCTGGCTTTTGGAACGAAACAGAAACTTTAGAAGTAGCGGAGGATGCGTTGGACTTGCATACGTTTGTGACACACCAGCTTACTTATGAAGATAGTCACTGGCACACCATGCGAAATACCTTAAACGCAAATAACCAGCATCGTAGCAGCCACTGTTGGTTCTGGTTCGCTGATTCTGAAGTTGCAAACCAGAACTTCACTACCTCGCTAACTGTGGCTAACTGGTGCTCTTACGGATAGAAATAAGAACAAAAGAATTGTGTGCGCAGACTTACTCTTGACAGAGTATGCAGCGCATCGTTGAATCAGAAGATGCGACGCGAACACGATCAGGTACAGGAACCGCAGGTTTCCTTTCAGAGGCGGCATACTGACGACGCGCGGCGAATTCATCCGTGTCTGTGGCGATCCTTTGTGGCCGTGTGATCGGAACAAGGACGAGAGGGGAAAGAAGAGAGAAGAAGAGAAATGAGGAACTAGCGGCTCGGTGCTGTAGCTTACTTCCGGAGGCACAAAAACACTTCTTATAGGGCGCGCTTCTGGGGCGAAATCGAGCTTTATAAAAACACGAAGTGTTGAGGCCCCGAAAAAAGATGTGCCGAGAAGGAACGGAAGCTTCCGAGAACGGAGAAAGCGAAGGTAGACGTGCCTGGCTGGCCCGGGAGTTAGGTGCTCGCGCGCGCAATCACGACCTGTCACTTTGACACCTTGGTCCCCTGTAAACCCTCTGTTTCTTTCTCTCCCACAACGAGTTCTCTCAGACGCGCTACAGCTGACAAGCTATGCCCGACGTTCGTTTGCATCTAGTCCTCCTTTCTTGCAACATGCTTGCCAAAGGAAGAGAGAGAGAATAAGAGAGAGAGAGAGTCGGGTTCGTAGGGTTCGTGAGCGGAAATCATTTCGTGCTATTGTTATTCGATGACCAGCGATTGACGATGACCTACGTTGGGTAGCAGTAGCGTCAATCATTGATGCGGATAGGTAATACTTGAGTGAACAGAAAAAAAAAAAAGAATGCGCGCGCTCTGTTTGGGTCTTGTTTCTAACTTTTGTCTATAGTTCGAAGGTGCCGTGAAAGATCGCGTCTGCTGCGCGTGCCAGGCGTCCAATATTGCCTAAGACGATAGGCGGCGGCTTGCTCCTTTGTCGCCCTTATTGGGACGTCGTGCCGCTTCCAGCTGTGCCTAATTGCTTCCGCTTATTTTAGGGGAGCCGCGCTTGCCGCATGCACCGAAACGAAAACGGTGACAGTGTTCTGTCAAACGAACGAGGACATATGCTCCTCGTGGGAGGTCAATAACAAAATAGAGAAAAAAAAATGACGAAGCTTTTTTTGGCGTCTATATCCGCAAATGGCATGGTTTCCATCACAGGCGTGTGCTATTGGAATGTGGTAGTAGCAAGCCCGTATGTATACTAGTATACTAGCATTAATCAGCATTATGAAGAGTAAGGGGAGCGGGCAGTCGTATACAAGAGTTATATTTCTATCTCGTTTGTTCTGTTGTCGCTTTCAATCGTTACTGCGTGGTTTTGGTACACTTGATCACAGGTAATTTGTTTTAAGCTATATTGGAATATGTCACGCTTATATGCACGTACGTACGTGGTTGCTTCCTTAGACATTTTGTTTCTGCAGTTGATGTTAGGCAACCGCAACAAAGTTGATTTTCCGAGATTTGTTCTTAGCTGCCTAATTAACTTGTCACCTGTCACGACCCTCGCTATTGTTAAACATGTGCAACTATTGTATATTGGAAGAGCATGTAACTTATAAGCAATCTTGGTTAGCAATAGCGTATAGAAAATTGTTTTTCTTTTTGGGTGGGAGAGGGGGTTTCGAACTTTATGTATAATATGTTCTTGCGTGCCTTTGCATATGAGCGCCTGTTGTGCACGTGAAAAATCGAAAAAAAAAAACATTTTAGGAGAAGGGAGAAGGAGGGGTAGTACAAAACGCTTGAGCGATGCTCTACATCACAAGCATACATAACACTGGTTTGAGGCGTGGAACTGAGAACGAGGTACGAAGAGAAGACAGACACCACCATCACTGCACGAGAAGTGAAATTTTATTTCTGAGCACCCGGCTGTATAAACAGTCAAACACGGGCATACACCAGCAGCTACACATCAGTGATTGATTGGCGTGGGGTATCATTTATAGAAATGGACATGGGCCGGTCATGTAGCGCGTAGACAGGATAACGACTGGTCATTAAGGGTAACTCACTGGATTCCTAGAGAAGGCAAGCGGGTTAGGGGGCGACAGAAGGTAAGGTGGGCAGATGACATTAGGAAGTTTGCGGGTATAAATTAGTAGCAGCAAGCACAGGACCGAGGTAACTGGCGGAACATGGGAGAGGCCTTTGTCCTCTAGTGAACGTAGTCAGGCTGATGATGATGATAATGATGAAGATGATGGTGATGGTGATGATCATTTCCAGAAACTCATTATTCAACTGCCAGCGTTATATATGTGACAGTTATTTTCTCGCCAGAACCCCTAACGCTGGACTGACTGTTGCCGTTTTTACTATTTTCACAAACATACGTTCCTGAAAGCAGCGCCCGCATCTTTTACGAATCACTTTATTTTTTGCCTTAGTGTCATGTACACAGTAACATTGTGGCTACGTCTTGTATCACGGCTACTTGGCGTGACACAGACGAAAAAAAAAAGGAGAATGAAAAATCGGGCAGACGTTTACGCTTTGGGAGGATTGGTTTCATGCGGAGCAATCAGCGTATGACAGCAGACGCAACATTCTAGCATTTTTTTTATTGTTTCGAGCGTGGTGTTTCGAGTTGTATGCATTTCTTTTTGTTACAAATCAAGCAGCCGTGCATATATCGTGGGCTCACCAGCACGTAGAATACAGGAGTGCGTAAAGAGTAGACCATGTTCTGGCGCAATAAGAGTACTCATGCTATATCAGATATTGCAGTTTAAGGGCAGATACTACTCGAAGACAATTTTTTTTGATATTCACCCTGGAGCAATGAAACTTGAGCTGTTTATGGAACCTTTTATGCTGATTCCAAATATATAATAAATTTTCTTGCAAGTTGCTTACTTCTAGCTCTGCGAAATGACAAATTGAGAACTTTAACCCTTTTGCCCCCTTCTTTTCATCCCCGAACTTCCATAATTTTTTACCATTCATAGTTCATAATGTTTGAAATAAAGTGTCGAATGCAAACAACTAATTAGGAAGCACATACAAAATATTTAATAGGCGTAAAAAATAATAGACGTAAAAAGTATTTAAAAGTTCATATTTCACCTGCCCTAGTAAAGGTTTATGTAAATTCTTTTATTATACAATAAAATATTGAAACTTAAACTAGATAATTGCATTCGCCGTACCTTGGAAAAAAATGTGGGGAAATTTTTATGCAGATCCGAGCACTAGAAGTTCCCGAAGAACGAGGGGCACATTGAAAAAAATGGCAAAACTTGTTTTTTGAGAAAAACGAGTTTTTGAGTTAAATTTGATTTTTTATTTATTAAAGATATCATTAAATCTGACAACATTTGCACACCAAAAAGAACAATCATTCTTGTAGTGGCCACTGCGACTAAAATACGCCAGCGTCATGATTTTGTCCCTCTTGGCTTTTTTGAGCCGACTCCCCACAGACATTTCATTCACAAATAGGACCATGAAACGCTTGCCAAACTTTCCCTCCGTCTGGCAGTGCCTTGTGCCAACTGCAAGCTCGGAAGAGGTTCGACAGGACTGCGAAATCCAAACTAAGTCCAGTGCCATGCCATTTTGCGGCCATGTTTGTGCCACATACCGTCGTACATAATGGCAACAATCTCCCTGCTAAGTTCTCTCACTGCGAGCTCTTTCGACCTCGCAAGATTGGTGCTGACGTCATCCATCGCCGCATCCCGAACTTTCCGGCTAACGGGTGCGAATGACTTTTGATGCATTGGTTTTTGCACGCCTTCATAACGGAGATAATTACACGAGAGAAGCCTTTTTCAGCTGCGCTGCTCGACAAGACATGGACCCCGCAAATAGGCTGGGGCACAGCGGCCAATGGGGCGCATACTGGGGCGCAGCAGCCAATGACAGTCCCCGATCTGTAACACGTGATAAGCCAGTCGCGGCGCTCGAAAAACGCGCCGAAGCGTGCTTCTTTTCATTATTTCTTGCGGCGCGTCAGCGAGGGAAGCTGTTCTTGCTAGAAGAGTGAGGCTCGACTCTTCGGCTCATGTGATCAACAATGGCTAGCGGCGGCGCATTATCAGCGGCAAGGTGCTCGAAGACTGCCCACTTTCGACCTTTTAACAGGCACGTTGTGCTCTTTAGATGCAATTTTAAAGCATTTCCAGTTAGGTCTCTACCTGCATTTTTTTTTCATAACAGTAGAGGTACTCATCTTATCAAAACAGGCAAAAATAAAAACCGGTAATTTTGAAAAAAAAAAAAAAAAACTCGCGTTTTTCGATCCGCATCTCCCCTTAATCGCCAGGAAGTGCACGCCACGGTAGCTACGGCACGATAATGCGTGTGTCAGAAGTGGCTATCGTAGGCACATCCACACAACGCTTAACGATAGCGTCGTCGTCGGCGGCGGCAGCAGCAGAAGCAGGAGCAGCAGCCTCCGCCGCCATTGCGTCGGATTTCAATGGCCTGCGCGCTCGCCTCCTAGCGACCACGTCCACTTCGTTTTCGTCGCTTCGTATACACCGCAGTGCATGACAAGCTCTTACGACGAGTGTTACGCACGGGTACCGATATCCCTGCAACCCCCTCACCTGCTTGCTCTCAACCGCGTCCAAGAACGCCTGACAGCTCCACGCCTGCCATTTTTGAGCGTTAGGCATTTCACTCAAGGCAGCAGGCAGCATGGCTAAAGGGGCAGGTGGTGAACGTGCAGATCGACGTGGCCGACACCGTGCAGGGGTAGTCGCTGAATGGGCCAACAATGCTTTCTTCGCTGTTCACATCATGCGCCGGCTTGTTTCCAAGCCTTCCTACAGATATGGTCTCCCCAAAAACACCCCGTGCATCTCCGAGAAAGCTATTCACTATGCGGATATGGCAGTGTAACTCGAAAGTGTTTTATGCCGGTGTCCACCACAACTCTGCTGACGTACTTCTGTCAGGGAAGTGACGGCGAAATTTATGTGCCAACAAACTGAAAAGAAAAAGAAACCAGAAGTCAAGGATTTGTCGCACGCAATGGAACAAGCAACCTCGCGACTCACAGCGCGTGGTGCTAACCACTGCGCGACTGCCCCCCCCCCCCCCCTTGTTGGGAGTGCTAACCACCAGCCATATATATTGCAAAAAAAAAAAACGCGAGCATACGGGGCGCGGAAGAAGAAGAAGAAGAGTAGAGAAGCGGCGCTTGGACTGTGTGGTTAGGTGAACCGGGCTATGCCTGTCTCAGAAGAACGCTGCTCTTTCCCAATGCCGTTTCACCTGTAAGTAAAGACAATCACTCGTAACAGTTTGGTGGAAGTTTGAACTGTGTGATTGGGTGAACCAGACAATGCCTGTCTCAGAAGTACGCTGCTTTTTCCCAATACCATTTTACCTCATCTGTAAGTAAACACAACCACTCGTAACAGTTTGGTGGAAGGTGCCGGGTAAATCAATCTGAACGACCCAGCTCTACCGATTTTGCGACGGAGCAGACGCTTGGCGGGCTTGCCACCACAGCTACCAGACATGGAGGACGCGGGAGCAAGCCATGACAACCTTGTCGCTGATGTGCAACGCGCTCACCCGCCAGGACAAGCTGGCTGCGGCACGCCGGAACGTCAACCAAGGACCTTTTCGGGGCAGCCGGATGACGATGTTGAGGATTGGCTCAAGCACTACCAAGGAGTGAGTCGCAGCAACCGGTGGAGCACTGCTAAGCAGCTCGCTAACGTGGTGTTTTTTTCTTGTTGACACCGCGTCTCGCGGCACGAAAGTGCATTGACCACATGAGACATTCTTGTGGTGTTTTGGTGACTCGACTGCTAAGGTCAAGCAGGTGGAGCAAACGCTTTCACGCAGAGCTCAGTTACCTGGCGAAACATGCACCACCTACATAGAGGCCGTCTTGAACGCGGCTTTGCGGAATCGTGAGTGCGATCATGTCTGATCAAGATAAGCTAGGCCATCTGCTCAAGGTAATAGCGGAAGACGTGTACAATTTTCTTATCACTACGGAAGACCTACACACACCTTCCGACTTAAGGAAACTCTGCCGAGCATTTGAAGCGCGAAAAAGGAGGAGAATCCTACCGAAATTCGGACGCCTTGATAATGTTCCCACGATTGTAAGTGTCAACCTTCCATTGCTGGACGACATCTCTTCGATTATAAGACGAGTGGTTAAGGAAAAACTTGCTGAACTGCAAGCTGGGGACACTGCCGGTGTCTGCCATCGGTGTGCATTCGACCAACGGCCCCGTGAACCACCGGTGCCTCGGATGCGTCAGAGCTACTTTGAGCCTCGCCCGAATCAGTTTGAACGAAGCAGTGAACGGCCACTCGAAAACCAGGAACGCAGGCGAGCTGCATCACGGTGATTTATTCCTCAGCCGCCATCACCCGGCTTTTATCAACTAACGAGGTCTACTTCGCTGGGGACGACTAGGCGTGACACCCGTACTTTCTACAACTGCGGGATACCTGGACACATCGCTAGGTACTGCTACCGTCGCCAGCAGCGAGCCCAATGATTCAACGTGTACACGCGCTATGTGCCTGCTGGCAAGGCTTAAGGGCTCTTTCCAACTGCTACACGCAGCACGTGCTGACTGGCCTTGCTCCGACCGCAGCGTTACCCCACCATCCTCAAGCCAACGCAGCGATCCCCGTCCCCGTGTCACCGCTCGGGGACGCCACCACCACTGCGAAACTAACTGGCACGACCGATGAGGGCGAGGCCGCAAAATCATCTTCCACATGGCCCCATTCTGTTGTAATGGTTGAGAACAAAGTGAGTGTTTTTGTATATAATGTGAGTACTGTTGCATTAGTTGATACTGGTGCGGCCGTTTCCACAATGAGCATGTCTTTTAAAAATTGCCTTGGGACGAAAGTAATGCTTGCTTGGAATCGGAGTGCTACGTTCCGCGGCGTAGGGGGAGAAACGTTGAGCCCGGTTGGCGTTTGTTCTGTTTTACTTTCTGTAGGAAATCAAATGTTTAGAGCTGAACTAACGGTGCTTGCACGTGCGACCCATGACGTCATTCTCGGTATAGACTTTTTGCGTGAATGCGGTGCCACTCTGGATTTTGGTAGTGGTGGGATTATTTTTCGTACCGTGTTGCCCTCTCCATTGACGGAAGATACCGTTGACGACAGCTCGGAC
Organism: Rhipicephalus microplus; assembly: GCF_043290135.1. Lineage (NCBI taxonomy): Eukaryota > Metazoa > Arthropoda > Arachnida > Ixodida > Ixodidae > Rhipicephalus > Rhipicephalus microplus. The sequence goes on along the minus strand of NC_134701.1, from coordinate 248,711,235 downwards.
ATGTTTTTCGTGTCTCAAGACGTCTGCTTGGCCCCGCATACCGCAATGTTTGTGCGCGCAAACTCTTCACGTTCTTGTGCGGGTTCTTACTGTGGTTTAGCCGAGCCGACCTTCAATAACGCACTAAGAAAAACGTTATTGTGGCTCGTCGCCTCGTGCTCACCGTCGATGATTGTGCCATTTGTGGACTGTTAACGTTTCCGCGCAGCCCATATCTCTGCCTGCAGGACCTAAATTGAGAAGCTTTCAAGGGCAAAGAACTCATACCATGTGGTCACTTCAACTATCGGTGGATGTAAAGAAACCCCACGCCAATTTGTACCCCGACTAATCTGCTAGCATCGACCATATGATAAACAAGTCACTTCATTCTACTGAATGGTCTCTGCTGCAGGAGGTGATCGCAGGCTACGCCTCAGTCTTTGACTTTGCCCAAGATGAGACGTCTACCGTATAGCCACCGTCTTCACGCACGCAACACCGCATCTATACAGGCCAAGCAACACCAATATGCCAGAAGCCCTATCGCGTATCGCCTTCCAAAAGGAAAGTCATCACTGAGCAAGTTGAAGACATGCTAAAGAAGGGCGTCATACAGGAATCGTGTAGTCTGTGGGCAGCTCCTGTAATTCTAGTCAGGAAGAAGGATAATTCATGGAGATTCTGCGTAGGCTATTGTCACCCAAATGCCATCACAAAGAAAGACGTCTACCCTTTGCCACGTATAGATGACACCGTAGACTGCCTGCATTCTGCCTCCTATTTTTGTTCTGTTGACTTGCGTTCTGGGTATTGGCAAATTCCTATGCATCCCTCAGATGAAAAGTACACGGCCTTCATAACACCAGGTGGTCTTTTGAAGTTGTGCCCTTTGGTTTGTGCAATGCTCCAGCGACATTCGAGAGATTTATGAATACAGTAGTCGATGGGCTAAATGGGAAATTTGCATGTGCAATTTAGTTGACATCATTATCTACGGAAAGACTTTTCAAGAGCACAACCACCGCTTGTCACTTGTGTTTGAATGCTTACGCGAAGCTGGCTTTGTTTTAAACTCAAAGAAGTTCCAGTTTAGGAGAAGGTCAAACCGTCGTATTAGGCTTTCTCGTGGATATAGAAGGCGTATGACCAGACCCATAGAAGAGCGCAGTGTTTCGGAATTTTTAACAACCCCGAACAGTCAAGGACCTGCGAATTTTTCTGGGTCTGTGCTCATATTTCTGCTGATTTATTAAGAACTTCGCACAACTTGCCTCCCCACTGACGTCTCTTCTTCATAAAAACACACCGTACTTGTGCGAAAATAAATGTTAGGCTGCATTTCAACATCTGAAGTTTTTATTGGCTTCAGGATCTATCTTAAAGTATTTTGATCCTGATGCTTTGACTGAACTTCATACTGATGCTAGTGGGCTAGGTGTTGGTGCTGTGCTGGTCCAACTCGGCAACAGCCGCCAGCACGTCGTAGCATAGTCAAGTCGGACACTGACCAGAGCGGAGAAGAACTATATACACCGTCACCTAGCTCGAGTGCTTAGCAGTCGTCTTCGCCATTCAGAAGGTCCGACCGTATCTACATGGCCGCGAGTTCACAATAGTGACCGATCATCACTCACTTTGCTGACTTGTGGGACTTCGCGACCCGTCTGGCTGGCTGGCTCGTTGGGCGTTGCGCCCCCAAAAGTACAGTTTTTCTATCACCTATAGAAGCGGACGAAGTCACACGAATGCCGACTGCTTCTCCCACCTTCCTTCAGTACACACCAATGCTGACGACTATGACAATGATGACTATTTAGTTTCTGTCTCGTCCGACTTCCCAGATACCAGCAGCTTCAAACGTGAGCAACAGCGCGACCTTACCCTGAAACCCTTGCTCGAAGCTGCACATAACTCCGCCTAGCTGCACTTTACAATTTCAAAGGGCTTGCTGTACAAGAAAAACTATTCAGCCGACGGCCTCCCGTTGCTTCTTGTGGTGCCGGAAAGCCTGCGCCAGGTCGTGCTTCGTTGTATACACGATGACATAACATCCGGTCATCTCGGTTTCACACGTACGCTACATCGACTACGTGATAGGGTATACTGGCCGAAATTGTGGAAGACCACAAAACAGTACGTCGCCAGCTGCGCTATATGTTAGCGCCGCAAGCAATCCACTACTGCCCCGGCAGGTTATTTGCAGCCCATCCCTCCGCCAACATCCCCTTTTCAAAAAGTCGGCATCGACTTGCTCGGACCCCTTTCTAATACCCCATCCGGCCACCGATATGTCATAGTGTGCGTGGATTATTTAACTTGCTAATCGAAAACGGACGCGCTGACATCGGCCACAGCAGCCGCTGTTTCCTCCTTTCTGTTACGACGGGTCATACTGCGTCACGGTGCCCCACGGGTTGTCATCAGTGATCGTGGATGGCAATTTATTGCCGATTTGGTTGAAAAAAATATTACGCCTCTGTGGCTCCTCTTATTGCCACTCCACCCCTTACTATCCCCAAACTAACGGTCTCACTGACAGAACGAATCGAACTCTTACGAATATGCTATCGATGTACGTTGATGCTTACCACAGGACCTGGGTCGCCGTCTTACCGTTTGTTATTTAGCATACAACACCGCCAAGCATGAAGTTACTTGACATTCGCCCTTTTTTCTGCTTTACGCACGAAACCCACGAAGTTTTCTGGACACTATCTTACCTTTACCGCATCAGGAATATCTGTCTATCGCTCAGACGTTGTGTCATGCTGAAGAATCACGTCAACTAGCGCGCCTTCGATCATTTTTCTCTCAAGAACACAGTAAGAGTCACTACGATGCCCAACTCTACGATACCCGTAGAGTTTTTTCCTGGCGACTACGTTTGGCTGTGGAATACTGTTCGTAGAAAAGGATTGTACTGGAAGTTTCTAGCAAACTATTCCGGCCTATTCGTGATAGTCACTCGTCGCAGTGACGTGAATTACGTTGTCGCCCGAGTCACAGCCAATAACCGGCGTTCGCACACTACGCGAATCGCTCACGTAGCCCGCCTCAAACAGTACCATCATAGGGCTTATTCAACTCGCTCGGCGAGCTTCGTCTGCCGCCGGGAGAAATGCAACGAAGATGCGCGAGCGTGCGGGGTGCGGAAGAAGAAGAGTAGTAGTGGAGCGGCGCTTGGACTGTGTGGTTGGGTGAACTGGACTAGGCCTGTCTAAGAAGTACGCTGCTCTTTCCCAACGCCGTTTAACCTCATCTGTAAATAAACACAATCACTCGTAACAATATATACACCATACATCCTTTGACGGTCCTGAGAGCTTCGAAACCTTAGCGCGTTTTGGTTATCAGTGGTGAGATGGGGCAATGGGCTCGTGTTGGGCGCACTCTAAATGTCGTCGTCTCCACGAAGCGCCACCCCTACGAACGTCGTCTCTCCTGCGCTCGCACTTATCAGACTAGTAATTCGAGAAGAAATGAAGGTCACTTCGCACGCTGCCGCGGCCGTGTTTACGAAAGGAGCGCGCTGCCGACACACGACGCAGGAAGAATCGAAACAGTTGTTTGCACTTGTACTTTTTATACTGGTGCAAACGTTTCGCGCGTCTTTCTTTTTCTTTGAACAGCAGGTTTCAAGTGTCGAGCTGTGAGAGTTGTTTGTCCGCACTGGTCATGTGTACCGCAATTTCGTGCGTGTTTTCTACTTCAGGTGTGCGCCGCAAGTTTTGAGCTGCTCGCCGTTCTTAACACGACTGCAAATTGTTGCTGTTGCTGAAACAATGCACAATAAATGCTCAACTACCCCTGTAAAGGTACGTTTCCCTTTCGTGTGATACCGATTCCTAAATAGGGAATCAGCCACGTGTTTTTTCTTCTCATTCTATTGCATTGAGACTTCCGCTACCGAAAGCTTTCTGCACATGGCGTCGTTTGCACTACCTCCGTGAACGGAGACATTTCATGGTATCTATCACACGTACTTCCAGGAGCATGCCAACTACAATAAAGTGAAGATGTCTTGGAATGACGGGGATGCCAGCATCATTTAACGCACCATTATGTGATGTCACAGTGACACAGTTATGGCGCCATGATAGTGTCATAGGGGACTGGATGATAGAATGACTAGATGATTGCCCTTTGTCAAAAAAAATGATTCTGGGTTATTGGATAAGTCCATCCTCCGTCCAGAAGGCTCTGAAAACGTTATTACGTTTTCTGCAGACAACTGGTCTTAGCGCCAGTCTTCAAGCAGTGTCTTATTCTATTTTACTTTATTTTTCCCTTCTCTTGCTGACCTCTCTCTTTTTGTAGCATCTATTTTCTATCCCTTTTTACTCTTCATCACAGCACAGGGTAGCCAGTCGGTTTACGCACTGGCTAATATCCCTGTCCTTCCTTCATTCGTGGCATGATGTTGATTTTCGGGTATTGACAACAACGTTAACTTTTCAGGTTGATTAAGGCATCTAAGGCTTTCGCCGTGAAACCTGTCAAAGGGCAGCCAAAATATCGTGCCTCTCATACGTGCTCAACCAGCTTTTGTGTTCATTGGTAAATGCTCATACCGTGCTTCGTGTTTGCCCACGATACACCACTACAGAGCCTCCACGAAGTGCACCTTGCACGGGCGCTGACCTCGAAAAGACGCCGTTGTCGGTTTGCGCCACGCCTGCCAGTCCTGACATTTGTGGGCCATTAATGCTCACGCAGACACCGTTCTGGCTGTCAGCTCGAGCACGAGGCATCTATTGCTCGACGAGGAACGAACAGCGATAGCTGAATATGGACCGTCGCACGCGTATTCGTGGGTTGCGGTAGATTAAGCCGTCAAGTGCCCGTTACACAGGCTCACACACACAGAGCCACGCGGCTCTCAGTCAGGTTCGTTAGAAGGCGCGCACGTTTTTGGTCCTCTCGCTGGCGTTTTTAGTGGGCGAATTTTTTTTCCCGTTTTGGAGTTGCTTTTCCCGGAGCTGTATAACGCCGCTCGCTCTGTCATAACCTGTCCCTCATTTTCCGTCAGCTTCGGGTCGAAACGTATGCGCATTTCACAGCTGCATGCAGCTGGACGTCGCCTATCCAGCAGGCAAGCGAGAAGTTCCATAATCGCCACGTTATTGTTTGTGCGTTTTCCGGTCTAGCCTGGCGGCACCCAAACGCTTTCCGAAGCAGTTTGGGTGCCTTATATTGACGCGGTGTTGCGCGAGCGCCATGCATGTCGGGCCGATTACTCTATCATATGAATCGGTATAACACGAATGTGAACCGTCTATTCACAGGAGTATAGTTGAATGTTCATTACAAGTTGATGGGTGACAGCGTTGTCTACAGCAATGATTTACGTGGATGTACCCACGTCGACGCCTACTGGCGCATCTCATTTCGGACGACGAAAGCCAAAGATCACGATTTAGCGCTTGTAGCAGAGGTACTTAAAATCCACGTGGACACAGCTCAGGCTTAATGCCGTACAAAGAAGGCATTAACACATATTTACCTTCATGATGTTCCGGGCACTGAATAAATAGACACTCGGCGGATTTCATGGCTGACGGATGTCTTGTTCTTGATGTCCTTTCATCGACGATCGCTCACTGATCATCATGGCCCCGTCCACGGACTTCTCCATTAATCTCCCAATCTTTTACCTTTATCTCAATCTTTACATATATATCTCTTTCATCTCTCCTTATTCCTTCCTTCCTTTGTGAGCTGCTGCTGAATTTCACACTCTGATGGAGACAGTGGCGGGGCTCACTTAAAAAAAATCCTATTTAGGAATCACTACCCTAGTATAAACTGTGGTATTTGATATGTACTCATTCAAAGCATCATTTGGCCAGAGAGACGCCGAAGTGTGCGCTCTCCAGTAGTAGAGTAACCTACGCCTATGATACCGCTTCATGGACGCGACAGGCCGAGCTCGTAGCTTGTACCATGAGCGTGCGAAGGCGTTTTGCTCGTTGGTGTCTCTTTTGTTGCACTGAAGCGGGGAATTAGTAACTGTGTTTCAAGATTACTCTGTAAATCCTGTGCACCACAGCAGCTTTTTGGAAGTGCATGTTGCTGGGCTACTCAGTTCGCGTTCACGTACAGGCCATATAAGAAGTAATGGGGAAACTGGCGCGCTCCCTCGAAATTTCTTCGCGCAAAAACAACCATAGTTCTGTTGTTTTTCCATGAATATATCAGTTATCATTGTATCATTGACATCAGTTATCATATATCGGTTATCATTGACGGGGTCATCGCACCTATTACTTAGCAGCACCAGTATGAGGACAACGTCTGCGTCTGACAAGAGTACGGTGGTTGACTTAAAAAGTGATGATTATATAGTCTCATGAAACTGAAGTTACAGCTCTGCTGCTGGAGTTACCGTTAAGCTACAATGAGGATCGCAGGTACTTGAATATATCAAAGCATCTTTGTTTATCAAGTGCCGCTGTAATGGAAGTGTACTCAAAGATCCTGAACCAAACTCATTGTTCGGATCAAAGCAGTAGCAAAAGAATGAAAGAAATAAAAGAGAGAGTTTCGAAAGGAGAAGGAAGAGGGAAAGGGTGGCACTGAGGTTGGTGATACGATCCAGCAAGTAAAGAATCCATATAAAGCAAACTGAAAGCAAATTGACAGGGAAATACAGCTTTCACTTCCAGGACTTCCCTTGTCAAAAACGTTCACACGCAAACATTTCTGTATACATTCTTCATACAGTATAAGGACTAGCAGATCCCATCAATAATGATAAAAATTCGGCAGATTCCACGTACCTAGAAATCGACGTAATGTGAAGCATGAGGAGAGAAGGTGACCATGTTGTAATTTTTTTATTGTGTGACACGTCATGAAATGACGCTAAATATATGTACAAACGTTGCACGCACAGACATATGTGGAAGAGTTGCAGATGTTTATATAACCAGTTAATTCCACTTGCCCAACGATGCCAACTGGAACATATGTATTAGAAACACCAGAAGCTGATATGAAGCGCTGATGCTCGCAAGGATCCTGGCCCTGAACACTGCCACATAAATCAACTTCAGCACATGGCAACTAACCACAATAAGACGTTAACTCGACGTGACAGATGTATGAGAGGAGCACATGTGTAATGTTTATAAAATTGGGTAGGCAGTAGTGCAACCACTATTGAAGTTTCACGAAGCTTATCGTCTATTTGAAAAGTATTTCCGAGACCTGGCGTAGCTCTGTGGTAAAGTGTTTCATTGCCACGAAGAATGCTTGAGTTTGATTCCGGCGGCGACCCTGACATTTATTCTTTGCATTGTCGGGTTGACGCTACCGGTTTCGGTTATTTCTTAACGCTCGCACGTTAAAATTACCGAATGCGTGTTCTCGTCGTTCCTGGGTAAGTGTCAATCACCTGCGGCACATACCCTCATAACAATGGCACACACCTGCCCGCGGGTATGTGCCACTGTCTGGCGGGACGTGTTTGACGACGTACGTGACGGGATCGGGACATTGTTGAGGTTTTGAGCAGCGCGTCATAATCGTAAAACCATGGTATCCTCCCCTGCTAATTTTGGTTCACGCCAAGTTAAGGGGGTGACCACGAGAGCAACCAAACGTAAGCGGCTAGCTAGATATAGATAGATACGCCCAATGTCGCCGAAGTTCGCTAAGAAATGCTTCACATTTAATAATAATAATAATAATAATAATAATAATAATAATAATAATAATAATAATAATAATAATAATAATAATAATAATAATAATAATAATAATAATAATAATAATAATAATAATAATAATAATAATAAAACATTATAACTTACTGAAATTTTCTTGCTTCAGATTCAGATTAGCTCTACTACTGATTACGTCAGAGTAGCTAATCCGAAGAAGGGTCAACGCATTAGTCTATAAGCAAAGTTTTAATGATAGTTCTCCGACAACTTCAAAGTTTCGGGCTTTAGCAAATCTGTTGAAGTGAAGGCAGCTCTTTACGGCGTGAGTGTCAAGCGTATAGGAGTATGATGCAATCTATTCAGATGCCAGAAATTATGCATTCAAATTATGTGACTTCGTAGGTAAGCCTTTCAGAGAGCAACTGAATGACACGAACAAAGACCCGTAAATATCAGCGTCCCAACATGTTACGTATAAAAAAAATGTGAATCATCTGTATTGTGGCTTGAAAAAATTTTGGAAAGCTTTTATTGAAAATGGTGGTTTTTATCTCGGTTCATATATCTTCACCCCGCTTATGGACGGCAGCATTGGTTTGTTTAGTTCATGATAAACCCAAGCTTTGGAGTGTTTTTGCGTGCATGTTGTTTCACAAGTGTTTGCGTGTTGGGGTTTCGTAAGTTAGTTCTTTCAAATGTAGATTGACCCTATGGTGCGCCACCGAACGAAGGCTCACGACTTTCACAATTTTTCAATTTATCTAAAAGATAACAGTAACAAACAATAAAAATTCGGCAGATCCCACGTATCTGGGAATCGACGTTATGCGAAGCGTGCGAAGGGAAGGTGACCGTGTTGCATTTTTTTTTTACTGAAGGACACGTCAGGAAATGGCGCAAAATATATGTACAAATGTAGCATACACCAACGTTGGCACACAAAGGCATATGTTGAAGAGTTGCAGATGTTTATATAACCAGTTGTTTGTACTTTTGCAATGATGCCAACTGGTACATGCGTATTAGCAATACCAGAAGCTTATATGAAGCGCTGATACTCGCGAGGACGCTGACCCTGGGCACTGCTACATAAATCAACTTGAGCGCATGGCAACCAACCACAATTGACGTTAACCCAACGTGACGGCTGTACCAAAGGAGTACATATGTAATGTTTAACAAATTGACCGCAACCACTATTGACGTTTCACGAAGATTAGCGTCTATTTGAAAAACAGTTCCAAGACCAGGCGTAGCTTTGAGGTAAAATGCTTGGGTTTGATTCCAGCTGGGGCCCTTACATTTATTCTTTGCATCCATCGGGTCGACGTCACCCATGTCTGGTATTTTTAACGTTCGCACGTTGTAATTGCCCATGTGTGTTCTCGTCGTTCTTGGGTAGATACTAAGTGTCCATCACCTGTGGCACATACCTGCACACCAGTGGCACATACCCGCTTGTGGGTATGTGCCACTGTCTGGCAGGAAGTGTTTGACGACGTACACGACGGGATTGTGACATTGTTCATGTCTTGACCAGTGCGTCATATTCGTCAAGCCATCTTACCCTCCCATGCTAATTTTGGTTCACGCCAAGTTAAGAGGGTGACCACGAGAGCACCCAAACGTAAGCGGATAGATAGATAGATAGATAGATAGATAGATAGATAGATAGATAGATAGATAAATAAATAAATAAATAAATAAATAGATAGATAGATAGATAGATAGATAGATAGATAGATAGATAGATAGATAGATAGATAGATAGATAGATAGATAGATAGAAACGCTCAGAGTCGTCGAAGTTTGCTAAAAATGCTTTGCATTTAAAGCCACTTCCAACACTGTTGCAGTCTGGGTAAACAGCGAAGATGGCAAGAAAACGCAACCACATGGTGGACGCAGCTAGACTTAACTGTTTGATCAGCTATTTGATCGCTGTTTGATGAGCTGTTGGATCGCAGCTAGACTTCGTTTTGATCACATGCTTCCTTATTTATCACTTTCTATACTGCCCTCTTTCGTTCCTTCCCTCCTTTTAACCCATGCATCACTCCTCCCCCAAACTATCTTTCTCACCCCACGCTATGCTTTGTACCGCACATGGTTAAGCTATGGTTTGCCCTCTCACATCATCCTTTTCCTCCTCATTTCTTTGTTCCCTACCCTGGTGCGCATGTACAAGAAAAATTGTGCAAGATGCACTGCACGTACGCCGCTCCCATAAATGCTATGTTACGTTAACAATGGACTTCGGTAGGAGCCTCGTATTACTCGCGATTGCAACGGTCGCATCGTTGCTGGAATACTTTTTGTGTCAATGTATCTAATTATAACATCGAAGGAGACAGGGCGTGTTGTTCTTTACGTTCGTCCTTCTCGTATACATAAGTGGTCGATTCTTGAAGGACACTTTTTTTTTTTGCAGTTTGGTTTGTTCCGCTGCGACTACACATTTTATTCGCTCATGCGTGTTACAAAGATTGACAGTGCCTTTAGCTAATGCTTAAAAGAGCGGAGGTAAATACCTATGCTTTGACGAGAAACCCATTTAATTACTTCGTCATTCTCAGGCAATTACTCCTAGGACGACTTACTTTCAGGAGATTATGTAATCGAATACAACTTTATTATCGCCGTGAAAGAAGACATGGTTGACTTACATATAAGTAAAAAGTGTAAATGAAAAAAAAAATGACAAGAATAAAGTAAATAGGGGAGCTGAGAGAAGCGTATAAGTCTGGGAAAAATAAATACGGTGCTGTATAAGCATTATTAAACTCAGGATAAGGGCTGACCAGTTGATCATGCGAGGGTACGATGCACTGACCAAGAGTGTTAGCGTTGTCTGCGATCTATGCCTGGTAGAGACAGACCCACTGGATAGCGTTGGAGAGAAGGCCACACAATAGCGATAATCTTCGCTACAATGCGAGCATATGTATTTCTCAAATGTGGTATCATGTGTATGTAAAGCCTCTATGGCGGTACACATAAACACGTGTACCGAGTACGTAGACCTTGTTTCAATTCTTTCACGTCTACACCCGTTGAAACCCCCCCCCCCCCCCCCTCCTTAGAAAACTGTGTGCTTGAACTTAACACATGGAGTAAACTGGTGATTAAATTTTATTACGCGTACTATACTCACATACAACCCATCACAGTCATTCGTCTGTGAAAGCACCGGTCTTACAGGTCATAGCTATTCACCAGCAATGAAACACTACACTAAAGTGGCAAAAATATAAATGAAATAAGATTCACTATACAAGCTTTCACATAGCACTCGCGACTGTTTTGCTTTGTTTGGCACGGTATGGCAGACTGGGCGTCGGGCTCCTGCATTTCTTCGTTGATGCTGTCAAGAGTAGCGGGAGGAGATGTAGGACGCCATTTGTTTGGTTGTCTTGATTTTCTCTAATGTGGGCAAGAATTTGATGCTCACGAACAGATGACATGCGTTTTGCAGCATTTCGGGTAGATTCCCTTGCCTTTTTTCAAGGTACAGTTCTTCGGATAGCCTTGCAGTGAGACGCGGCCGCATCTGCAGAAACAAGATCATAAAGAGCAAGCCATGAACGCAGAGCTTATTTAGATAGCGCTTTAATTAGCACACTTTACAACAGCACACTAATTGGTAAGTTGTGGAAAATAACACAATTGAGCCCCCATGCGGACACATTGCACAGCCATTTATACATTGCGCTTATTGCCTCTCATAATGGCCCGTTCCTTTCTCACGGAATGTGATTTCACTTCAGAAGTATCTGCAGGTTGGAATCGTGGCCAGAAATATTACAGCAAATGCTGCATATGGCTTAAGTGTACATGGCTAGGAGAAACGAAAAACCATTCGGCAGCGGTGTCACGAGTGGTCTCCATTGGTTGTGCGATCAGTTCCGTCGATCTAAGCGTCGCACCCTAGCACGTTCGCCATTGGGTGCGTTGTGAGTGACGTCGTCGATTTTGTCGCAGCCGTAGTGCCGTGCACGGGCACATTAGTTTCTACTGAGGCATTCCACTCGGGTAAGCCACGGACAACTCTATAAGAGCGCCGAAAGTGGAAATGTGAGGGTGCTCGCATTGGCTGGGCCGATGGTGCAGTCGGGGCACGAGAACAAGCCTGCCGAGGCAGAGTGGCGGTAGCAACTGCGCACAAATGATCCGGCAGCCTTCCAAGCCGCTGTTAATTGCGAACGGAATGCAAGTGCCGGTTGCGGGTGGATCCTGCAAACCACGCCGCCGAGTTAGCTCGCGACCCTTGCAACAACGCACAGCGCCAATGTGAAGATTGCGGGAGTGCGTTCACCGGGGCGAACGCCTTCTTCTGGCGGGAGCTTTTTCCAGCACACTTTAGCTGCGACAACGACGTCTGTGACCACCTGTGCATTTAACCGCATTTAACTGCTCGTTGCACTCCTCCATGACTGTGATCGTGCCAAGCACAATGTGCGGCATGTGAAATAAACACTGTGGCCAAGCCAAACGTATGTCTAACCTCTTTAAGAAGCATGACCATGTAACTATTAATTGTGAAAGACTTCAGTGAAACGTCAGGTTGAACCCATTGCTATATAAACACTGGGACGGCACGCTTCAGCTTCGCTGGTTAGCCATTTGTACGAAGTGCTTCAGCGGTTATTTTTTTTAGAGTGACCGTGGGTTCATCTACTTTTTGTGTATTTTCGTGGTGTGCTTCTATATGTACGCATGTAAAATACCAAAATTTTGGGGGGGAGATGGTTGTAACTCCCACCCTTCGTATTCATTGCGCGTATGCTGCAGGTCAAAGCAGATGGTGCAACGACGGGAACACAGAGACGCATAGAGTCACTTGGCGAGAACTGATGAAAACAGGCGCACATACAAAAATTATGATCGTCAAATTTCAATTATATGTACTTCTCCATCAATTATAACTACTTGTCTGACTATCATTGAAATAAATGTAAAGCTTGGCGGTAACCAAGTGGTACATAGTGGATTATTGATGTTGAAACTATGCTAACTCAACGATAAACGATATTGAAACTTTCTCACACCACCTGGCACAACACAGTGTCACTGTATCATCGTTTTCGCAATGATAGAGGTCCATGTACTGTGCGTGGTCAGAGCTTGTTAAAAAGCGACAAACCATAGAAACTTTCACTGTGTGAACCAGCGTGCCACTGCCTTGACCATGCCTAGTCTGGACACATAAGCACAATCTGTCGACCATGTGATGGCCCAGGGCCTCCAAAGAGCCCGGATCCCCCCTCTACGACATGTCTCACAATCGTGTGATGGTTTCATCACATCGAACCCTACATATTACTGTTGCGTTTCATCGTTTCTTTATACTAGAAACGAAGACTGTGCTGTGAAACTTACGATGCGCCTCGCAGATACTTGAGCCGCGAATCACAGGTAAGGCTCATGCAAGGATTGGCGAGGTTGATGTGCGCTCCATCTGGAATTGCGTACTTCTTCCAGATGCATTGTTCTGAAGAAGAAAAAGAAAACGAGTCTTAACTTGGTTGTTTTTATTGTCTTTGAAAAAAAAAACAACTCACCAGACCCCACGTACCATGGAAATCTACGTTATGCGAAGCATGGGGAGGGAAGGTGGTTTCGGAGCAATTATTTATTAAGCGAAACGTTACGAAATTAAGCCTTAGATACATACAAACGTTTTACGTACATACGTATGTTGAACAGCCTCGTATGTTTAGGCAACTACCTGTTTACAGTTGCGTAATGATGCCAACAGGAACATGAATATCAACAGTACCAGAAGCGGTAAAACTATGTAGCGCTTGTGTTCGCGAATATGGTAGCCATGGCTAGTGCTACGTGCATCCTTCAGACATTGGCGCTGAAGTATACAACTGACGCTAACCCGACGTGACGGCTCTATCACATGAGTACACATGTAATGTTCATGAAATCAGATATGCAGCACTGCGACCACGATTGACATTTCCCCAACACCAAGCCTGCAAGTGGTCTTGTTATATTAAAACCGTACCGGCAATTAGCGTGGACCTGCGGTAAGATACTCGATTGCCACACGGAATGCTGTGGTTAGATTCATGCCGGGACCCTGATATTTATTCGTTTCATTTGTCAAGTCAACGCTGCCAGTGTCAATTTTTCTCAACGCTCACGCATTTAAAACACCAATGTCTGTTCTCGCCGTTCCTTTGTACATTTACCGCCGTTCTTTTGTAGAAATACCCGTGGCAATATGCCCTCATACGGCGAATCACGATATGTGGGTATGTGCCTGACGTGTCTGGAGGAAACAGTTTGATGATGTACTTGACAGGACTTTCATTTGTCATGACCATACAGAAATATTCGTCAAACACTATTTTAATTCTTTACTAATTTCTAATTTTGGTATGTACCCCAAGTTAAGAAGGTTATCACGAGATACCCAAACGGTTAAACAGACCGACAAGATAGATACGTAGATAGAAACACTCAAAGTACCAGCAGTTCTTTAAGAAATGCTTCGCATTCAAAATGAGAAGTCCCAAAATACCCGAAGTATATCACGTAAAAATATAAACGACAAACAAACACACTAATTAAATCAGAAGACGCCCGCTGAACCCGCATAAGGTAACCACAAGCTTCTATCAAGTCAAATCTCTTCGTCATGGAGAAAATAAACGAAAATCAGGGGTAGGAATATACATCCTAAAAAGTATAGATGCCATGAATACAGTGAAATGGTAAGTTCAGCAGGTAAGTACACAGATATAAATAAGACCTTAAGAGGATATAAAAACATAAGAAAACACATAACTCGCTTTGTGCTAACAGCTTTGAACGTCGTAGCAACAAAATAATCATAACATTTCAGAGACTTGGTACTGACATGAGTTTTTCAAGCAGCAACCAGTGTTACTGCGAAGTTCAGCATACGCCTTAACTCTAAGAAGCTGCCATGCAAATTAAGGCTAGGGTTTTAGAGACTACCAAGAAGCCGTGCAGTGCCTGCAAATGTAAAAAAAAGAAGTGGTAAATATGTCAACGCTTATCGCTATTTTCGTAGGGACTCTCTGAATTGATGTAGTACTCGAGAAAAAATGATAGAGAGCAACAGGCACCCATCTTCATTTATTGAGACGTGACTATAGCGCTTTGGGAAGGCTATAGTGTGTGGCGATGCTAGAAGGAGCTGCCCTAGAAAATAGGTCAAGTTTTAAAGTATTATTATACAGAGTTCATGTAGCCCCTTCAGACAAAAGAGGACATGGTGATAAATATGTCTAAGCTAACCCTGTTACTTCCTATGTGGATACCGTCTTGCGCGCTGTAACGGGAAATTATACGCAAGTACCACACAACCCAGAGAACTGACGACGTAAACTAATTGATTGCCAAGTGCAATCCCAAGATTATTTACAAGATTACTAGTTTGCAGAAGGGTGTCTTGAAGGGCCACTTCGTACATGATACTGAGGAGAACAAAGCGAAAAACGGGGAAGAGAAAGAATGAACACATGACACAAACACTCGTGTCGGGCTTTTATTCTTTCTTCATCCCGTTCTTTCCACTGTTACCCTAAGTACTAGTTTACGTTTTAGCTGAAGGAAAACGTCAGCTTTGTTATCTATTTTCCTCGATGAACATCCATCACTGTTTAACAGCAGCTAGAGCTTGAAACGAGCTTCTCGTTTTCGATTAGTGCCACCATATTCCTATTTTAAAACGGTGCAGTGGCTGGAAGCCTGTGCAGTGTGGGATGGGTTCATAAGTCGTCAATGTGCGTCATACATGTCCATATCTGCTATTCGATTAGACTGTCGTGAACCTTTCAACAACTGTCACTGCATGCTTGTCAACTGTTCTTTCATGCAAGTATATCTCGGTGGGTATTGTCAAATCTAGCAGAGTTCGCACCATTTCTAAGAACACCCTGGTTAATGAGTACGCGGGCAGCGCTGTAGGCTAACTTATTTGGATTGATGGGGCACCGTTAGATATTGCTCAAATAAGCTGGGAATACCGTAAATCATTTTTCTGTCTATAGGGTGCTTTGCGTGTTTATAACTAACACCTTAGAGAAAGGTTGTTTTGCCAAAGCAAAACACCCATGCCATGGGTGTTTTAGTTTGTCAGAACACCAATAATGTAAGCTGTTAGTTATATTGTAAGGTTGCAAACTGACTTGCAGTGAACCACATTACTCACCTGCACACTACAATTAATGACATAACATTCAAGACATCACTACTGTGTAAAGCATGCAGGGCAGATAACTGTACATCATAAAATTTTCTGATAGTGTAGGTTACTTGGCTCCGGCGTTACTAATGAAACGTTTTCAAGCATGCATAATCAAGTCGCAAGACCACAAGCAGCAACTCTTAGCTGTCCAGTAGGCTCATGATAAGGCAAGGAAGTTTAACCTCCCGGTTCTAACGTGGGAGTAGTTAGGCGGGCTCACCTGTGCTGTATAGGTCATTCAATAAAGTTTATTTCTCCTCCTGTTAAGTGTCAAATATAGAAAATAAAACGCACATTCAAAAGGAAGCTCTTGAAACTATGCGACATACCCGATAACCCCATATTATGGCAGGCAACTAACATGGTCTGAGCAGAGGGATAAAAGACTTCTATAGCTTGAAAGGCCTAGATAGCTGACTGCCGCGCATACTGTTTGTTTTCCACACAAAAAAAACAAAGAGAAAAAAGAGAGAGATAGTGTTTTTTAGTTTATCTTGGGCTGTAACGAGATATTTGCCCCATTGTGACGACAGTCACGGTGCAATAGCGAATATTTTATTCCGTCCATTACCGCAATCTCGTGTTGCGGGAATTCCCAGGAACTAAGCTTCCCATTGTTTCTCATTTGCGTGTGCCTTGCGCGAGGCTAAAGTTGGTATAAGGTAGGTGGACACGGTAACGTCTAATTGCCTCCTTTTCTTATTACGTATCTTTTTTCTCAGTATGGCTTAGAGAAAGACGGGAAATATCAGTCGACACGCGAACCTCGTCCTTGGCCGAAGTCTCTTTCTTGCGCGCGGTTTTTTTCAAGAATACGACACGGCCTCCGCAGACAACTGGGTGCATTAGTCTGCGTTTCTTTCTTTTGACTGCTTTAATTTTTTTTATTCTTTGTCTCATTTTTTGCTGTCTCTGCTTATGTCCGTATAGTCGTGCGCGTAGGCGATACGGTATGCGTGCGCGCCCCACTATGCTGCGTTCGCAGTGTCCCTGTCCACTTCGCAAATTTACTTTAGACTTTGCTAGTGTTCGTTTTCTTGCGCGGGTATAAAGCCGCGCACCGGATCTGCGCAGATATATGTGCATTAACGGCGCCGACGCATAACCCCTGACCTGAAGTGTTTCTCAGAATCGGTGTATACGTGTCTTCCACATGCAAAAAAAACCACAGGGGGTCCCCGCTGATGTGCGCGACCTTGTGAGACGTTGAAACAGATGCCTAGGCACCTGTCTGAGCTGTCATTGCGCGAAGCAGCCCCGTTTTCTTCTTTTTTTTTTCACGGCACCTTGGCCTTCGAGAACCATATATGAACTCCCGGAGTAACGCATACGCGTATCGTCGACTGCCGATGACAACTCTGTCGGTAAATCTTTTTGTCCTTGCGCTAGCCCTGAGAACGGTATTGGCGGACGGTTCTGACGAGGTTAGCCTTGCCGAATAAGCTTGTTTACGCTAGCGTGTTTATAGCAAGAACTAGATGATCGATGATCAAAGACAGCGAATTTATGCAGAGGTACGGGTCTTGCTTCGATAATATATAGACAATATTTTTGTCAGATAGCACGCATTTTGTTACCTCACTTCTTTCTCTTTCTCTCACTTGTTCGGGTGGTTGAGCTTGTTGGGTGACTTCTGTAGGTTGCAATTATGTGGACACTGTATTCTTGAAAATCATGTTCTTCCATATAATTATTACTGCTCCTTTATTACTATACGTTTGTTTCGGATTTGACAGGGGAGACGTCCAGGTGAGCTCACACAACTTGCAATAAATATGCCTCACCGGGACTTACAGATTCAGCCTGTCCCCAATGGTCCTAGATCAGTGACTTGACGGTATTGAATAGCAACAACATAACTTCATATCTTAAAATACCCCTGTTTTTCGGCATATCGATGCTTATCGAGTATCAATCTAAGCATTTAGCGAATCAAGTTTTTCAGCATGCAGTTCTGTGTAAGTTCTTTCTAACACTCGTAAATGAAACTCGTGCAATCATAAATTGCGAATACGATTTAAATATGACAGAAACGTCCAATTCTATTTGTGACACAAATCATGGTGGTCAGCGAATCAGGTGGTGCCACCACCCCAGTGTTGAAGTGTTACCACCACACGCATTATTTTACGAATCCTATATCTCAACACGACTGTCACAAAAGACATGCGATGAGTTACGTTGGCACGACCACCGAGACAGGTGCCATTTACGTTGTCGAATTGCTGTCCGTAAACTCCACTATAGAGCTTCTGCCTTCCGTGTACATGTCTTTTTTTGCTACACATTACACACACCTGTCATTCATCACGGCTGCCTACGCACGAGGGCGCAACCTTCGATTATGCGCCTTTTATTGCTTCGTCGGAAATTGACAGCAGGGCCTTCACTGGAACGTCTGGACGCGCCAGCGTTCGCGCTTGCCGACTTGCACGTGCAATTCACTGAAAGCATCCGATCGTGGTCCCAAATGCCCTCGTGTTGGCCGACCCTCGCAGCCTTTGGACGTTTCGGCTGTGCTCATTTTGATGACTCTCTAGCTAGTGGAGGAGAGGTCGTGAAGAACGTTGGCCTTGGTGACGAGGCCGTTGAAATTTTCGCTCCGTGAAGTGCCTGCTGCTTGTGAAACTCCTTGTGTATGTGCCATTGTAATGGAACTGGTCTTTGTTTCTTTTCTTGTCTTTCAAGCCTTAAGTCAGTCGTCCGTGATGCGCTTTTGTAAAGACACCCCAAGCACCGACTTTACTGAGAACCTTCCATTACCTTGTTTTGAAAAGCTCGACTGTAATGAATGCACTAAGGGAACACGTTTGTGGTTTTCTTTTTCTCAGAGCAGTCAGCGGAAAGAAAAAAAAGTTTTCAAGTGCGAATGCTCAGTAGTATTCTTACCTCAAGTTGACAAGCTCGTCTAAACTATTTGCTTGTGTTTATATTTGAGTACTGTGCTTCTATGACAGACTATGCAGCTCTCTTTGCGCTTCAACTTATCTATGTTATTCCCCAAGGATGCTGAAGCGTTTCGCACCATACTTGGTCACTATATTCGGCTCAGATACGTGTGCGACCAACTAAAATGACAAGTGAAGAAGCATACTCGGAAAAAATCAGAAAAGGGATTTAGTTGTATCCCATCACAGGCCTAACGCCGTTTTTACCCACTGTGTGCGGATGTTGTCAGGGAGGACATGACTTTTGCTGGTATTGGCGGTGATCTTAAGTATGGATGGGCTCTAGTACTGTGGTTTCTCTTTCGTTTATTAGCGTTGAAGGTACGTGTTTTCAGATGCCTCTGTCGCTATTCTGCACAGATGATGCTACGAAAAAAAAAAAGCGTTCTTGGCGTTCTGATCACGTTTGCTATCCCGAAAAGTACATTTTGTGGAGCTTCTGCGAAAAGCATGGCGAGTGCAGTGTTGGATATGCGCGGTAGTCTTTCGCACAAGATAAACAGCCGGGTTATACCACGTGCATACTCCTCGATCTTCCCGTAGAACGAACAAAATTAGCAAAACCATGAAAGTGTGCTTGGCCATTTTTTTGTTTTGTAGGGCAATGCATCAGAAAGTTGGTCTGCACGCACGTCTCAAAGGGACACCGTTTATTCTACGCAGTTTGAGAGCTTCGCTCACGTTTGCAGGGCACGCACAAGCTTAAGATGACCATTTTCGTTTTGTCTCGTCCTTTTGCTTTTCTGTTGCATACGAACGCATCCACCGGCTTGACGATTTAAGGCTGTGCTGGCAAAAACAACGAGATTTGACGATAACATACAGGTTTTCATGGGAAGAATTTGCATACAAGGTTCGGTTTCGTTTAATGCTACAGACAACGCCTGTTGCGGCCGGCGGAAAGTTTCTCAACTCTCAGCCATGCGCTCTCCCGATGCGCTTGCTGAAAGCCTTCGCTTTTTTGGTTGTTTTCTGGCGGTCACTTTCACTCGTTCGAGCGAAGAGGAATATGAAGAGGGAGAATAATGTGAGAGAGCTTATCCACGGGGCTGTTAATAAAACGAGAAAAAAAGCTGCGGCAGAGGGAAAGGGCTACGCAGACATGCTGCGTAGTTTTAAGAGGCTAGATATAGCTGTGAAAAATCACACTTGTTGCCAAATGCGCCGAAGGAATATTCCCACATTGAGTCAAGAGCACGTTGAACTGAATTAATTATCCGTCCTTGCGCTTTCTTTGAGCTGCGCAGTTCGTCGCAAAACACTATGAGTGGACTCCAATCTAAGCGCAGCAACTTCAATTTATGGCACGCGTCTTGATAGCAGAATAGGCGGTCGCAGCGCCCAAGCGGGTCCACGAAGCGATTAGCGTATAAAATCGTAGATCTCAACCGATGAGACGCTGCTTATATTGATAACTCGTGTTAAGGGTATGACGTTTGGCGTGAAAACGTGTTCAGGGGCACACGCACTTGCGAGACTTTAACGTGTGGTCTTGTAACTGGTTTGTGCTGTGGAATCGTTCTGGGTGTTCTTTCGATTCCGTTATATAGTTCAATCTAAGGTAGAACCACGTGCATGCACTCTATCTATAAATATGAGACCCCTTCGATCACTTCAGCCGCATGCTAAAAAAAGTGCTCGAGGTATTTTCTTTCCTCGATAAAATAATGAATCACTGTTCTACAAACTCACATGCAAGCATACACACAAGCGCAAATATTCGAAACTGTTGTGGGGCTTTGCAAAACTGCGAGTGTTGTCAACGTTTGCGAGTGTGCGTGTGAGGAGTCACGCTTCGATATTTTTATCAACATGAGTGACCAAGTAGGTTAGCAGCAAGTTCTTCTGTGGCACCTTTTTCGACCACTCATTCTAATGTTTGAACATCTGTACGACAACCTTTCTATAAGGATGATAGGACTAAAGGGGTTGAGCTCCTTTGCAAAGTAAATATGGAACACCGTCGTCAACGGACGTACACACAACTAAGTGAATGACGGAACCATCGTCTCTCTCCGTTCTTGGTATACCGTTTAATGTGTTTTGGCACGTCTTGGTCGAACTGTCATTACATTTATTGATCAAAAGGGCAACAAAAATAATAGATCTGACACCACTATGCTATCTGGGGTTTGATGCCCAAAAAACCACGATATAATTAGACGAACATCGTATTGGAGGGCTCCGGAAAATTTGACCACCTGACGTTATTTTTAGTGCAGTGTCATTGCACAGTACACGGGCTTCTACTGTTTCATCTTCAT
Organism: Rhipicephalus microplus; assembly: GCF_043290135.1. Classification (NCBI taxonomy): domain Eukaryota; kingdom Metazoa; phylum Arthropoda; class Arachnida; order Ixodida; family Ixodidae; genus Rhipicephalus; species Rhipicephalus microplus. The sequence continues at coordinate 248,690,144 of NC_134701.1, read as the reverse complement.
CGAACCTGCGACCTTCGGGTCAGAAACCGTGCACCGTAACCTCTGATCCACTGAGATAGATATGTTAGCACGTGCGCGCCATTGAAGTCGTTCACAGATCAACGAAAGCGCGTGCATTAGAGGGGAAGGAAAATGCGCGAGTAAATGCATTCTGCATGGTGGGTGAGAAGTGGTCTTGCTCTCTGTTTTCATTTGAGGGTTTCACCTTGCAAAGTGTTGCGATTCTGGCATTGCGCCGCGCGTGTAGATCCAAGTGATCACGTACCATCACAGATTAGTGAAACTACCGTCTCTTGATAGAAGCAAGGCATGGAGTGTTCAGCGTGGAGTTTGAATACGAACGACATGTACGCACAACCACCGAGCATAGTCAGATAGATGCCTCACTCCAGCATAACCTTAGCCCAATTTCTGCAGAAATTAGGTTTACCGGAGTGTTTAGTTCTTTAGTTTAGGTTAGCTTCTTCGAGCGAAGCGTAAGTATTTGACCGGATGAAACCTGGGAAGTTATTAATAACCCTTTGCTTCCTTATTTGTCTGCAAGGAAAACGTTATTTGAATATACGTGAAAACTAACCACCTGTGAAGGAATAATCTAATGTCCCCTGGGGTGGGGGGGGGGGGTGGTGGCTACACTTAACGCTAAACCTTTGAATTATTTCGTAGATTGAACACTGTTTATTTGCTTACACTATAAAAATAACCATCTGAATTATTCTAGCAACTGGACTTACACCTTAATAGGCCAAATGGCAAAAAAAAAGGAATGCTAACACAACGTAGAATATTTCCTACGTGCTCATATCTGCAAGGTGCTCAGAATGTTTTTTTTCCATTAGCCTAAGAGTTCTGAATATGAATATGCAGCTTTATTTTTATTCCGGAAACATCATCTTTGTCGGTGGACAATCTGTACATAATGAGGTAAAATATCATTCAAGTGTTTGTAAGAAAGTTCCTTCAATGAATGATGTGCAGAATTTAAGGCGCATTGTTCATTTCTTATCTCAACTTTTCGTTTTACAAAAGGGGGCTAGGGGAGATTACACCTTCGCCTACTTCCTGACGTTTCGTTAGTTGAAAGCCGCAGCAAACGCGAGTGTCCGTCCCATCGATCGCTCTTCAAGCCAGAAACACTCGTCTGGTTTCTTTACTTTAATGACTCCGCAGCAAGCAGCGTCTTGCACGAGCATTGATCGCAAGCATGCACGCACTCACTGTTTTTCACGTCTACAGGTTGCACGAACACAGCCGCCCTGGCGAGGGTCGCGAAGACACACAGCAGAAGGAGCACCGTCCCGAATCCCTGCCTCCGGCTGAACCGCATGCTGATGCCGCTTGCGTTTGCGCGACACTTCCACAACGAGCGCACTCGGCGGCAGTTTCTGTTTGAGTGGGGCGCCTTCGCGGGACTGCAAACTCTTTTATATAAACGTCTTTCCGCCGACTTTAGCGAGTGCGTGCGTATGTTTGTGGAGCGCCCCGAGCGAAAACCGGATTGTCTGGCGCAGCGGACCTGGGTATTCCCCTGGCGGGCGAGGAGGAACTGCTGCGAGCTGGGAGGGGTAGTACAACCTCCTTGGTTGTGAGTGTCGTTCCCGGTCGGCCGGCCCGAGTGGTTGCATTTGCTACGTTCTCTGGGGGAAGACCTTTTGCACGAAAACAAAAAAGGAGCAAATGAATTCAAACGTTTTAGCCTAATGTGACCCGAAGCTGCGCTATCTGCATACCATGGCGCTCAGATGCAGCGTGTTGGTGCTGGTCTGTTAGGCCGCACGTCTAAATAGAGTGCAGAAAAACATTATGACCCCATGCGACGAGAAATATTGCCGTGTTTGGCGCATTTATCCTTTTCTATATTTGAGTTTATGGGCAGAATGAACTATAGAAGTGGGGTTTCTGCAATGACGCACATTCATGATAGATAGGTATGACTCATTCGTTTAGACAAAACTATGTGTTAGCTTTTGGACGCACTCTGCGGCTTTTAGATGCGGCTTTATCGATAGATCTGTCCAGTAGGTAACGCAAGCTGTGATCGTGGTTGTGGTAATGTGTTGCCCCGCCGCGGTGGTCTAGTGGCTAAGGTACTCGGCTGCTGACCTGCAAGTCGCGGGTTCAAATCCCGGCTGTGGCGGCTGCATTTCCGATGGAGCGGAAATGTTGTAGGCCCGTGTGCTCAGATTTGGGTGCACGGGTGGTCGAAACTTCTGAAGCCCTCCACTACTGCGGCTCTCATATTCATATGGTGGTTTTGGGACATTAAACCGCACATATCTATCTATCTATCTATCTATCTATCTATCTATCTATCTATCTATCTATCTATCTATCTATCTATCTATCTATCTATCTATCTATCTATCTATCTATCTAATGTGTCGTAGCTGCAGGCACGCGTTTAGCCCCAGCGGTCGTGGTCGGCGACTCCTATCGAACAGATGAGCCTATCTTAGAAAAATAAACAAGGGGTGACTCCTCGTTTCTGGTTATGCTGAGAATGCTGCGAGAAAGGCGAACCAAAGTAACGTGAAGCGACCGGATAAATGGGTGGAAAGCACTACATGAGGACGATATCCTGTTGGATGGCAGTCAACCTAAGGTTGACGGTGACCTGGATGGCCCACTATATGGCCTTCGTTTGGACAACTGGGTCTCAGCTGTCCAGCACGGCCTCCATCTGCTCGAGAAAACGACCACGTATAAGATCCGGTGGCACCACGCAGCAGTCTCACGTGATATCGTCGCAGATCGCCACTGCCTGGCACAATTTGCACTTTGGCTTGATCTCATCTGGCATATCTTATTCGGCGTGCACTCGTTGGGAAAACATGTGGTCTGCAATTTTTCCCTGCGCATGTTTGCGCCTTGTGCCGTGACCACTTGTGCAGCGACTGATAAAGCCTGAACGAGCGTGCATACGAGTTCGGTCAGGCATGAACAAATAAATACTGTGCCTTAAAGAGAGCACAGTAAAGGGAAACAAATATTGAACCCGAAATGGCGATCTGCAAAGAAAAAAAGACTCAGAAGAAGCATCGAGCGCGGAAGAAACATCGTCTACACGCAGTGAAGCGTAGATTAAGAACATGTTCGCGACGTGGTTCGTAACGGAGAAGTGCGTAAAGCAATCTCTATACACGACTATGATTAACTTGGAACCTAAGTGCAGGCTTCCCAGTTAACAGCAAGTCGGGAAACGTCTATACGCATTGACTAACACCGAGACGTGAACATATCGTTCGCGTAGGCAGGCAAGAAGCTTGTCAAGCCCTTCGCATATAGAGTGAGATCGGTGCCATGTGGCGTCAGTGCTGTAGACTCTTGGCCCCTATTCGAAAAAAAAAATGTACTGCGCCAAAACTGCTCGTAAAAAAACAAAGCCAATCCTGACGCTAGACATGTCGATAGTTATAGCGCGAGAACGGAACGACGACAAAGAGACAAGAAGGACACGAGCGCTCGTGTTCTTCTTGTCTCTTTGTCGTCGTTGTGTTCTCGCGCGATGACTACCGTCATGTCATACCAACTAGCCCAAACTGCCACGCTTCTGAGCTAGACATGTATTTAGTGAAGCCGGTTGTCTAATGGGATAGGGTGTTTCTGAACCGTGATTTCGAACATGTCCACCTTGCACGTTGTGTCTGCAAGTACTAAATAAAGGCGGTCGTTCTGAAGACTATTGCAGCACCCACGTCATCGAGACGCGTGGATTCATTGTTTAGGAACTTTCGCTGTGGGTCTAGTTGGTTCAATATCTCAGCAAAATAAAGGCATATCGAGTTTTTTTTTTACTGAAAGCCTTTGACAGCGTCACCATTTAGTTTTAAATACCATATCCTTTTTGTTTCTCCGAAGCTTTGTGTACAATTGCAGAGATGATGTGGAGCTTTGTTTATGTCTCTTCATTAAGAGAAGCGTGAACGTGACTGAAAATTTTAATCCCTGCATTTGTAGTTAGTGCTTCCTGCTGAACGTTATCCGTGAACCAAACCCTAAAATGCGTTATGCCACCTTACTTTATTGAAAAATGTCAATCGATTACCTTCACGTAATTGATGGCACTAAACATGCGGTTTCCTCTGATGATGTTTTTGGGGCAGCCCTATGCCAACCCAGCAAATTTGGGTTAGGAACGCATGGATGGCTACCTAGTTTGCGTTGAGGCTGGTTGCATCTACATTACCTAGGTAGAGTCGATGCATCTAATGAGTACAAATATATCAAATAATGTAATCCTATTGCCAAAGCAACTTTGCCGTTATAATATATCCACTTGTATATTCCAAGGACATTCCCGCAGTTGTAACGGGAACCAAACGCGAACTGCACCGACTCTACTCATTTTATGTATCCTGTGTCATATGGAATGTCTCGTCATATATAACAAGTCGTATGAAGTATTTTAGTTTCGTAAAGATGGAACGGAAAACTGAGAGCACTTTTTTGACGCGTTTCAAGTACTTCGAACGACGTCCCGTCTTAGAAAGCTTCAAAATGGTCCAAAACGTCGAAAATGAGTACTTAGAGGTAGCGTAGTATTTACCTGCAGCTTTTCAAGTGGTCAATAACCTCACGGGAGCATCGAGTGACGCAGTGGTTAGCGCCATGTTACGAGGGCCTCACGCATGCGCACAAGACGTTGACCTAACTGTGTCCTAGCGTCATGGTTTAGGCTATTGTAGTGAGCATCATAAAGACCACCGTGCTTATCCACTTTTAATTTGATGGCTTTACGTCCCAAAGGCACGGTATGTTATTGGACACGCCGTAAAGAGGGGCTCCAGAAATTTCGAAGAGCTGGGGTTCTTTACCGTGCATCTAAATATAAGAACACAAAAAATGCGGCCGGCACTGCTGGGATTCGGTCCCACGACCTTCTGGGGAGCAGTGGAGCACCGTAATCATATAGGCCACCCTGGCGAGTGCTTATCCGCTTACAAAACATTCAAGCCATGATGCACACGTAACACACAGTGTAGGCAATTGAATAAATGAAATGGCAGCATATCCACGGAGTGAATGATGGAGAGTGGTGCGAAGCATCCATCCGTCCATTCGTTCTTGCTTCTGTCCGTCCATGCGTCCGTATGTGTGACCATCCGTGCGTCCATCCGCCCGTCCGTGCGTGCGTCTGTTCGTGCGTCCGTCCCTGTGTTCGTCAATGCATCCGCCCCTGCATCCGTTCATGCGTCCATCCATGCATCTGTCTGTGTGTCCGTTCGTCCATCTATTCAACACTCCAAGTACCACCATCTCGCATCTTTTCATCCCTTTCTTGTCAGATAGTGCTCTATGTACATGCCAATGGCTGGTCATGGGGAATGAGAGACATGAGCAATCGGCGTTTAGTTAACGTGCACGCAACGAACTTTTTGTTGTTCATCAAAGCACAGGAGAAAACTCACACCGGCACCACCTTGGAGGTCAAAATGTTACACTTGTTACACACTACGACTACGATTACGAGGGATGAACGGGTGCCGCTTCAAGGAGCTTTGCCCCTAAAAACAATCAACGTATATGCGGATGAGAACCGTGAGTTATGCTGAGATTAGTGATGCATGCAAGTCGGAGCTTGTGCAAACGGATGGCCTTGCGTGTATTAAACTATATCTCCTTCACGAGTACTCTTTGCAACACGGTGCCGCTGGTCGACACAACCATTAGCTGCACACACGAGGTGTGCGAAATGGCCAATGCGTCTCGCGAGAGCTGCGTGCGGTGTTCTTGATCATCGGTGCCAACTAGGCCTCTTGCTCCGCTCCGACTGTCTGATCCACTTACGGCAGGAGCTGCGAATATGAGTTGTTCGTATGCGGCGCTACAGGGAGTGGTTTTCGATCACTGGACGGGATTCGTGCAGTGCACTGGTGACGATTTCTGCGAAAAGCTGCATTGTGGCTGCATATATGGATCTTACTGAAAGAAAGTACACTGACCAAATAGTAGTTTAGAAGAAAAGACATTTCAATTTTCATCCGAAAGCCTTGTTTACGAAATCGCTAAATCTATATACATGAATAGCCCCGCCGCGGTGGTCTAGTGGCTAAGGTGCTCGGCTGCTGACCCACAGGTCGCGGGTTCATATCCCGGCTGCAGCGGCTGCATTTCCGATGGAGGCGGAAATGTTGTAGGCCCGTATACTCAGATTTGGGTGCACGTTAAAGAACCCCAGGTGGTCGAAATTTCCGGAGCCCCCCACTACGGCGTCTCTCATAATCATATGGTGGTTTTGGGACGTTAAACCCCACATATCAATCAATTATTACATAAATAAATAAAATCGACAAATAGATTTTTTCAACATATATGAAAGACGATGCGTCGTTTCCTTCAAAACATAGTTTGGTCGCTGCGCTTTTTTTTTCATCATGTTCAATATCGAATATACCAGTTTCTGTTCAATTCTCTATTTCATTGCATGAGTAGGTCGAACTGTCCCCACGTGGGGGCGCCCCGTGGTGTCGCCCTAAGGGGTGGCCCTTCTCCAGATCATTAAGGAAAGCTCTTCGTACCGTATTGTGCGAAGTTGGTTGAATATAGAGGGAGTGAGTTCGCAATTCATAATCCCAGAGGGATCAGTGGGCGGCAATAAATTGTCGCACTTCTATGTAGGTAGCGCAACAAGTATGATGAGGTTCAGTAGAGACATTGCGCAGGAAGAGTACACTATTACTGTTGATGTGTGTGCTTATTTGCACCGGTCAGTTCAAAGATTATATGTCGAGCAAACTTCGTCATGGATAATTTTACCGGCTTGCCACTTTAGCAGTGGCGTTCATGGTTCTTGTGGCACTTACATTTCAAGTAAATTTGGTTTATTTGTGACGATTTGTAAACAAGTTGTAAATTAAAAATGCATCGAAGTTCCGGCTTTTAGCTTATGTAATGGAGGCAGGCGCCTGCATTAAAATTTTGCGCGGTGGCAGGGCCGACATTGCGATAACAATCGTGCATACCGAAAAGGGCTTAATATTGGTGCCAATATATGTGTACTCTTCCATGTCTCGATCCTCTCGATGACATTGAAGAAAGAAAAAAAGGATACACAGAAAAACACAGAGTTCTCGTGAATGAACCCTTTTCCAAGCGTTACGCAACATCCGTATTGAGCTCTAGCCAACGATGCGCAAATGAGATTTACTTGTCCGTGCTATAGATGGAGTCGCGATACACCTCTGCTGTCCGCTACTTGCCCTCTGACCTCTCGTTTACTCTGACAACGCTGGCGCCGTAGTGGCTGGCGCTCCGCCGCGGGGGGTGCGACCGGCGCCGCGATGACGCAGAATCGCGGCGCTACGTCGACTACGCGTGCAAGGCGCAGGAGGCAGGCAGCCCACGCGCTGCGTGGATAGGGGTGGCTCGCATCCTTTTTCCTGTACCTTAGCAGCTATGCAGACGCGACGCTGCCAAATATGTGCTCCGGTGCACGTGTACATTAGCGGGGCAAGCGACTTGTTTTTGGCACCGGTGCGTGCGCCTACGAGAGAGTGGGGTAAGAGGGGCGGCGCGTCAGCGTGACGTTACGCAGCGCTGCTGCCGCGTTACATGTTTTGCTTCCGCGACGGTGACGTGAATTCATCGGGCACGGGTTGCGTTGTTGTGAAATGCGACACCGCATCGCACAGACGTCCATGTGGAACCCCCTTCCCGCGCACCTGTACGCGGTCTCGAGTGCTTTCCTTTTCGGGTAGTCGGAAGGTGGCATTCCGTATTACCAGATGCGTACATTCTTCTGTAAAGCCAGAACCTTGACAATAATTAATCATTGTGGTAGCGTTGGGCAATTGAAGAGCCAATGAACGAGGATAAACCAATACGAGGTCGTTGGCTCTGCGGTCCGTCTCGGTGTTACAGTGGTTAGGGTGCTTCCTGGAGGTCGTGGGCTCGATATTGGTTGCGGTCATCGCATTTCAGTGGAGGTGCGATGTTGGAGACCCATAGATTGTGCAACGTCATTGTTAGTTAATGAACACCAGATGGTCGAACTTTCTGGAGTCTTCCAAATGTGTGCTGCAAAGTCATATCGCGGTTTTAGCTCGTAAAACGACCGATGGCATTATTCTCGCCCGTTCAATACTGGTTAACCCACTCGCCAGACATAGGATTCGAGACATAAGATCACCCTTAAAATGCATTTTTGTCGTTAGTCGTTAGTCGATCACGTAGTATAAACCTCTGTAAGGCACAGTTATGCACTCTGATACCACTGAATATCAAACCGCCGCTCACTGTTCATCGTCCTGAAGGCGCCTTGCACCTTGTACCTCTCCGTACACAGTGTCCGTGTGTCAGCGGCTGTTATCCATATCATAATGTTGAATCCATCTAAGCTCGTACCTGCATCCTTCGGTTCCCATTTCCATTTCGGCCGCTTCAGACTAGTAGCAAAACGTGCTTACATTGAACGGCATCTTCAAATCGTAACACCATGTAGTTCCTCTTTCAGAGTGTCCTCATGTGGAAGTTCTCACGTCTCATCAGACGAAGACGTCATACCAGTGCTTCTGTGGTAGTTCATGGCGTCGGGTTCAGGTGCACAACCATATGGACCAATGGCGCAGCCAGAGTGGAAATGTATGGCCCCTACCCTCCTTCTGAAGGCTATATTTTCTATGCACATGCACGAACACGCATTAAACGGGGGGGGGAGGGGTTGCTATATGGTAAGTGAGAAAGGCGACATCTTGAGGTTGTTTTGTAAAAGTCGCGGGCATCTATATCTTAGTCCCACACTCTTGCACAGATCTATCTATCCATCCCGAAATTCAAGTGTGAAACACTTGCTCGCTTCGCTCATACTGTGCCAGCTTAGACCACATGCTCTGGTGGTACCCCGCGTTACGGGTTGACGAAGATGTTGCGTCGTTCAAGTGGGATGCTCCGCCACGCAGTCCAAACATAGAAGCACAAGTGTGGGCTATCCTGCGCGGCCGTGACCTGATGGAGAAGCTAGGCCTGTCTGTGACGGTGATGGAGTGGCCCACTACATACTTGTTGACGTCTCGATGGATCTGAGCAAAGCCTTTTAATTTGGTTCTCAAAGTCAGCACTAGACGGGAGTGAATTTTTTCAGTAATATAATGTGAGTTTTTACGTCCTGAAACCCCGGTTGATGTTTTACACCTGCATGCCGGATTTATGTGTGTAACGAATCAGCCGCAGCAGACAACGCGCGAACGAAACTGTACGTTCGGGTTTTGTAAATTTTGTGTTGTAATTTATCTGAGTGTACAGACGATAGGTAGAAGTACATCGAACAACTTGAGCCCTCTACTACCCACTTTTCTAACCCAAAAGTGATTAAGTATGACAATTTGCTTGTGGTTATTGCAATACTTAACTGATGACGATAATGTCACTTAATAAGTCATTAGTGTGGTTGTGGAAAGAGAGAGAGAGAAATAATATAGGAAGGTAGGGAGGTTAACTAGACTACACCTAGCTTGCTACTCTAGACTACCCCCTTGTTAACTAGACCGTCCTCCAGTTTGACGTAGGGAGAAGGAAATGAGGGAGTAAAAGAGAGAACTTGCGCTGACGTCCTGAGGTGAAGCAAGTCTTCATTTAGCAACTTCCATAAACCATCTGGTTACACCTTGTCAATGATACAATATCTTTCATTACGGCATTGCAAGAACTTACCATCACGCACTTCTGTCTCGGCGTAGAACACTGCCGCGTGCGCGAGGTAAAGGAGAGACGAACGTATCGCCAACGCGGCAAGGAAGCCCAGCGCGGTCGCATACATCGACTGCATACTGTTTCACGAGGAGGTCGCCAGCCAGGGGCGGCCTTAAATGAGCTCACTTGTTGCAAAGTGACTTCTGTTCTGTGAATACAGCTTGGTGGCCAGCAGCTGCTCTCCCACTGACCGAGATGAAGAGGCCCTCGTAAAATAGCCTTTTCTTCTTATTCTCTCCGTGGAGACGTTTCATGTTCCAAGAACGATTTCAATTTTCACGAGAGACGGGCACTTCAGGTGGCCACGCCTTATGGAACGAGCGTAAGCCATCTGGCGGAAACTCATTCTCCCAACGTCTGTCACTTTTGTGCCGGCGTCGAAAGCGTGCCAGAGCCTGGACCCTTAGGATAATTTTACTCATGTGGCTAACCTCCCTGTCCTTCCTCTTTCATTCCTCCTCCTCCTCCTTTACTCATGTGGTCCGGAGTATGCGGCAGGTGCACAATAAATACTTGCAGGTCATCGAACGCACGCCTGAAAACAAGATCCCACATTAAAGCCGGGAGCTTTTATCGATCGTTAGTTGCCATGGTTTGCTGCTTAATATGGTAATAGTTTATCAAGGGTGGCCGGCACATGCATAGCTTAGCATCGCTGAGTGCGCTGCACTAATTAGTTTTCAGTCAGAAATTAACCTGCTTGCAATAACTAGGTCATCGCATGAACGGTAGTTCACAGCATAAATCGAAATGATAATGCGAACGTCACAAAAAATGTCAAAAATGTCAAACTGATGCAGCATACACATTAAAAAAAACAGCTTTACACGGAATAAGGGTTAGCTGAATATTACTTTGGGTGAGTTGGTGCATGAATCAGTGAGATATTAGTGGCCCAAACGAAGAGCTAAAAAAGACGGCATAACACGATAAACCTTTGTTCAAACAATATGGGATTGTGGCCCCTTTTCTATCTCCTCTTTCGTTTAACCAGGCACCACCCAATGTTAACCTCATGGCTGCCACGGTATGCCATGCAAAGATTATATTGTTTGCCCAAGAGCCTGGAATCCTGTCTCGTCCTTCTTCATCTCGTGTTTTTCCTTAGTTCTCAGTTAGCGCCACAAATATTTCGTTAAGCTATGCATAGACTCACCAAACGCAGTACTCTGCTAATTACTCATCTAACTTTCGAGGCAACGGTTGTCGAACACACCGGATACAGTTGAAATAAAATTTGAACACGTCGCCTCATCTGGCGTGCACCTATACTTGGCCACATGAGGGCAATCTATGTTGGTTCCATTAAAAACTATCAGACAAGCCATCAGTCTTGCGCTTACCAGCAGTAACTTCAGACGCTGTGTGACAACACGGTAATGGCTGCCAGGCGTGTAATTGCGAACCTCCCGTTTGCAACTCGATAACAGATTTAGCCGAACCGTTCGCTGTCTGAAATCGGGGGATTACAATGCAATAGAAAATGCACAAACAGAAAGAAAGCAAGTAGTGACGTTGAGAGAAACAAGGAGTGACAAATTTGTGCATCGTACGAGGAAGCTGGGCATGATGTCGTTTTAGACAAATAGGGTTGCAACAGTTATAATTAACTGGGGCTTTTCGCACTGCGACACACGTGCTATCAGGGTCTGCTTTTGGCACGCAACAACGAATTGCAGAATGTTCACTTCGAAACGATTAAATTTCGATGTGCTTACTAAATCACTGTGCCAAAAACAGATGCCTTCATGCCGTGAAAGAGGTTCGAGTCACAGAAGACTGATGGCTGCTTTTTTATTTTATACTCTCTGATGCTCTGTTTGTGTCGCAATGATTGCTGCTTTTTCCGGAGTAGAGCTTGTAAAATCTCGTTGAACACCATTTCTGACTATAAAAAGACGCGGAAGACTAGAATGCCGTCGCAGGCAGGCACCATACTCGGGCACGCATTCTCATCGTTCATCGCGAACAATTCGACAGTTCCCTTGGTTTACAGGCTTACATCTACATGCTGAAGCAATGCAGATGCACGAGAACGATTTGTTTCGTGCAAGTTTGTACGCCTCCAAAATTCTACGTGCACTTAAATCTTGCTGCCTATAGCTGATCCCGATTTTATCGCAGCGTTTGCGGATGAGATGTTATGCAAGCTGAAAAACGCAATTCTCGACTCTCCGGACAGGATTGCTATTGGTAACAATAACTTAACCGAGAAGAAAAAAAAAATACTACATTTCTCTGGTATACATGATTTTTCGAACCTACACATTTTAAAGCAGGTGGGATGGAATAAAATAGATATACCTTATTTAGGATGTGGGAGCGGCCCGCTCGGGCTCACTCCCACATTAAGCCAGACAACTGCAATACGTAAACAAATAAGAAGACGCATACATTAAAAATAATGGTGAAAGCGTAATTTCACGTCTGACGGGAAGCTTTTCTGAACACATGATTTTACGCCGTGTATAATTTTCCGTGACATGTCACTCAAGATAAACTGCACGGCTGCGCGTCTTGAAACATGCTGTCCTGTTTTCGCACAAATCACGCACATGCAAAATAAGATTTCGGTGACGTTTAGGAAGCCCAGGTGGCTGAAATTTCCGGAGCCCTCAACTACGGCGTCTCATAAAGATACTCTGGCTTTGAGATGCAATACCTCCCGAGACAGGAACCTATACAAGATGCTTGAAACACGAAGTTGAGGGAAAACGTTAAATATACTTGCCAGACCATCCACGAATTTGTGAGAAGTAGGCAGTGACACCACGGTAGAAACATTGCGTTAATCCTATCAATCAGCCCAAAAAATTTGTAGATTGGTCGAATAATTTTCTTCAATTTAGATTGCAATTCAAACAAAGCTATTTTCTTAGTCAGGTCTAACTGTCTCACCCATGCGATTCTTTCATCTTATGACGTAGATACTTTCTCAAAAGCGAATAGTGTACATCATTATTCTTTCTATTTTGTAAGCTCGAGGCCATTGTTATCGAAAAGAGTCAAAGTCCCTCTGTCAATTTTGGAGGAAATGCTATAGCATCCGAGACAAGGCCAGGTTTTGTCTACATTTCGCAAGGCCCACAAAGGTGTCCCTTCTGCGCCGACAACATGAACCACTAACAACATTGAGTTTTTTATCCGACTGCAACAAGTAATCCCTTGGCTGACAACCACTGTTTGCAATCCGCTAGTATCCACAAACAAAAGTTTCCTGCCGAAGGTCAAATGAACTTCGACGCAACACTTCGCTTTTCGCGCTTCGCTTCGTTCCAGGTGAACAAACATGTTAGACGCAGAAGGTGAAGTACAATTTTTGAGGCAGTCTTTTGATAGACGCCAAGCACACACACGCGCATCCGCGCAAAGAAAAGAATGTCGTCGGAGACGTCCTTTGAACCCTTAGCCCCCCAAAAAGTTTCAAAAGGCTTGGTGTGCAAGATTCTACAATAACCCTTTCATCGTCGGGGTGACTCACATGAAACAATTCTTTTGTAGTTCCTAACCAAAACTAACTTTCTCTTGTCATTGCAAAAGCATTCGGTTAGTGTACTGCGCTGAAGTTATAAAATCTGCAGCCCTTGAAGAACCTGACTTAGAGCGCAATTTGGCGCTCCTTTTTGTGCGAGCACCCTTGATGACGTTGTGCACAAGATGGAGCGACAAAAAGACGCAACTGCCACAAGTGTAACTCACACGTGCCGTAGCATTTATATATAAATTAATCACCCAAAAATACGTCTCTAATGGCTATTTGGGTGCAACCGTGGTACGAAAGCTTTTCCCATTCATACGAAATAGCATTGCGGCTGTCATGATCTAGCACTGAATACATTTCAGTTCTAGATTTCAGAGTAGGCATAAGAACTTCCAGCATATCTCCACCGGTCGCGAAGCGCTCTTCTAATTGCGAAGCATTTATTAGCGAAATTCGACGACTTTGGGCGTATCTATCTATCTATCTATCTATCTATCTATCTATCTATCTATCTATCTATCTATCTATCTATCTATCTATCTATCTATCTATCTATCTATCTATCTATCTATCTATCTATCTATCTATCTATCTATCTATCTATCTATCTATCTATCTATCTATCTATCTATCTATCTATCTATCTATCTATCTATCTATCTATCTATCTATCTATCTATCTATCTATCTATCTATCTATCTATCTATCTATCTATCTATCTATCTATCTATCTGTCTGTCTGTCTGTCTGTCTGTCTGTCTGTCTGTCTGTCTGTCTGTCTGTCTGTCTGTCTGTCTATCTATCTATCTATCTATCTATCTATCTATCTATCTATCTATCTATCTATCTATCTATCTATCTATCTATCTATCTATCTATCTATCTATCTGTCTATTTGTCTGTCTGTCTGTCTGTCTGTCTGTCTGTCTGTCTGTCTGTCTGTCTGTCTATCTATCTATCTATCTATCTATCTGTCTGTCTGTCTGTCTGTCTGTCTGTCTGTCTGTCTGTCTGTCTGTCTGTCTGTCTGTCTGTTGACATGACATGTTGCAAAACTCGTATGGTATGGCATGATTGTATGGCGTACACAAGCGACAGACCCTAACATGAAAATAATGACATGCATGTCATGTAACAATATGAATACATGTCACGCTCATGATGCGTTGGCAGCCGTTTCACTAGCTTCACTTACACCAAGTTTGGTATTACGGGACGTGAATTGATGACGAAGGTATGTGACTGTTGCAAGCATAATAATCATGAGATGCGTGTCATGTAACAACATGACTACATGCTACGCTCATGATGCGCTTGCGGCCGTTTCGCTAGCATCACGTGTACCAAACTCAGTATTATGTGACGCGAACGGACGACATCGGCAAACGACACATCCAAACATAATAATCATAATATGCATGTCATGTAACAACATGATTACATCCCACACTAATTATGCATTCACGGTCATTTCGCTAGCTTCACATATGTCAAATTGGGTATTACGTGACGCCAAAGAATGACGAAGCTATGGGGCTGGCGCCAACATCATAATCATGACATGCGTGTTTTGAGTTTGAGTTTATTCAACCACGTGACAAGTACACGAAAATACACTGTATGCGTGGTTTGGTGCGAAGGCAACAAAAAGCTGCATTTCACAGCTTGACAGGCCCCGTCACCCAGAAAAAAAATCTAAACGTGTCATGTGAGAACATGACTAGATGCCACAGTCAAGGCACCAATGCATTTTGACGTGACGCGGTGCGCGTGGTCGCCGGCGTTCATTTCGTCGCGTCACGCCGGCGTTGCCATGCCAGGCGCCGGTTCTGCCCTATACTCGCAGGCGCGCGCCGCGCTGCGTTGCTTTGACGCATGCATTTCCAGCGCGTCCGTCATTTTTCCGTCACGAAAAAGGGGACACGCACTGTTGTCTGGGTAACGAATGGGCGCGAAATGCAGCATGTCTCATTTCGCATTTCGCGGTTGCCTTCGGGCCGCGCCGATGTACGGCGGTCGCGCCTGGCGTCAGAATGTTGAGTGCTCGCGTTTTGCTAACGTAGCTTTGCTGTGCCCAGCGTGCGCGCGCGTCAACGCTACATTGGATTATATAATTTGGCCCTTCATGATGCGCTGGCAGCCGTTTTGCTAGCTCCACATACACCGAATTCGGTGTTACGTGATGTAAATGGATGACGAAATATATGACTGGTGCAAATATGATAATCATGACCCGCGTGTCATGTAAGAACATGGCAACATACCACGCTCATAGTGTGCTCGCTGCTGTTTCGATAGCTCCGCATATACTAAATTTGGTATCACGTGACGTGAATAGATGACGAAGCTAAACGACACATTCAGAGATAATAATCGTGACACGAAAGTCACGTACGGCATCATTTACCTCCGCCTCGTAACGTCGTGCTGATTTTATAGTGAGATATCAACATTTCTCGTTCATTCTTCGCATATCATCGATTCACACTGTACGTGGGATCTGCCAATTTTTTACTGAGACTGTTGCACATTACTTTAGTTTTACGTATATTAATTTCCAGACCTACTCTTCTACTTTCCGTGTCTGGTTGAGTGACCATTAGCTGTAATTGGTCCTCTGAGTTACTCATCAATGCAATGTCATTAGCGAATGGAAGGTTACCAAGAGACTTTAAATTAATTCTTATCCCTAACTCTTCTTTATGTGGGACAGCATATACAGCAACTCCTGTTCAGACACACCCATCACGTGACCTCGGGACGTTGTATGATATGTCGCGTTACCGGCGTATTCAAAGTTTGGACTGTAAGAGGCGTGCGTTACGTCGCGCTTGTCATTCGCAGGACCGTAGGGATTTGTTTCTTATTTGTACGACCTAGCTCACACTGACAGTATCGTGAATGCGTACGCGCTAGTATACGGGCTCTGCGATTGACGTAGCTGTCCACAACAACACGCCACAGTATTTCTTCGATACGTCTCTTCAACCAGATGTCTTTGTCCGCTGTATCTTGACGTAAGAGATTGCGAAGGCGACGTGTGTAGTTGCTGTATAGAGTGACCTTGGGTTGGAAGCCTGTTACGTTTCAGAGAAGAGCTAGCTGTGGCAGTTTCAGGAACGTCGGCGCACTCGGAAGCGCGAGTGTGCGCGTTGCCGTCGATGACGATTGGGTAAATGAAACCAAAAGCTTGCGCGACGCTTCGCCATCAAAACGCTTCGCCGGTGCTATATCTTTAGAATCCACGGCACTATTCTGAATTGACCACGGGAGGTCTGCATGAGAAACAAAGGAGATACTGCACACCCAAGAAGGCAGTTGAATACGGCGTATAGCATTGTCTCGCTGTTATTGCATTTCAGGGCAAATAGGCATCCGTGGAATTAAACGTTTACTCGAGTATGAACGACACATGGGTTTTTACGTTCGGAAACCACGATACGTTTACAAAGGGACGCCTGGGGAGGACTCCAGAAATTGCGACCATCTATAGTGTTTTTTAACGTGCGTGGACCTCAAACAGTGGACGGACCTCCACCGTTTCACCTAGACCAAAATGGGACTGCCGTGGCCGTAACCGAACCCTCAACTTTCGGGTCGGCTGCCGGACACCTCAACCACTGAGCAACCGTGGCGGCCGACGTTTATGCAATTCAACCAGCCTCTCGATCGATATGAAACCGGATGTTGTACAGCTCTTGCTCGGTGGGGCGGTTTTTATACCTACACGCGTGTGCGTCTGCAGTTTCCACCAGCGTATATTTACCTAACGCCGCTGAAAAATAAATTATTGCAACTTGCCGTATAGCACATATAATCTGCAGACAGAATGATATGAAACTTGATGGATGCCTGCTTAAGTATAGTTTGTAATTTTACCCATATAAGAAGAAAATACATCATGTTCTAAATGAGCCAATAAGATGAACAATCAGCTTTTATTTTTTATTTTATTTCAATTTGATAATTTGCGTGTTTACTTAAAAAAGAAATTATAAAAAATGGTCCGAAACCAAGCTGCTATTTCAGAAGCACGGACTGTTGGGCGAGTTGGTAACTCATCGTTACTGAGGTGCGCGAAAAATCGGAGTTCACTGGAGAGACATCTAGACACTGACACAGTGCTATTTCAGTTTTTGTGTGCCGATGAGTTTCGACTGTGAGTTGACCCTGCTTCCCGTATTAGTATTTGTGTGTGGGCAAAGTGTCATATCACGTGCGTATGCTGCCGCATCCTTTATTGACACGTCCACCACGGTGAATCAGTGACTACGATGTTCTGCTGCTGGCCTGATGGTCACGGGTTCGATCCCGGTCGCGGCGGTTGCATGTTGGCGGAGGCAAAGTGGTTGAGGCCGCTGCGCTGTGCGATGTCAGTGCAAGTTCAAAACACCAGATGGTCAAAGATTTCGGGAGCCCTCCACTACGGCGTCTTTAATAATCATATCTTGGTTTTGGAACTTAAGACCTAAGATATTATCATTTCTTGTGACCCCATGTGCTCAAATCTGGGTGCACGTTAAAAAAACCCCAGGTGGTCAAAAATTTCCCTAGCCCTCCCCTACAGCGTCTCTCATAATTATATGTTGATTTTGGGACGTCAAACCCCACATATCAATCAATCATTTCTTGACTCGTTTCTTTTCTTCCTTCTGATTTAGTTGAAACACTCCAAAAATGATAACTTCTCCTTATTGTCAATTTTCTTGCTTCCATGAGTGTAATGAATTCTCGGTTCCGTCTATTTCAGGCTTGGGTGACGCACCGAAACGTGACCTCTGGCTCGCACGTGTGCACACGAATGGGCATTTGTTGACGCCGGCCTTCGCAGCGGCCTTCCGCCGTCAGAGTGGGCTGCATCCGCGCGTTTTCGTCACTGCGGAGGACGCTGAGACGGTGTCATTTATACTTTGCCCCCGCACGTGTCGTTGCCAAGGGCAGCGGCGAAAGAGCGCCGCGTCCTTAGTTTTCAGGGCAGTCTACAGGGAGCAAATGATTCATTAAGATACAAGTTCGGGTGGCGGCCATGTGCACGCGATCACGTAATCGGTGGGAGAATGATTCGTTACAACAATGGTGTTACAAATAGGGATAGGATACGTTAGCCAACGTTAGACAAGAGAGAGAGAGAGACAGACAGAATAAAGACAAAAATAAAACCAGAGCTATAACATCCCATTTGCTATTTTACAGTAGTAGACTGAGGAAAGAAACAGAAGAAGGAGAAGCCCCTGCACTGTGATGTCGGCCCAGAAAGAAACTTGAAAACGAGTGGCGAAGAAGGACAGCCGAGATCCGCGCAACGCTGGCAGCGATCGAGCAAATTACGTGCTTTGGCTTCAACACTCGTTTCATTAAGCGATGCGATGCGATGTCGTTTGGCTCTTGTAAGAACTCGAACGTTAAGCGAATGGTGAATTCGCTAATGGGTCCTAGACACAGATTTTGATGGCAGTTACTCCGGGCCGTATTGAAGCAATGTTCGTTATCTCGAGCAGCGCCAATTAGGCACGGCGCTTTTGCACGAACACTGTTTCTTTTGGGTGCGAGTTCAACGAAGCTCTGAATATAAGAACGCTAAAAATGTATTTGAGGGACGCTCTTTCAATCGAAAACCTTGAATGGCTCATTAAGCGCTGAAATGGACAGTCAGCGTGCGTCGATGGTGTACTCAGGCGTTAACACGAGGGATGCAAGCGATCATCATCAGAGGAGGACAAAGTATGTGACATGATCACATGAGATGACTGCTTGGACACATGTGGGCCATTAATGGGAGCTATGCAAAACTACGTCAGGTGCGGAAAAGTTTTGGTGACAGGGGAAAATTAGTGCATTGACTGAAGATAAAAATAAGATGATGGCTTTCACTTTTAAGTGGTCTTAGGCACACGCATAAGGGACACTTTGAGTTAATTTGGTTGCGATCAGCGTTGTTGTACTTGACCTCAAATGCAATTGGACGTTTGATATATCACAAAATTTCAAGAGGTAGCACCTCCCTAAAAAACTGTTGACGCTAACATAATTAGTGATCAAGAGCTGCCGCCATCTTTTATAAAATAACGAAAAAAATCCTAATGGCAGAAACATGCAGATTTTCTTCATCGTTGTGAAGTTTCTGGTTTGGCAGGCTGCCAATAGATGTCCATTTCTTTAGCGCATATAACTTTGGTTGCGCCAGGGATGTGTGGTATTAAGCGACGCGTTGACACTCTTTTTCCATCTGCGATTGTTAGTATACCACTTTTTCTCGTTTGTTTGCGCTGTCAAGTTTTCACAACGAATCTATACCAACTAGCCTACCTATACCGACGTTTGTGCTAGTTGGTAGCTTCGAGGCTTACAGCCACGCGCTGACCCTCATGTTTGTTGTTGTGACCCCCTGCGCATTGCTTCTCCTAGCTGAGCGGTGTATTGATTGCGAGATGCTACAGTACGGCAGACTTTTTACCAAGCTGACAGCATCGTCAGATAGGATGTTTCTTCTTTTTTTTTTTGCGTGCGTCTATTTCCCTCTTCGCTTTCTTTCCCATCTTTCTTTCCCATTCCCTTTTCCCCTAGTGCAGGGTAGCAAACCGGATGCTCCTTTTTCTGTTTAACATCCCTGCCTTTTCTTCATTTTATTATCTCTCTCTCTCTCTTACCTATTTAACCAGGAGAGAGGCGTTTACCTAACGAAAAATATTTAAGCGCAGGACCCGGCGTGTACAGTCGCGGCCAGGTCGAAGTACGCAAGCATGCAGCCGTTTTTCACTCTGCGGGGCTAAACCCTGAGGCAGTATCGGGTTCTGACATGTTCAGCCTGTCAACTAGGCCACGCATGCTCCTGTTACACCAATTCAGAGCCCCGAAACTCCCTGAGGGTTTCGACCCGCAGCGCGAAAACCGGCTTCTCGCGTGCTTACACAGACATGACCGCGCCTGTAGTGTGAGTAAGACTGGAGACAAGGGCGCCCACGTATCTGTTTTCGTTACCGCGGTCCGCGCCCGTTGCACTCTTGAAGATTACTCATCATGTCTTATAACACGACCGAGCAGCAACGTTAGCGTTTACCTGTAGTTGTAGCTGGCACCAGGCAAATACGGAAATGCAATCACTGTAAGTTCATTTTTTAATGCACAAATTTGCGAGCGATTTCATAGAAAGGGCAACCATTCAGTCGAATCCGGGTACAAATGCTACATTTATCAGTGAATTGTTGTTATGCGACGCGTCTCACCGACCAACCATCCCGGTGCTCTGGTTGGCATGATTAAAGCTGATGGATGTTACACCGGATTTTCAGACGGACCATCTGGGAATGAATAATAGAATTGGGTAGCGAATTCCTCGAGCCGCGGGAATGAGTGCCCAGATTCATTAAATCTTAAGCTTGAATTGGTTAATAGAAAGAAATAGCAGCTGATTAAGATGCTTCGATGCATCTTAATGAAATGCATCTAGCAAAGATGGACAGCAAAGAGCAATTGAGAAAGAAAAGCATATGGGAATACGAGACTAGCAAACACGTCTTTTTTTTTCTTCATTAAAAAAAAACTGGCTCGATATACCAGAGATATGATACCCGTCAATTCCAGGTAACTATATTGACTATGCTAACCGCAATTATACATATTCTGTAAGCGTAGTAACGTAGAGAGATCGGCGAGTTGAAATCGATGCACACAAGAAAAAAGAGAGAGAACAGAGCGAAAACGATGGCACTTATGCAGAAGAAACACAAGAAAGCACATAGCCCTTTAGCACTTCCCTGCTGACGCTCATGTGTGCCTCATATTTATATGGTGGTTGTGGCACGTAAGAGCATCATCATCAACAACAACAACAACAACAACAACAACAACAACAACAACAACAACAACAACAACAACAACAACAACAACAACAACAACAACAACAACAACAACAACAACAACAACAATAACAACATCAACAACAACAATAATAATAATAATAATAACAATAATAATATAATAATGCATCCATCCCGCTATACTAAAGGCTTATGAATGTGTATGTGCCCCAGTACTGATTGCGATATTTAACAACTGTCTGGACGCTTCCGCATTTCCCAGCATGCGGAAAATCGCGCGTTTTTTTCAAGTTTATGTAAGGCTGCAATACTAATGTGTTTAATTATCACCCGATTTCTCTACTTTGTGCCACATCTAAAATCTTTCAGTTGGCTCTTCACAGCACATTGTATGTTAATGTGCATAATTCATTGATTCCTAATGAAAACGAGTTTCTCCCTATCCGCTGAAATACCACAAATTTTGCTAGTTTCACGACGAAATTCCTTTCATCTACTCCTCAATCTCCTGCATTGATCATGTCCAGATAATAGATCATGTTATGTGTCCGTAAATAGCCAAACGTCTTCCTTGTACAAAGTGACTTGTGAATTCCTTCAAGGGTTGGTATTAGGCTCACTCTTATTTTTAATTTACGTTAATAATGTTTCTTTTGCAATTTGTTATTAGTCTTTTCTTTTATGCTTATATGCGGATCACATCAAGATATTTAGGAAAATTTATTCAGTTAACAACTGTCGCTTGCTGCTGTCAGATTTGTATTCTTTATCTGACTGGAGTGATAACAAGAGCCTTTGTCTGAATACCTCAAAGACCAAATTTATGACTGTATCTCACGAAAAATCTATCGTGTTATTTTCATACTCTGTCAATACTTCGTAAATATATGTAAGGTTCCTGAATTAAATCATATTGGTGTTCTTTTTGACAACATGCTAAATTTTTCTACTCACACTAAACGTGCTCCCATGCGTGGCCTTCGTTTACTCGGCTGCGTTTGTAGAATCTCTCGAGAACTCAGTTCTCCAACAGCTTTTCACGAATTAAACTCCTAAGTCCATCTTCCTCAACGTGAATATGCATCTCTGATTTAGAATGGCATTGCTGAAACACAGTTCTCCAACAGCTTTTCACGAATTAAACACCTAAGTCCATCTTCCTCAACGTGAATATGCATCTCTGATTTAGAAGGGCATTGCTAAAACACAGTTCTCCAATAGCTTTTCACGAATTAAACACCTAAGTCCATCTTCCTCAACGTGAATATGCATCTCTGATTTAGAATGGCATTGCTAAATCTCGCAGTGATGCCATTCAGGTAGCCAAAAAAAAATATTAGCATTTACAATCACCACGTGGCTAAAAGAGAGTCGAGATCTTGTTCCAACACTGCCAGATTATTATCATTGCCATCACTTCCCTGTCGACAAAATCACGCTGACCTGTTATTTCTCTACAAACTAGTTTACGGTATGATATACTGCCTTTTACTTCGCAGTTGTGTAAATTTTCGAATTCTGCGTAAAATAACAAGAGAGAATCATTCATTTCATTAACCTGAGAACTTCTTTCAATGCTTTAGCGTTCACAGAACACCAAGTTTCTATGATGTTAACTTGGATGATCATGATGTTTTTCACAGTCCATTGTCATTGCTTTTATCTCAGCTCTGCATTGTCTTAAGTAGTTTTTCACAATGTACAGATTCTTTCATTTTCAGTCTTTCAGGAAAGTTTCTGCATAGTTGTGTATACACACTCCCCTTTATTTTCACTTCTTTTTCATAGTTATCGTCTCGCCTTCTTATTATTTCTATTTTGTGCGGGTTTCTTTATTTCTGTGTGTTTTCACTTTTTATTTGATCTTTGTGAAGATTGTCTGTGTTATATTGTTTATGGGTAACGTTTTATTTTTGCGTGCGCGTGCACTAAGACCTTATAGTTGTTCCAGGGCACGTTAAACAAATGATTGATTAACTGATTGATTATTCATCCAGAGTCAGCGTCAAGGAAGACGGCCATGCAAGCGCAACTAGGCTTTTTGCGAACCAGGCCTGTCTGATCGACTCTTCGTGGATCGTTTTTGTGTGTATGTGTGTCTGCATTTTTATTATTTATTTTTTATATCTCTCTGTTTCAACCCCCTATTACCCAACCCCGTGAAGGGTAGCATACTGGATCATAGCATCTGTTCAACCCAAGTGCCTTCCTCTTTTCTATTTTTTCTTTTTGCTTTGTAGTGTTATTACCAACTGACTGAAAGTTCAGACAATCAATAATCACGTATACTTGCTAATAATAAAAAATGGCAGCATATCCACGGAGGGAATGATGGATAGTGGGGCGAAGCATCCATCCGTTCATTCGTTCTTGCTTCCGTCCGTTCATTCGGGCGTGTGTGTGGCCACCTGGGCGTCCATCCACCCTTCCTTGCGTGCGTCTGTTCGTGCGTCCGCACGTCCATCTGTGCGTCCGTACCTGCGTTCGTCCATGCATCCGATCCTGCGTCCATCCATGCGTCCACCCGTCCGTGCAGCCATCCGTGCGTCCGTCTATGAATCTGTCTGTGTGTCCGTTCGTCCACCTATTCAACACTCCAAGTACTACCATCTCACATCTTTTCATCATTAATTCCTCATATAGAAGCACCGTCATCCAGCGGACATTCGAAGGACTGAACGCGAGGAGGCACACGCACACTTTCTTACGGCTTGCGCTTCGGATATACTTCCCACCTTTAACCCCCTCGAGTACATGGTATATACTAGTTCACTGTATTCATGGCACTGTGACCCAACGCTCGCTAAACCTTTCTAAAACCAAGAAGGTTACACCCAGCGAGTATAACGTAGCAACCCTTTCTTGTCCTATAGTGTCAATGTACATGCTAATTGCTGCTAAGGGATAATGAGAGACAGAAGAATTCGGCTTTCAGTTAACGTGCACGCTGAGTTTTTTTATTATTGTTTAACACCGCACAGAAAATATCTCCCACCGGCACCACCTTTGAGATCAAAATCTAAGACTGGTTACACACTACGATGGCTACTACTACTACGAGGGACGAACGGGTGCCGTTTCAAGGATCTTCGCCCCTAAAAAAAAAACTGGCAGTTACAGACCCTTTTATGATTGTGCCAAAGGATAAGAACGGTGCTGTTGCGTGAAGAAGAAAACCCAAATGATCAGCATGAGGCTTACAGATGTGAGGTCAGCATTCCTTTTAAGAATTTTTTATTCTTATTCTTTGAATAGACGCAGTTACCTGTCGGACAAATGAACGTTTTTCTGCAAGAGAGAGTGACTTTACAGACGTCGCTAAAGTCACAGAAAACGTTGTTAGTCCTTCTTTTTAGTAGTCGGCATGACACAAAAGTGAAACGTGTCCTCGCAGAGGTAGTTGAGTATTCATTGTGTATTGTTTTGCGTAATAGGCGATGAAATGAACGCTGCAATAGCTAATTTCAATGCGACGTGAAGAACGGCAAGCATCTCGAAACTTGCAGCGCACACCTCGAGCAGAAAGCATGCACGAAATTAGCATACAGAGCACGAGCGCGGACAAACAACAGTCCCAGCTCGACACTTAAAGCACGGGGCCCAAACAGAAAGAAATACGCACGAAATGAACACACACGTACATACAGGACGAGCGCAAACAGCTGTCACAATTATTGCTTCCTCGTGTATGAGCAGCGTGCTACTTTCTTAAACGCGGCCGCGGCAGCGAGTGAAGTGACGTTTGTGATCTTTTTAACTATTCTAACTTCAAACAAATCTTTCGGGACAAGGGGTACAAAGCACCCGAATCCCGAGACAAGGACGTGCGCAAATGAGCCACCATGCAAGTGAACGTACTTTGACCCCGCCTTGTGGAGGCGCGCGCGCACAGCGATGCGCGGGGGGACGGGGCAAGACGACCTGTAGAGCGCGCGCGCCCAACAGGCTCCCGTCGTGCCATCTCGCTATTGAAGACTGAAACACACCGAGGTTGCTGAGCTCCGAAGACCATCCATCGGCTATATAAATGACTCGGCGTAAACAGGTTGGAGAAGGTCTCTGTGGCGTTGTGGTTAGCGTCGCGTGCTGAAGAACTAGAGATTGCTGGTTCGACGCACCGCTGTGGAATGTTCCCTTTACTTCTTTTTCTTTGCAATCTGTGAGCAAATGTTTTACAATTTCATATCAGTGACCGTATAACGTGAAGGATCCCTAGTGGACGCCGGCATAAACACTTTCGTGTAAAAAAAAAGAAAAGGAAGGCGTGGCGCTACAGAGTCGAGCCCTGAAGAACCAATGTTCTTTTTGCCTTCTTTTCATTTGTGCCACATATTTTCCTAATTTTAGGTATGTTTGCCGTTTATGCTGGTGATGTAGGTCGTAACTATAATCGTATTTGCGAACTCACTAGCAAGTGATGATCAACTTGGATACTAACTTTAGAAACAGTAGCAAAATATGCTCCATGATTTTCAGACAGACTCTGCTACTGCGGCTTTGATGTCACAGCGAAGAGCAGAGTGAGAAGATGTCGCTGTTAATAAGGAGTTCATTATTCTGGCGCGCAGTTCCGCGATAACGCGCATTTGCTTCGGGTGCACAGTTTATAACAATGTGTGTGGTTGATGGAGTTTCCCTGTCGGCAGTTTTCGGTGCACATGAGATAGCAGGAACGCTTCCTCTGTGCGTCGTTTTTCCCCTGAAGATTCCAACACACATGTTGCCGTCGCGACCGGAACCGACGTAAGGTTTCTACTCGTTTAGTTCCAATGCTTACGCATAGTTGAGAACAGGAAAGTAAATGAACGAAAAACGATGTCTGAGGGGAGAAGCGTGCACCAGCGGGAAAACTAGAAATTTTTATTCACCTGACTCATAAAACTTTGTTGATTGCCCTGCAGGTTATGAGGACCCGGGTCACGGCTACCACGTGGGGATGTCGAGGTTCTGCCTAGTTGCTAAAATTTTTTAATGGAACCAAATAATCAGCACTATATAAAGTGGATCATTGGCTACTATCTTTGATTGGCGATATGCACCGCAAGGTTATTATTAAGAACTCTGAATCTCGAATACTTACCCTTTTTTCAGCAATGTTGCTCCGGGATTAAATCATTGTTATAATACGTGCTCTTTTTGAATGATCGTTTCGACTGTGTGCCTATTCATTGGATTGCAGGGAAACGGCGCGTGCTTGCAGTTGAGTAATACTTAATTTTTGTCATTCCGTCTTCGTAACTAAACATCGTTTTGTAAGCGAAAATGATGTACGCCTACTCCTACTGATGCCCTGGTGCTATGACTTGCATTATGTAATAATAAAATACTTTGAATAAGCAATTAAAACTTGTACTGATGGGTGGCTGCTACGCGCTGCAGTTTACTTTCGAACAAGTTTTCTTTTTTACTGGTAAAAACTGTATAGTGCTGTAAATGTTTTCAGTCTTCGTTCAACATAAGCGAAGGAACTTCGATAATCACACACCCCCGGCAGCGCACTAAAATACCTCGCTTCGATAACAACATTTCTTCTGATGGTAATCAGAGCGTCACATACTAGACGCAAAGGACGACCCCATAATTATAGCGAGATGAAATGGGAGTGGCGTGGCCGATAGTGCGGCGTCAGGTTGAGACCACTCGTGATCGATCGCGCAGCCGCATGCCCTTTGGCTCACCGATCGGGCGTGGCTTCTGCCGACAGTTCGGTGCAGCACCGTTCAGAGGTTCATGCACGAATAAGTTCAGCGATGTTCTTACACGAGCAAAACAATTTGATGAACAGGAAAGCCTCTAGAAAACTCGGAAAATGCAAAAAAATGAACACGTTATTCTTTTCTGGAATTTTCAAGTATTCTCAGCACACTTTATGACGCCAGCACTCTGAATTCACGCGATGCCATTGATCCCTGTACGGGTGATATCAGTAGCGAATCGTCGCCGGATTCGTTTTTTTCGTATATTTGCAGGCCCCTATGGTATTGTCTCGCGTGTTTATCTTGCTTAATCGATAGATTTCACTCCGTTTTGATCGTTTTCGTCTTTGCAAACGGATATATAGCAGCGTACAGTCGAAAAGCGTAAAAATGTGTTCAATCCAACACCTTGTGCTTACCAACACCTTGTACACTCCTTGTGCAACACCTTGTGCAATCCAACACCTTGTACACGTGTTTTGTGACGCAATTCGTTGCGCGGCTGAAATAAGAGCAGGGAATATGAGGGAAAAACAAACCATTCTTGGTGCGCGGAGTGACTTGGCAGCACCATCAGCAACAACTTCAACAAGAATATCTGTGATTTCACGCTCAACAACCACCACGTGAGCATGAGTAAAGCTGAAGGGTAAGGCTTCCGGTAGTTTTGATTATCTCAAACTTCTCGGAGACAATTCACCAAGCGGCGGCGGCTGCATTTCCGATTGAGGCGGAAATGCTGTAGGCCCGTGTGCTCAGATTTCGGCGCACGTTAAAGAACCCAAGGTGGTCAAATTTCGGGGGCCCTCCAATACGGCATCTCTTATAATCGTATGGTGGTTTTTGAATGTTAAATCCCACACATCCATCAATCAATCGGAGACAATTCACAACTGCTCCGCATAAATGAAAGTAAGCACACCTCTAGCACTCAAACCTCCACTATAATCGTGAACTTGTGTGCACTACTGTTGTATTTCAAACATGTTGGATATATCGAACACGACCTCCTCTCGTAAGATGTCCTTTCACGTCAAAAAAAGAGAATAAAAACAGCTGTTCAGAACGGTAGTTTCAAAGCTGGGTGGCAACTTCCTAGCCTTACGCAGTGACTGCACTGCACCGTATTAGTAATGCCAACTTCGATCGTACCACTCAATTTATTGAGCGAAAAGCTCTGCTATCCTAAATTTAGTGGCGATGCCAGCGGAAGGGTCTATGTCTTATCACTGCTCTTACTGTCTTATCAAAATGCGTGTCTCACTCTCTCGTGTCGCTTCAAAGAGAATAGAAATGATATAGAAACGCTGAAACGAACATCGCGGCGAGCAGCTTTCACTACTTAATTGATTACGTTTACAACGACAACTCGAAAGTTTGCCAAAAGTTCAAATAAGAGACGTCTTATTTCTAAGGAGAAGAGTCGAGTTTACGGTTGTTCAACTCGAAAAATAGATTTATCTAGTTAGCCTAAAGTTATATAATCTGATTCAATTGATTGATTTGTGGGGTTTAACGTCTCAAAACCACCATATGATTATGAGAGACGCCGTAGTGGAGGGCTCCGGAAATTTCGACCACCTGGGGTTCTTTAACGTGCACCCAAATCTGAGCACATGGGCCTACAACATTTCCGCCTCCATCGGAAATGCAGCCGCCGCAGCCGGGATTTGAACCCGCGACCTGCGGGTCAGCAGCCGAGTATTTTAGCCACTAGACCACCGCGGCGGGGCGTATATAATTTGATTCAAGTCAGTGTGGAGTTCAGCTCGAAAAACGTTAGCCCATATATCTTTTTTATAGTGAAGCTTAAGAAAAAAACACACGAAAGAAGGCAATTTTTTTTTTGTGGGGCGAATGCTTCCACAATCTCCCACTTTCCCACATGCACTTTTTTATTTTATTGCAGTGTACGTGGAGGCTACCTGCAGATCGTAAAAAATAAACCTGTGCCCTTCGAATTCTTTCTATTTCGTCAGTTTATTTAAATATAGACGAAACCTTCTTTTCAAATTCATAAATATGAAAACAGTGCAATGTCGCGACCTTTGTTCACAAACTACACAAAGAAGTTTGAAAAAGAAAGCGAGAAAGCAAAAAATTCTAACACGATAGTACAGCAGATGCGTGCCATTTATTCACCACCTCTAAGGGCAATCCAATTCCTGGCAGAAAGGCGATACTTCCTTTGTGCCTTGCCTACGTCAATGGCTCAAGTGGTAAAGAGGTTCTTTTCGAAGCAGTAAACATCACTTTCTTTGTTTTCTAACGACATGAGCATAGCGCTCGAGATGCTTGAGGACAATGTGGTGGTATCTATTTTTTCTGATCTAC
This sequence comes from Rhipicephalus microplus, assembly GCF_043290135.1. Lineage (NCBI taxonomy): Eukaryota > Metazoa > Arthropoda > Arachnida > Ixodida > Ixodidae > Rhipicephalus > Rhipicephalus microplus. The sequence goes on along the minus strand of NC_134701.1, from coordinate 248,661,128 downwards.
TGAGTTGCATCTACAACAAGAATCGAGTGCTGTCAGCATTCCTGAGAAGGTCTTCCTCAGGAATCCTGAGGTCTAAAATGCCAGACGCACTTGCGACTGTCACCTAGAGTGGCGTGGGCATTCGGTAAACATTGTGAAGTTCCAACGAGTCAGATTGGCGAAGATACGAGAAAAGTGGAAACACAAATGTGACATTGTGCCGGAAGTATGCTCATATGGTTCCAAGAAAATCAAGGCAGGTTCCACAGAAAGAAGCAAAAGAAATGCCTGGCACGATCAAAAAAAGGAGGGGGGCATGGATAAGGGAAGAAAACAGGAGTGGAAAGAAAGCTGAGCTTGTTGGATACACCTTGATGAATGTTGAGACATCTGCGTAGAACACGAACATCCCGTGTGAGTTGTCGTGAGTGTAGAGCTTTATTATAGATTGTATCCTTAGCTATAAAGTAGTTTTTGAGATGACACTGGTGTGATGCCTTTAAAAATTAGCAGAAACATGACCTCTGAAACATGCTTTTGAAAAGAAATAATTGCGAAGCTAGAGTTTTCTGATGTCCGAAATTCTTCATGTCGGCTTTGAATGATATCTTAAAGAAGGTTTTTGTTCCTCTACCGCGAAACTCAAAGAAGCCCTCGTAGAAAGTGTGTTCTACGTTGAATAGTACTACGGGTACAGCGCGATCGTGCGGTTGAAGTATAGTATTCAGATCCTTCATGCGTGGGTGTATACTTTCGAAAGTGAAGGTCAAAATTTGTTGAACTTCTTGAAGCGCAGGACTTTGCAGAGTGGCAGTCGAAAACAAGGAACCCTTTACATCACTCAAGGAATCGTAAACTTCTGTCTCTCAAGTAGGGTTAACACTAGGAATTGTTGTTGGTACTTCCATGCGCTTATTGGTGTACAATAAATATTTAAGGTCAACCTCGTGAGGTAGTGTGTGCCAACCGGACCATTCATGACACCCAGCGGTGCCATTCACGACGCCCAGGGGTGTCCCATCTACCGACGACCATAACGCTGGGCCAGAGAGGGGTCTTATTGTTATTCGATGACACATTAATATTTTTCTGCCGCCCAGCGCATTGTTCGTTCGTCGGTCTCACACAAAGCGTTTACCTGCAGTGTGACCATCACACTTCTACTTTGATAGCGGAATCACAGTTATGACGGTGTGCATCGATTTGTGAGCTGTCTTTTTATCCCTCTATATTTCTTCCCCCTTCTTTTTTCATTCTCATTCATTCTTTTCATTCTCTCCGTCTTTTTCTTTATGACTTTCGTTCTCCCTACTGCTATTGTTCTCTTTTTATTTGCCATTGTTTACACCCCCCCCCCCCCTCATCACTCTGACTCACCCTTCGTAGCTCTTTGCGATGCAATACCATACAAAGATATGCCCTGTCTAGCGGGCCTGGATTGCCGAGTTGTTAAGACGCTCGCCTTCAGATTGTGGGTACGCGTGTTCGAATGTCACCCCATGAAGAATTTTTTTCTATTGAAAATTTCTCTTTCTCTCCTTATTTATACATTCCGGCTGTGTCTCTGTACTCATCTCACCCATCAGTGTTATTGCATCATGTACCGGAACAATCACACATGAGTTTAGTGAGGAAGATAAATATGACGATGACGAAGAAGTAGATGAAGAAAACGCTTACCGAATACACACCAACGTTTTTCCGGATGACTTGAAAAAAGCATCGTTGTTAAAATTAGCCATATTACTTGAGGAATTGAACCTACCAATAATCGATCCCCCGGGAAGCCGTATCTCTACTGCCCGATCAAATGAGCACGATAATGAAAGGCTACCCGAATGGTTTCTCAACAACGCGCAGAAAGTGACCAGCGCTGAACAACGAATACAATTTGGGAGAAATTCATACGTTCAACAAACATCCGTAGGTAAGGAAGGATGTGGGAAACGAGCAAACAAGTTTTTGAGCGGATAAACGTGGTCGTCCTTGTGAAGGAGGTGGGCACTCCCATATTCGCGCGATGGAGAGTGCACGATGACGAGCATATCTCACAGGCCTCAAGTCGGATGCATCGGGTGAAACATGCAGCTGCCCGAATGGAAGCGTGCTTTTTTGCAGCTTTCCCAACGCAGCAGCATACTTTCTCATCCATCATTGGTGCAGCGGAGGCTACCTCCATTTGTCGAGTCAGTAGTGCACACCAAGATAATAGTGCGTCGTCTCGTTGCGCCTTCTTCCGGGTCCATCCACTGCACTTATTTACGGCGGCTTAGCTCGACGAGTGCGTTCCAGGGCTACGGCGTGGGTCCCTGCTTTCAGCGCAAAAGGCACGTGCCCCCGAGCCCTGCGAAGTGCGCGGATTCCCGGCAAGTTATCGATCCTTTTGAGCATGCATAAAGCTGGAGCATATATTCTGCCCAGAGAATATTTTATGCACCCCGTATGGGAGTGAGTGATCAACCCTGTTGGCTTGGACAACCGCGGTGGTCTAGTGAATAAGGTACTCGGCTGCTGACCCGCAGGACTCGGTATCGAAACCCAGCTGCGGCGGCTGTATTTTCGGTGGAGGCGAAAATGCTGTAGGCCCGTGTTCTCGGATTAGGGTGCACGTTAAAGAAGCCCAGGTGGTCGAAATTTCTGGATCCCCGCGTCTCTCATTCTCATATGGTGGTTTCGGGACACTAAAACTCACATATCAATCAATCAACACTGTTGGCTTCTTTCCCCTAGGGATAGAATTCACTAAGTTAATCCCCATCACTTGGATTTAGTAAGTGGGCTGGATTACCTACAAACGTTGGCAAAGGCTGTTGGTCCACGCTGACTCTACATGAAGTGCACGTTGCGGCGTCTATGCAAAAGAATTCAGTTTTTTCTTTGTTTTATTTTAAAGAACAGGCGAATAGTATACTTGTGGTTTGAAGCTAATAGTGATTTGATCGAATGATTTAGGATCCAGAAGTTCCACTAGTATTGTCGCATATCATAAAAACTAAATGCGTACTTTTCGAAATACCAGGGATACTCAAGCAATATATTGAAAAACTTTAACAAGGCATGTGTAAATGTAACTTTTCTTATCTAAAGTGTAGTGGAAGCAAGCAACTTTGAATAGTAGCAAGATATAAATAGCAGTATGCCGTGAATTATAAGCGGTAAATTGCGTTACATTTTAAAAATATAGCTTCAATTAGTGCACGTAAGTTAGTATAACACTAATCAAAGCTTAAAAATAACTATTGGAGGTGCAAGTAGAGTGTGTATTTAACCTCATGACAGTGCGCAAATCTCTTGAGTACTTGGTTTCACGGCATGACAGGTAATTATGCAGTGAAACCATCTTTACAAAGACATTGCATGCAGGCAAATATGCGTCTATCCGTACATTTCGAATAGTTCTTCGAAATTTCAAACGGCTTAAATTGATGACAAAGTATATTAGATTACTGTAATACTTGTTTGCACATTAGAAGTGTTGGAATAGTCGCCTGTGCATTTTTAACGCGGTGTATAAAGTTCCCATGAATGAGACGCAATGTCAAGTGAGACATTGAATGTGTTAAGTAATAAAAATTGCATTGTCAAATCAGCAATGCCATTATTTTAGCATCATACGCATATTATTGATGTAGATAATCCGGTTGAAAATATCACTCTCACATTTCTTATTGAAACTTTCACGCATGACGTCATGCATTTTAAAGTGAATTTTAATATTTTGGTGAAGTAGGCTGAACGATATTATCTGAACTTAGTATTTGAAGTCTTACGCCCCCACAGTGCACAATAAACCTAACTATTATCGAATGAGAACTACTTGGGCACTATTAGACGCCGTAATAACCTAAGACATCACGACGATTGGTGCGGAAATTTTGAGGTCGTCACCCGCATATTGTCCTTGGCAATTCATCTTTGGCCAAGCGTCTGTTCGGGTCAAGCGTGACAATTTCGGGGTTCAGAAACAGCGATATACTGATGCGAGGACGATTGTTTTTCTCCTTAGTGTGCCTTTAAGCTCTACAAGTCAAGGTAATAGAGCAGATGATGAGATAGAGCAGATGAATAAAGGCACACGTCAGACATACGCCACCTTGAACCTATGTTGTAGCAACACCCCAAGTGGAAACTTTTGCTGGATTGCCAGAAAGCAGGTCAGTCGCAAACAGATTAGTGTCGTGACCCTGAAATGACACGCGATCTCTTCGTCACCCTCGTCCTTTTCTTTATATTCTGCTTCGCTCCCACAACAGGTGTGCCGATTTGTTTGGCGTGGGATGGAATAATTCTGATGGGCGAGAGAACTGGTTCGTAGAAAGAGAGAAAGAAAAGGACAAAGAAGGAGACACAGTGAAAAGAGAAAAAAAAGGGAAGAAGTCCAAGAAGAGATGAATAGACAGAAAAAGAAATTGACACTTGAAAGCGATAGAAAAAAAAATGGAGAGCAAGACAGGAAAAAAATGAAAGAGAGAAAAACAACTCAAGGCGAAAAAAAAAGACGAAGTGGCAAGAAAAGGATAAGCCAGAAAAAGCAGAGTAAGACAAAAAAAGAGGGGAGGAAAAAGAAACAGAAAAAAAGAGAAAATGAGAAATGAAGAAAGAGAGAGAAAGAGATTAAAAGAAAAAAATATAAATAAAGATACCGGGTGTTCAAAATTAAGCTTTATGATTTTTTTAAAATTAGGCGCTCGAAGGCACGTGAGAACCACTTGTGCAAATAAGTTAAGCGGCCAGGGGGACAGAAAGTTAGATGATAATTATCGCTGTCAGCAGCCCAATTAACTAAAATTTAATAATTAACTTTTTACTGGCTGCGGTAAGTTGGCATGTTTATATTGAAAAAATGTAGGCAGTGGTGTTTGTACACAGTTTCAGTTGGAAGATTTTTTCTAGCACGCCTGTGTTCCGAGATATCCGGCTCCAAAGTTTAATTGTCTTTCGCACGATTACGCATGCAAGAGGGTGAGGGTCCGCGCAAAGCTCCTCCCTAAAGTGACGCATCTGTTGCGTGTGGTGTTTAGTGTGTGAAGAGGGTGGAAGCGTAGGCATAGGTGATAGCAATTACCCTTGCCCTCTTCGGCCGGCGAAATCAAAATGTGACAGCGCGGTGCGCCATGAGCCTTACGCATGATCCTGATGAACGCGATAACAGGAGACCATTTTTCGCGACGTTTTTTCGTGACTTTAGATCACACTGAGACATCTTCTTGTGAACGCGTTAGCAGGACCGTCCTGCACTAGGGTGCCTCCGGTTAGAGCACAGCGTCTCTGCATTGAAGGTCTACCAAGGAAATCCACGTGGAGTCCTTTCGAGCTAATATGGCTGCTTCTGGCGTGAGGTATTCTACCAAAGTAAAAGTAGACGTGGTGCTTGCAATGGCTGAAATGAATGGCAACGCTTCGTTAGCAATGGAGCTTTACGCGTCTCGCCACCCACACCGTCCCCTTCCAACAAGGCCCACTTTCACAAACCTGTTTCGACGCTTCTGCACAACAGGCTCTGTCCACCTTCCGAGACGGACCAGGAAGGCAATCGTCGATGAAGACTTTGAAATCGACGTTGTCGCGTGCGTAACCTCGATGCCAGAGCTCAGCATCCGACAGATTGCCGATCAGTGCGGTCGCAGCATCGGAACAGTCACAAATGTTTTAAGAAAGCACAAGTTCCATCCATATCACGTTTACCTTCATCAGGACCTAAATGAGGCGGACTTTGAAAGGCGAGTTGACTTCTGCAATTGGGGCCTCATCAAAACTGATCAAGAAAATGACTTTTTGCACAGAATAATTTGGACTGATGAAGCTCGGTTTTGCCGAAATGGAAGTGTTAATCTTCACAACGCCCATTATTGGGCACAAGAAAACCCACACTGGCTGAGGCAGCACAAGCATCAAGTTCGCTGGAGTGTGAATGTGTGGTGCGGCATACTCGGGGACAGGATCATCGGACCTCACTTTTTTGAGGACAACTTGAACGGAAAGATGTACACAGAAGAAATATTAGGTGTTGTCATTGATGATCTTGTCTGCAGTCTTTCCCTGAATGACCTGCGCCAAGTATGGTTTCAGCACGATGGAGCACCACCACATTTTTCTACCAGGGCGAAGAACTGGTTGGACAGACGTTTTCCACAACAGTGGATTGGGCGCGCAGGAGCGATGTTTTGGCCACCAAGATCACCTGACCTTTCTCCGCTCGACTTTTTCCTTTGGGGCTACGTTAAAGATCGAGTTTACGTAACAGAGCCCAGCGATGTTAATGACATGAAGGACAGGATAACATCTGCCTGTGCGAGTATTCCTGCAGAAGTACTGCGCCGAGTCATCGAGTCGACGCGACAGCGGTTCATGCTTTGCGTTGCTGCCGAAGGCAGGCATTTTGAACACTTTTTGGGGCATTGACGTCTTGAGAGGTGAAGAGTTTCGATGAGATTTGTGCATGACCGAAATATGCTTATGTAGCAGCAGGAAATATGCGTTAGCAAGGATAAAACTGTTTCAGTTATTATTGGTGGAGTTGTTGCTCTTGTTTCAATAAAAGTTACAGTACTCGGACATCAGCAGTCACGCTATTCGCGTAGCCCAGGCAACGACCACGCATGCTTCTCTAGTGATTATTACGCACGCGCACTGGCATCCAGATTCTCCGCTCGCACCATTATCTCGGCATGGTATCTGCCACTATCGTTAGAGGCTCTGCAGTTGCGTGTTACGACACTGGTTGCAAGCGTTCTTCGATTTTTGATTTCGACGGCCGAAGAGGGCAAGGGTAATTGCTATCACCTATGCCTACGCTTCCACCCTCTTCACACACTAAACACCACACGCAACAGATGCGTCACTTTAGGGAGGAGCTTTGCGCGGACCCTCACCCTCTTGCATGCGTAATCGTGCGAAAGACAATTAAACTTTGGAGCCGGATATCTCGGAACACAGGCGTGCTAGAAAAAATCTTCCAACTGAAACTGTGTACAAACACCACTGCCTACATTTTTTCAATATAAACATGCCAACTTACCGCAGCCAGTAAAAAGTTAATTATTAAATTTTAGTTAATTGGGCTGCTGACAGCGATAATTATCATCTAACTTTCTGTCCCCCTGGCCGCTTAACTTATTTGCACAAGTGGTTCTCACGTGCCTTCGAGCGCCTAATTTTAAAAAAATCATAAAGCTTAATTTTGAACACCCGGTAGAAGAAAGAGACGCAGACAGAGAAAAAAGAAATTTAACAAACAGGGACAAAAAAAGACAAGAAGGAACGTGAAAAAAAGAAAAAAAAGAAGCTTGAACAAAGCAAAAAGAAAAAGACAAACTAGGAAGGCCACCGAGCTCCGCTTTTGTTCCAAGCTCAATTGGTACCACTGGTGCTAAACTTCCTTAATATTTTGAAAATTAGTTTTGTCGGTGTACAGATACCATCTTTATATATTTTACTCCGGCCAGACGAGCTTCTGTCATACCCTCAGCTTCATCCTCACCGTTCTCTTTAGCTTTTATGATCGCCTTCATCAGCCAAACGTGTCCTCCCCTGTAAACTTGCGCATGTGCGAAAGAACAGACCGTGGTTCATGCGTCATCGTCGACATAACTGAACAATGTCCAGAGTGGACCGAGATGGTCACTTCTCTGCTTGGGAGTACACCACGTGGTAAATAAGTCGTTGTTTTGCACGTCGTAGCAAAGTGCGTGCCAAAATTCGATGCGCCAGGAAGGTTGACGAACTGGTTCGCCTGAAGTTACTTCTAGTTTAACTACTAAACCAGTCTTAATGTGTTTTGTTTTCCGTCGTTGTCTACCACTGTAACAATACGACAATATCAAATGATTCTTTCATGAATCAATAAAGTTGTTTACGTACATACCCAACGCTGCAAAGTAAATATTACTGCCAGTGTATGCTGGTGGTATTAGCGATGTCGAAACCCTGATTATCAGATCTCTGTCGTCGTGGGCAACATCGGTCATGTTGTCGAATAGCTGACTGACTAGGGCGTTCGAGCGTGGTTTAGTTTACTTCGATTCATGGTTGCGAGAACGCTGAGCACTGGTTGCATCAATCCGGCACGCACCTTGCGAACAACTCGCCCGCCGATAACATTTATTTAACATCCCTTTATTTCATTTCATTTCATTTTATTTTTATTTCCTTAAGGACCCCACTGGGGGGTATTACATAAGGGGTGGATACACAGGAATAGAGAACATTTGAACACGTTAGTTTTCGCAGCACAGGTGATTACAAGGAACACCTGCATTGTTGGGAGGAACGGGTAAGCGAACTGCATTGTGTCACAGCTGCCAAGCCCTTGGGGCCCCGCCGTGGTGCTCTAGTGGCTAAGGTACTCGGCCACTGACCCGCAGGTCGCGGGCTCGAATACCGGCTGCGGTGGCTGCATTTCCGATGGAGGCGGAAATGTCGTAGGCCCGTGTGCTCAGATTTGGGTGCACGTTAAAGAACCCCAGGTGGTCGAAATTTCCGGAGCCCTCCAATACGGCGTCTCTCATGATCATATGGTGGTTTTGGGACGTTAAACCCCACTTAATAATCAATCACTTTACTTGTGTGTACGGGCTTTCATGAAGAAGGCGAGAACCTGTATTTTCTTCATTACTCTCTGGTCGACGACTGTCGCATTGTCCACCTGCTTTCAAATACGTGACTCTGGCGTGACAGAGAACGACAGGCATTTCGGGGAACAAAAAATGTGCCAACAAGCTGTTGCAAGAAGAACTAGAGCGAGAGTTATTTGACTCGTGTTCTCTGGGCGTTTGATGAAAGCGGTCGTGGTCGGTCGTATGCAGGGTTCTCCTTTTTTTTTTGGGGGGGGGGGGAGGGGAGGGTCAAGTACCATCGGATGTAGTGCGCTCCACCCCCCTTTTTCATTGCGAGTCCGAAAGGGAACTAGCTCCGTGATGGACGCAAAAGATGAAACTCAAGCGATGACCTGCTGCCCACAAAGGCGTGTCGTTAGTCTCCGGATTCCCAGGGTAAAGGAAGGCAGTGAACAGATCTCGAAATGCAATATTAGGGGCTCTTTAATGCCGTTAACGTCAAAAAAGAAACATGCGGATACTATAATCTGGTACAATAAACAATGGTCTGACTCAGCAAAGGAGGAAAAGAATCGGCACCCACTGCCAGGTAGATGATTTGAAAAGGTGGGCACCCCCCCCCCCCCCTTTCCATGATTCACCGCCCCACTTTTCACCCAGGGCGCACGCCTATGAAAACTGTTTTTTCGACCTTTATACATGAAGGTACCTACAGTATATGGCACTTAAGCAGGGTGGTTCTCTAGAAATGATCTATCTCATTCAGCTCTAGTTTTGTTAAAATGTATATGATGTCAATGTAATTTGTGGAAAACCGATAAGAGAGAATACTTTTGCAATAATAATCATCATCCGCAGCAGCAGCAGCCTGACTACGCCCACTGCAGGGCAAAGGCATCTCCTATGTTTCACCCGTTAACCCGGCTCTGTGCTCTCTGTGGCCACGTTATACCTACAAACATTTTAATCTCATCTGCCTACCTGAATTTCTGTCTCCCGCTAACGTGTTTGCCATACATTCGAGGGCAGTCAGTCACCTTCAATGACCAGCGGTTATTTTGCCTCCGTGCTGCATGCTCAGCACGATGTCTATTTCTTGTGGATGATTTCTACTATGATATTCTTAACCTTTGTTTGCTCCCTGGCCCTCTCTGCTCTCTTCCTTTATCTTAAAGTTACACTTATCGTTTTTCTTAACATCATTTTATTTGGTAGCTAACATGAAATATTCCCAGAATCAAGCATTTCTTTCTCGCTGAAATTGGCCTGGTTGTTTCTTCCGAGAAAAAAAAAGCAAAATTGCGCGAAACACGTAAAATGTGAAATAGACGTGCGCCGCGTGTCTGTGCTCGAGCACTTCCGAGCATTCTTGGAATACGGCTACATGGCTGCGTGAAGGAAACTCATCGTTTTCACAATGTTTGCAGAGTGCAGCTCTCTGAATTTTTAGGGGTGAAGCTCCTCTTCCTTGTCTTCCTTGTGTTTTTGGGACCTAACCTTGTCCTGCGTCTGGAGTAACCGAGAGTAAAAGAGACGAGAAAAAAAGAAGTATCTTCCGAACAATATAATAGATGGCGCTGTCTCATAGAAGTACACACAATCTGGCGTTGAATGAGGATATTCTAGATGGCGCTTTACCGCTACTGTCCACTTGGCTGCTGCGCAGGTTGTGCCTCGGTGCGCGAGGGAGGAGTGCCTCTGTCAATTTCCTGCATCGTCGCCGTACGTGGCGGATCGTTGGTTGGACATGGACGAAGCAGAGCGGTGGGTTCGGAGCGCCATGGCGGCTCGTGCTCGTCGTCTCGTTGCTGGGGCGTCGATGAAGTGAAGTAGAGGGCCTCGGCGGCTCGTGCTCGTGGCCAGACAGACAGACAGACAGACAGACAGACAGACAGACAGACAGACAGACAGACAGACAGACAGACAGACAGACAGACAGACAGACAGACAGAGGACCGCACGCACGCACGGACGGACGGGTGGACGCACGTACAGGTGAACAGAAACACAAACATACAGACAGACACACGAACATATGGAGAGACATACAAGCACATAGACAGACAGACAGGCTGACAGATAGACAGACAGACAGACGCACGAACAGATGGACGCACGAACACTTCACCCCACTTATCATCACTTACTCCGTAGATATGGTGTGATTTTTTTTCTCACTGCCATCCGACTCTCTACCCCTCTTACTGCCCCTTCTGTGGATCCGTACCGACAGTGTACCAATCCACGTGGGAATGCTCTGCCCCACAAGGCGTTCCTCCCATTCCCAAACCCACCCCTTCTTCTTGAGAGTCTGCACTGCTCAGCTTACGCCGGCAGGAACAGCAGCAGCTGGTTCAGCGGGCTCACAGGCTCGCGCAAGGTAATAGAGCCCTGGACTGAGGGCCCCACCCAGGGAAGGCTCAGTGTGCATTCGTTATTAATAAAAGTTTAGTCTCTCTCTCATTGCCACTTACACGTTAGTTGTAGAGCTTTCAATCCCCATGGGCTGAATTCGTGCTCAGAAAAAACCGACTTGAGCTATGACAATCTCTCTGTCTGTCTTCTTGAAACGGATGGACGCAAGGACGGACTCTTCACCACACTAATCATTCACTCCGTGGATATTCTGTGAAAACCACTAATGTCATCCAGTAATATTATTCCCAACTATTTTTACCCACAAGGCCATTTATGGAGCACCTCATAAACTAGAGGTGGCTACTACTACTACTACTACTATTACTACTACTACTACTACTTCTACTACTACTACTACTACTACTACTACTACTACTACTACTACTACTACTACTACTACTACTACTACTACTACTACTACTACTACAGAGGAGAGAATAACCCATGGCGTAAAGAGCTTCGCCGCTAAATAATTATGGACCATCTCCCTGAAGGAAACCCTGATGGGATGCGAAGCAGCAGGGGTGTGCATGGCGTGGACCCTGTATAAACAGGTGTCGACTTGGGTGCTGAAATGACGGTTTGAAGCGAAACTCGGTGTAGCGTTTACTCGAGTAAACGTTTGTTTGAAGCGCAAATGCACGGTAAGCGTGTTGGGTTTGGTGTGTTTCATTGGAGATAAACGAGCCGAAACAGCGTTTCCAGTCGACGTGCAGTCGAGCGTTGCAGGCGGTGGAGAGGGTGGAGCGAAAGAGGTGTGTTGCGAGCAGGTGGAGGACCCGGCAACTGCGGTGAGCATGCTGCCTGTGTGCGAGAGAGAGAGTGACGTCAGCTCCCATCTGCGAGGGAAGCATACGAGGGGAGCATGACGTCAGCGCGCAGCTGCGACGTGACCTACTTGGCACCGCTTGAACACCTGCGGTGAAGGGACGCGTGGTGGTGCGTTCGTACGCCCGCACGTACGTATGGCGTTAGACGCGTGAGTCAAAGGGCTGTTTCTCATCTAAAAAAATGTACAGTGCTGTATTCCCTTTCATGCCTTCGGAGCAACGCGACATCATTCGCACCCGGATATTGCGAAAAATTTACTGCTTTCACACAATGAACACGTGCATGTAATCAGATATGTCATTGTGCTCTGGATTCACACGTCTCTCCTTTGCTCCCATTCTAACTTTTCACAGAAGGCTCCCAAGGCGCTGCCATAACCCGCTCTGGGCTTTGGTAAATAGCTGTGTTCTCCCAAGAGCACTCCGCCAAGACAGTGAAGCCAGCCTTTGTACTGACATGCGACAGTTCTGAAAAGAAGGGCGTTTCTTTCCTTCTGTGGAATGCTTTATATGTGCGTTGACATTAGTGGTACTGGGGCACATCTCGTCGACATGCTCTTCGGATTCTTCGAAGGGGTTCGGCTAGTTTTGTGCGTCAACAATTCGGGATATTGTCCATTGAAAGCAGCTTTCACCATGCGTAGCGAATAACAAAATAACATTGTCGTCCACGAAAATCAATTTAGTGTAGGCCTTGCTATTCTTCTAAACATGGCTATTTCGTCCCCTTCGAAGCCCTGTTTTCGTAGTGTCTGAGGGAGATGCTGTTTCCTCACCATCGTACGATCGCATCATTGATATTAGATTCGAATGGCTGGTCGTCGCTTGCTCCCAATGGGCTGAGAGTATTGTATCGGTGAGCTACGGAAGCAAGAATAATGGAAGTCGGCCAATGAGACAGTGTTGCTAAGAAAATAGTTTCTGATTACGACAGGTGCTTTCAGGGTGTGTAGGCTGTCGAACCACATTTGAATTTCCTCAAGGATGGAAATTCGTATTGTGCCAGACTTAGTGCGTATTGGTGAAGTTCAACCACGAGCAAATACTGTGATGACGCTACTAAAAGATATTGTTGTCATCGTGCAGCTGGCGGCTACATTAATTTACTGCTGCCTTTCACATTACTTACAAAACGTTTAGAGAACTCGGCAAAAAAATGAATGTCAGCTCCTCTTCTTAGTTTTCGCGAGTTTCTTATTAAGGCCGAAGCCTTCGATGGCTCACAAAACGCGAAATTAGACCAGCGTTCCTCGGCGTTGGTGTTCCTCGGCATGGTTAAGGTAAAAAAATCGTAGCGTGATGACGTCACCACTCGACGTCGTTATCCTGACACAGATAGTCAAAGCTATGACGTCATTACGATGTCACGTGGTGACGTCATAGTGACTTGACGTCGCATGATGACGTGATTATATTATATCGTTACTTGGTCCAAGTTTGACCGATCCAGGTGAGTGGCCTCCGATGATGGGAGACAGCGAAAAAGTACCTTGAGAGGAAAAGCCTTTCAGAGGCTGTTAAGGTAGCATCAATAAAACCAATATATTATCTGAGGTTTTACGTACGTAAGCCATGATACGATTGGGAAGGATGCCGTAACAGAAGGCTGTGGTGGTTTAGACAATAAAGTGTTCTTTGATGTACTTGTTCCGAAAGTGTTCTTTGACGTACATTCGAGCAGTACACGGGCTTCTAGCATTTTGCTTCCGCCTAAGTACGACTGTGGTATCGAACCCGCGTCCTTCGCGTCAGCTGGCAAGCACGTAACCGCTATGCCACCGCAGCAAAGGCAGTAATAAAGCATCGACTAAGAAGAAAAAGAAAATGGATTTTGCCTTCTATGTGTCTTAGGGGACTGCGTAAGCGAGCTTATTCTTGTGTTTAGTTGCGCATGCAAGCAGAAAAGTCTTGCCTTGTAAGAATCGTTAGGTAGAAAAGGCCCATGCTTTTAAAACAATAAGAAGAAAATATGCATGAAAGCGTAGAAGGAAACTTGTTTGGAGTTTATGTAGTTGCTCGGTATAGTTCTGTGGTCTGCAGCCACAAGTAGCAGCAGATCTGGTGATTTGCGACTGAAATATTCGCGAGAGTAACATTTCGCATTTCTTTCCAGTACGTGAGCAGGACAGAGCACTACTATTCTTGATCAAACTATTTTTCAGTGTGATTCGGTCTCTTTCATTACAGAAGTGCAGAGGCTATAGCTACACCGACAGAATAGTTTACCTGTGTCGGTGGCTAAGATGCTTGGCTCCTGACAACAGTAACGTTGGGTCCTGGCCCGAAGGTCACGGGTTCGATCTCACATGAAGGGGTCACATTTCGGTGTAGGCATAATGGGTAGATTCCTGTTTACCGTGCGATGGTAGCGTGCTCCAAAGAACACCAGATGGTCAGAATTTCGTGAGCCGCCCGGTCCTGTGGCGTCTCTCATAATGATATAGTTCTTTTGAGAAGTAATACTCTCTCTCTCGCTTTCTATATATATATATATATATATATATATATATATATATATATATATATATATATATATATATATATATATATATATATATATATATATATATATATATATATATATATTATATATATATTTATATATATATTTATATATATATTGTAGCGAAGCCTCCGAACTCTGAAACGGGTTGAACTCTTGAGTACCTCCTATAATGGGGCTACCCAACAAGGATGCCGCTCGCGCTGAGAGTCCGTGCTTGGCCGTGACGGTTGCCATTGCGTATGCTCGCTGGTTGCCGGCTAATACACGCCTTAACAAATTGGTGGAGAGTGCTGCGATCTCCTTCGATGCCTTTGGAGCTACGATCACGTACCCTGCCATCCACCATGTCCCACGACGCCACTCAGCAAACGCCTCCTCCAATGCCACCCCCTTGTCCCGGTGTCCCCAGAATCCGCGATCCACCCATCTTCACTCGCGCTGATGGCACTGTCGTGGAGGACTGGCTCGTCATTTACGAGCGCGTGAGCGTCCCCAACAAATGGGACGAGGACGGCAAGCTGACCAACTTGGTATTCTACCTTGCGGGTGTTGCCATTTTATGATACAACAACCACGCGTCCGATTTTGCCACCTGGTTCAATTTTAAGACCGCAATCATCAACGTATTCGGCCGCCCTGCTGTTCGCAAGCTGCAAGTCGAGCAGCGCTTACGTGAACGTGCTCAGGAGGCTGGTGAGTCATTCACCAGCTATATTGAAGACGTCCTGGACCTATGCAACAAATATAATCACACCATATCCAAGTCTGACAAGATCCGAAACATCATGAAAGGCATTGACGATGATGCCTTCACGATGCTGCTCGCCAAAAACCCCGGCACAGTGGCTGAGGTCATCACATTGTGCCAGAGCTACGCAGAGCCAAGCCAGCAGCGTTCGATGACCCGACGCTCCCCACCACGAGCTGCAACGCTTGCAACGCTTGCTCCAAGCCAGCAACGCTTGCTGGCTTGGAGGCCAGTTGTGACCAAATGGCGTTGATGGCCGACCTAAAGTCCTTCATTCGTGAGGAAATCGCGCATCAGTTCTCGCTCCTGCCCTTTGCCCACCAACCGGCTGTTCAACAATCGGCTACTACCCTTCTCCCTCCCATTCTCCGAGCGATTGAGCCGAAAATAGCGGAGGTAACGCCTGCGTACCACCCCCACAGCCTCCGGCTCCTGCGCCCCTGAGTTACGCGCAAGTGGTCGCCAGGCTGCCCCAAGTCGTTCCAGCACCCGCCCCTCTGACCTACTCCGAACCTGCCGCTCGACCTCCGTCCTTTGCAGCGAGTATGCCCACTACGTATGTTGACGTAACCCCTCAGCCTCAGCTTCCGTCCACCATGCAGCCACCGTTCCGTCCATCGGCCCTTGCGACATGGATGAGACCTACCTCGGTGAACAGATGGCGCACACCCGACAACCGACACATCTGCTTTGCCTGCGGTTACGCTGGTCACGTGGCCCGTTATTGCCATCGCGTACAGCTGGCTCCAATTTCTTCACCTGTTGCTGGCCAACTTAGCCGTCCTTATCACGAAGAACTGCCGTATATGCCACCTCGGTCTCGCCCAGGTCCATCTCGAAGATCGCCATCTCTACGATGTCGTTCCCTGTCCCCCATGTGGCCAAGTGCGGCTGCTCATGAGCGGGAAAACTAGTCGTCGCAATCCCCGAGGCAAGAACTGCGACGCTATCGCAATGTGAAAGCCCTCAGAGCAGCCCCTCGAATGTCATTGACGTGCTTGTGGACGGTGTTTGTGCATCGGCTCTTATTGACACTGGAGCTGCCGTATCAGTTATGGACGAAAAACTCAGCCACTTATTTCGAAAAGTGACTATGCCACTTTCTGGGTTTTCCCTCAGTACTACAAGTTTGCATAGTATTTATTCTACAGCAGGGTGCACAGCTCGCGTTGTCATTCAGGACGTTCTGTATGTCGCCCAGTTCATCATCATTCTGGCATGCTCTCATGACGTCATCCTGGAAAGGGACTTTCTCTCCCGCCATGACGCCGTCATCCATTGTGCTGCCGCCGAAATCGAACTCTCACCCTTCCCGCATTTAACACCAGAAGACAGTCCCTCGTCACTGCGCAAGATTCTAACGAAAGACGATACAACAGTGCCTCCAAACTCGACGACGGCTGTGTCTGTCTACTGCGCCGGTCTTTCCGACACCATTGCACTCGTTTCGCCATCTGAACACGCTTGCAGCAGGAAAGGGTTGCTAGTACCTTTCGCGAGCATGCAGGTCAACCAGGGCAATGCTGCTATTTTGTAACCAACCCGTCCCCGTACGCTGTTACCTTGCTTCGAGGGGAATGTCTCGGCAGAGTGGAACCAGTCAACGACGCACAAGTCCTGGAGGTACCCGATGACACGCGCTGTCCCAGGTCACATACCATCAATGCTGCTTTCACTTCTGATTCGTCATCTGCTGATGCATTTGACCCCTAAATCGCTGACAACCTTACGGCAGTACAGTGTTCCCAGCTTGTGGACCTGTTGCAAGAATGTCGTTCTTCTTTCGATGTCGGGCGAAGTTCTCTCGGTCGCACGTCCGTTGTTACGCATCGCATCAACACTGGTGCCCATTCACCATTACGACAACGTCCATATCGCGTGTCGCCTGCTGAACGTCGAGTAATTAATGATCAGGCTGA
Organism: Rhipicephalus microplus; assembly: GCF_043290135.1. Lineage (NCBI taxonomy): Eukaryota > Metazoa > Arthropoda > Arachnida > Ixodida > Ixodidae > Rhipicephalus > Rhipicephalus microplus. The sequence goes on along the minus strand of NC_134701.1, from coordinate 248,644,173 downwards.
CGATATGCTCCAACGCGACGTTATTCAGCCCTCGGACAGTCCATGGGCGTCTCCTGTTGTTGTTGCGAAGAAAGACGGTTCTGTGCGATTCTGTGTGGACTACAGGAGGCTCAATAAGATCACTCGCAAGGATGTTTATCCACTGCCACGCATCGGTGACGCGATTGACAGCCTTCATAGAGCCGATTTTTTCTCTCGACCAGCGCTCGGGGCATGGCTGACGACGCTTAACCAAAGACCGCCTTCGTCATGCCAGACGGCTTGTACGAGTTCAACGTCATGCCATTTGGTCTATGTAATGCACCTGCGACCTTTGAGTGCAAGACGGACACCGTTCTGTGCAACTTGAAATGGTACACGTGCTTGTGTAACCTCGACGATGTCATTGTCTTCGCTCCGGATTTCCCCACGCATCTTCAACGTCTGAAAGAAGTCTTCGCTCGTGTGAGCAATGCCGGCTTGCAACTAAATCTGAAAAAGTGCCACTTTGCAGCACGGCAACTCACCATCCTGCGGTACGTCGTGTCCAAAGACGGCATTCTTTGTGATCCTGCCAAGCTTCGGGCAGTGGCCGAATTCCCCAAACCTGCATCTGTCAAAGAACTGCGTAGTTTAGTGGCCCTGTGCTCATACTTCCGACACTTCATACGAAACTTTGCCATGATCATATCACCGCTGACGAAGCTTTTTGGAAGTACCGGCCCCCTCAATTCGCGGTCATCCGAGTGCGACGACGCGTTCGCGAAGCTCCGCCATTTGTTGACGTCGCCTCCCATTCTACGCCACTACGACCCTACAGCCCCAACGGAGGTGCACACGGACGCCAGCGGTGTAGGCCTCGGCGCTGTCCTGGCGCAGTGCAAACCCGGATTCCCTGAATATGGTGTAGCATATGCAAGCCGTATGCTCACGAGAGCCGAGACAAACTACACCGTCACGGAGAAAGAGTGCCTGGCGATCGTCTGGGCCCTTACAAAGTTTCGACCTTATTTGTGTGGTCGCCCATTCGATGTCGTCACCGACCATCACGCATTGTGCTGGCTTTCATCATTGAAGGATCCCTCAGGCCATCTCGCCCGTTGGGCTCTTCGCTTACAAGACTTCGACATCCGTGTGCTGTACCGCAATGGACGCCAGCATGCTGACGCTGATGCCCTCTCATGCTCCGCTCTACCTCAAGACGGTGTGCCCTGCTCAGTAACCTCAATTGCTGTATCTGCCATCGATGTTGACATCCTCGCTACCGAACAGGGAAAGGATAATTGGATCGCCCCACTGATCGACTTGCTCTATGATCCGTTTGCAATACCATCCATGCGTGCCTTGCGTCGTCGAGCTCACTATTTCACCATCCGAGACGCCCTCCTACACTGACGCAATCACGACTTCGATGACCAGCAGTGGTTACTCGTCATACCCCACAGTCTGCGATTGGAGATATGTGAATCTTTCCATTCTGATCCACAATTTGCGCACTGTGGGGTATCCCAAACTTACCACCGCATTCGACAACGCTACTTCTGGCGCGGGATGTACCGCTACGTGCAGCAGTTCGTTCGCTCTTGCCTCCTTGCCAACGCCGTAAACCGTCAGAAGACATGTCGCACGTCGGTCTGCAACCATTACCTTGCCCTGACCGTCCCTTTGGGCGCGTACGTATCAATTTGTATAGACCACTTCCGCTGACGTCGGCTGGTAACCACTGGTCCATCGTTGCCGTAGACCATTTAACGCGATACGCCAAAACCGCCGCTCTCCCTGCGGCTACTGCACGCGATGTTGCGTCCTTCCTGCTGCATCTATTCATACTTAGCCACGGACCACCCCAAGAGCTTCTCCGCGATCGAGGCCGTGTCTTCTTGTCAGAAGTCGTCGAAGCCATTCTGACGGAATGCCATTCTGTCCACCGCAAAACTACTGCTACCCACGCGCAGACGAATGGCCTCACCTAACACTTTAACCGCATTCTCGGCGACATGCTTTCGATGTACGTCGCTGCCAACGACACTAATTGGGATAATATACTACCCTTCGTCACCTACGCTTACAACACCGCTACTCAGAGCACGACTGGTTTTTCACCTTTCTACTTGCTATATGGAAGGCACCCGTCGCACACCATGCATGGGCACGATACTCTCGTACACGCCGGATCCATCTGAGTGTGCACCCATTTCTGAGACAGCCAGGCTTCCTGAAGAGTGTCGCGAGCTTGCCAAGACTTTTACGACACATGAGCAAGAGCGGAGAAGAGTATTCGTGATGGCTGCACCAATTCTGAGCCCACGTTCCTTCCTGGTGCGCTTGTATGGCTCTCGATCCCGACCTCTGTATCTGGCCTCTCCTCTAAACTACTTCCCAAATACGAAGGCCCCTACCGTGTCATCGAGCGCACCTCTCCCGTCAACTATCTGATCGAACCCGTTGAACAATCTGCGGACATGCGCCGCTGTGGGCGCGGCATCGTCAACGTGGAGCGCCTGAAGGCTTATTATGACCCGCTCATAGTAACAAGCTGTTAGGTCGCCAGGCGGCTCCCTCTACGACCCCGGGGTAATTGTAGCGAAGCCTCCGTACTCTGAAATGGGGCGAACTCTTGAGTACCTCCTAGTGGGGCTACCCAACAAGGACGCCGCTCGCGCTGAAAGTCCATGCTTGGCCGGGACTGTCGCCATTGTGTATGCTCGCTGGTTGCCAGCTAATAAACGCCTTAACAATATATATATATATATATATACATATATATATATATATATATACATATATATATATATATATATATATATATATATATATATATATATATATATATATATATATATATATACATTATTGAGCTCAAACACACAGTAATGCCAAGGAATGTATACGGGAAGTTTTTAGAACCAACGGAATGTAAATAAGAAGAAAAGGGGGGGGGGGAAATAACCAGCCGTGAGCAGGAAACGAATCCACGACCTTCGAATAACGCGTTCGATGCTCTAACCACTGAGCTATCACAGCGGCCTTCCCCCCATCCACTTTTTTTTGGGTTTATATGTGAATTTAGAAGTAGGAGTGTCAGTCAGCGCCATCTATTAGCCAAGCGACGAGTGTGAAACACCCTTTTATGCGCATATGTGGCATCACGTAGCACGTGAATTTATTACGAGCGGGCAGCTGATCAATAGTCCCTCGTACACAACCTAATGACACCAAGTCTGCCAGTACGAGACCCTCGTTAATGAATAAGGGAAAGAAGTGTATACCTAAGGGCTCGTTTTCCCGTGTTTTGACACAATAATGATGAGATCTAACACACAGTAATGCCAAGGAATGTATAGGGGAAGTTATTAGAACCAATGGAATGTAAATAAGAAGAAAGAAAAGTGGGTGAAGAAATAACCAGCCGTTATTCGAAGGTCGTAGGTTCGACTTCTGCTCACGGCTGGTTATTTCTTCACCCACTTTTCTTTATTCTTGTTTACATTCCATTGGTTCTAATAACTTCTCCTATACATTCCTTGGCATTACTGTGTGTTAGATCTCATTAATATTGTGTCAAAACACGGAAAAGCGAGCCCTAAGGTATACACTTCTTTCCCTTATATATATATATATATATATATATATATATATATATATATATATATATATATAACTTTCTTGAACTTGATTTCTTACAGGAAGTTTCTGACGGTGCCACTTGAAGGCTGATGCTGACAAAAGGTGACGCTGCAACGGGGCGACGCTGAAACAGGGTGGTGACGCTTACAGTCAGTTGCTACTTTCTGGCTTTCTGTACGCACGTAAGATTGAAAGAAAAACCCTGCCGTGGTGATCTAGTGGCTTACGTACTCGGCTGCTGACCCGCAGATCACGGGATTGAATGCTGGCAGCGGCGGCTACATTTTCGATGGAGGCGAAAATGCTGTAGGCCCGTGTACTCAGATTTCGGTGCACGTTAAAGTACCCATAGTCGAAATTTCCCGAGCCCTCCACCAAGGCGTCTTTCATAATCATATGGTGGTTTTGGGACATTGAACCCCACATATGAATCAATCAATCAACCGAAACAAAAGTATGTCCTAGAACAGTGATATTAAGCCGTGGATGTTTAGGGGACACCTTGTGGAATGGTGAAAGGGATGAGGAAACCCTTACAGGGTAAGGAAAAAAATCACAGCGTATCCCCGGAGTGAATGAATATAAGCAGGGTGAAGCGTAAGAGGGTTTTATCGCCAAACCGTGAATTGTCCACCCGCCTGTTCGTTCGGCTGCCTGCTCGTTCGGCTGCCTGCTCGTCCTGCCAGACAGACGAACGAATGAACGAACAAACGGTTCATGGTTTACTTAATAAAACCTTCCGACGCTTTGTCCCACTCATCATCATTCACACCGTGGATATGCTGTGATTGTTTTATGCCTTCGTGTTTGCATATATATGACATGATTTTAAAGACGAAAGAGGGGCCGTCGACGCCGAAATTTTGGTCTTTCTGTCTGTACTTTTGCCTGTCTGTCTGCCCGCGCAAATGATATCTTAAACGGTACCCAACGATACGTCAACCGGCTCACCCCATCCGCAGCGGCCACCAATAGGGAGATTTAGTGCTGGGTACGCATTATCTTGGGGCGTTTCAGGCTTGGGAAGCGCGCGGCGTTGCGTGCCCAACCCATACCCTACCGGAATGCCTTTTAGTTGGCGCCACGGTGGCACGCACGCAAACGCTAGCCACACGAAGGTTAGATGGATGGATGGATGGATGGATGGATGGATGGATGGATGGATGGATGGATGGATGGATGGATGGATGGATGGATGGAGGGATGGATGGATGGATGGATGGATGGATGGATGGATGGATGGATGGATGGATGGATGGATGGATGAATGGATGGATGGATGGATTTGGCTGTACCCTTTAGATCGGGCGGCGGCTAATTCCACCTAGCCGTAATACTTAGTGAACAAACTACTAGATTTATCTTTTTTTCCCTTTAAATAGTAAAGTTGGACGGGTACTTTGCAGTGAAGGGCTTAATTTTCACTCGTGCCTTGACTTTAGCCACCAATCAGATAACCTCCTTCTAGTTAAGTCTATTTGCCGCTTAAAGTCTATTTTGCCCTTCCTGTCCCTAAACCCCAGTGCTTTGAAAAACTCTGTGCCATCATCCTGAACTATAGGGTGAAGGCCTTTACAGAACATTATCAAATGTTCGGCAGTTTTTTCTTCCTCTCCACACGCACTGCATACTGTGTCTACCCCTTCGTATTTGGCCCGATATGTCTTGGTTCGCAATACTCCTGTCCTGGCCTCAAACAGTAGAGAACTACACCGAGTATTATCATAGATCTTTTCTTCGGCAATTTCCTGCTTAAAAGTTCGATAGATCTCTAGTGCGGACTTCTTAATCATGCCAATTCTCCACATGTCAGCCTCCGTTTCCTTCACTTTCTTCTTAACCGATAGGTCTTTTTGGTTTGGCCACCTGCTGTTTTCTAAGTATTTACCAGTCAATTTCCTGGTTCACTTCCCCCATTTTTTATCGACATTCTTCATGTACAAGTAGCTGAAAACTTTCCTAGCCCAACGCTCCTCCCCCATGTCTATCAATGGCTTCTCAAATTTTATCTTGCTGCTAGCTTCCCTGCCCTCAAATGATGTCCATCCCATATCACACGTGCTCGCAGCGCCAAGCGTCTTGTCGCGTAAGTATTATTTAATTATTTTTATGATTGAAAATGTTAAATTAAATATAGATAGTGATCAGGACACTTTTTTATCGTGTACAGTATCCTGGTATACGCAAAAAAGTGAGAAATACAAGGTTACTATAACGACAGTGTCGACATTTTGTAACACTTCGTGCAACCACAGTCATGAACTTGTTAGCTTACGCGTAATGTTTTTGAGGTGAAAACAAAGAAAAACGTTACTAATTTGTAATATTGTCGCTGCGAAGTTTTTGAATCAGATGTAAAATGCACAATGTTTCTGCAATAACAATGTTGTGGTTGTCTGTTTCACTATGGCCGCGCTAGATGGCGCCATCTATTCAGCTGGCATATTTTTAGTTTCTATGTTCCAGGCCATTCTATAGCTTTGGTAATCTGGCTGAAACCGTGTAATCGCTATAAGTGATTGCACTTCGGCATATTTTAACTCGACAGCTAGAGTATCCGCAGTTCGGATACTGTGAGTTCTTGCGAAGGTGGACCTTACAAGGCGGTCGATCCATGCCGTCCGAGATTTCGTGCCTTTGGGTCATGCTATTTGTATAGTGGCTAGCCACTATAATATTTGCACTTAAAACTTAAATGTCAAAGTGGTGGCTCTGGCCAGCCTCGGCTTTGCTCGCCGTGAAGGTAACTTGATGCGCCAGCATGTGCGCCGGGGCAGCTTATCTCCGCTAGGAGGCCAGTGGTGGCAGCGTTGTTTATGGCCGCGCGGACGCATGCACTGTAAACCAAATTACACCCATATAGGTGTTTTATAGTGTCTATAACTCACACCCCAACACCCCACGAAATGGGTGTATCAAGCAGGGCTACACCTTTATCGTGGAGCGGATTTCCGAATTTACACCCTAAGGCACAAACATTTTTTCGGGTGGAAAGACAAATGTACACCCAAGTGGCCTTAAGGGAGTGAGGGTATAAAAGCAAATGTACCCAAGTAATCTTAAGGGCATAAGGGTGTAATATTGCTATGACACCCTAACACCCTTAAAAAACAAAAGTAGTGTAGGGGTGTAATTGCTCAAACAGCAAAAAGGGTGTGGGGGTGTTCATGCTGAATAATGCCCCAACACCCATGCAAAAAATACCATAATTCGAAAGTTACCCCTTTCCAGTAAGCCCCTGTGGAAGCACGTGAAAGCTTACCTTTTAGCTAGACCTTTCATGTGCAGATGTCCTATTGTAGTGGCTCCTGCCACAGTGTGGTAATCCTGGCCATAGCACAGCTTTTATGGTGCATATATGAAGCACGGCATATAACACGTAATCCTAGCTTAATGCAAAGGCATCACTCAAAATGAGCTGCCACACTTAACACAACGTTCACAAAGTTATGCCATTGTGCAAAATGAAATCAAGCTTTATTTTATTAGGCACAGAGAACATACAGGATTCAGAGGCAAATTGTACCCTAATCAAAAGCCTTTTTCAATTGTGCAAAGCAGAATGCCATTTGCTACAAAAGAAGACCGGAAATCAGACGTCAATGGTACGGCATGGAGCTCTAACGACCAATGCATGCATATCAAAGTACAACAAAAGAGCCTTTATTTGCACTTAAAAATGAAGAACTAATTTTAACATGCTTCAATGTAGCACAAAAGCACAGTGCAGTGAAGCATACAAACAGCAGGAAGAGTAGTGCAATGCAGCATGCCTTGTTTCTCCAATATACTGAAATAATATATCAATGCACACTACAATTACCACAATGATACGCCACAGTTTGCATGTGTTGTGGCATGCCTTATGCATATTATGCAAGGCTAGTGGTATTCTAATGAATGTAATGACAAAACAGTCTTAAAATGGCATTTTCATTTCACAATAACCCTTGTGTGTTCAGACATTCAGAATACTGGGGAAACAATAATACAGGAGTGAAAACAATAGGCAAAATTACAATAGCTTAACAGTGTTACTAGATACTAACCACGCAGAATAATTGATTTAAAGATGTAAAATATCAAGCGCATCACATAATATGTCCCCCTGAAACAATGCAACATCAAAGAACATAAAATGGGCACACAAAAGCAGGGTGAAAGAGTAACCACTTACAGCTAGCAGAGGTGGAGCAGCCAAGCTATCATCTGGAACAATATTTTGGAGCATCATATCTTGCTTTTCTATGGAGAAAATCTAAATTTGGAACAGGTTTTAGGAAAAACAAACACAGCATTTTTAAACTTGAAATTTCAAATTTACAGCATTGATTGATATGAGCAGTTTAACGTCCCCAAACCACCATATGGTTATGAGAAACGTCGTAGTGGAGGGCTCCAGAAATTTTAAACACCTGGGGTTCTTTAACGTGCACCCAAATCTGAGCACACGGGCCTACAGCGTTTCTACCTCCATCGGAAGTGCAGACACCGCCGCCATGATTCGATCCCACGGCCTGGGGGTCAGCAGCCGAGTACCATAGCCTCTAGACCACCGCAGTGGGGCTCTAAATTTACAGTAGTACAAGAACTTATACTGAATCACACAAAAAAGTATATGTAGAAATTATTTGACATATGCTAATTCATTCAAAATACACGAGAGTGCAGCTATTTCAACAAAAGCACTCTTGAACTGTCCCACAGTGCAAACAATGCTATCCTCCCTATATACGAATGCTCCTCGACTCGAATCTCATCCTTCACTTGTACTAGCTGAGCACAGTGCCACCGCTTGTCTCAAAATGACGCTGCGTTTCTTGAGAATCGCAGCAGATTATCCCTGATATTGAGTGACTTGCTCTGCCTAGAGACTGCGCTGGAATCAATTTTCTCAAGTCAAGGTGAAGCATTTAGTGAAGGGACGTTCTAAAATACGGGTGTAAAACTCGCAGTAGCATTTGGTGAGCTTGTCCAACTGTTTGACAGGCGACCCAGAAATTCCAGATATTCGTAAAGGAGGAGCTCAAGGGGGTGGCGAAAAGAAAAAAAGTGGCATACGATTTTCTTTATCGTCGCTTAAGGCTGCAAAAACCTCATAAATCACTCTGAAAGACGGCCAGCACTGATACTAGTACTCGTTATTGAATGGCATCTGCATGGCAGAGTAATATAGGGACAAAAATATTTTGTGTCCTGTAAATCAAAAAGCACTTTTCCGCAGAGCGAAAGCGTATTCTGGCAAAAGCAACTTAAAAAGCGTTATGGACGTCATCGAAAGGGGGGGAGTAGAACTTTCTTTTAAACCGTTCTACTCTTTTCCTTTGCTGTCAGGTTAGAATATAGTCAATTAAAAGTTATAATTACGGTTGGCACATCTGTATTAGATTGGATGATGATGAACCCGCCTCGATGGTTTGGTCGCCAAAGTACTCGGCTGCATTTTTCATGCAGGCGGAAATGCTGTAGGCCCATTTCCTTAGATTTGGGTGCACAAGAACCCCAGGCGGCCGAAATTTCTGGAGCCCTCCCCTAAAGCGTCTCATAATCAAATGGTGGTTAGGACATAAACTGCACACATCAATCAATTGGATGGTGATGCGCAAACTTAAGTTGAATAATGGATTTTATGTTTCTTGATAAAATTAACAATACTGAGAAATTATTGAGGCTGGTTGGGCATTTCATAATGATTTTGTGCAAAATTAGGAAATTGTATCCAATTGACACAATTGGCATGGCTGCTGTTCTCTTGAACATGCAAATATGAATACAAAAATATCATGTAATATTTAGCTACAGACATTAAGCATGTGCTTAAATAGACATGAATGCCTGAATTGAATAGTCAATTTCACGTCAAAACCACGACCGCACAAAGAAAACACATGAACAGGACGGGTGCTCACTAGCAGCTGTTTGTACCTTATATTCATAATATACTATATATTCATACGTACAACCTTAAAGAGGTGGCGAGCCGGCATGAAGTACTGATCGTGTTCGTGCCCCTAACAAACTAGCAAAATTGCGCCGGTCCATCGCTGAAAATCATGCTGAGCAGCTGAAAGGCTGTAAAAAGAAGCATGCGTGGCCATTCACGAAGTCTGCCACTGAAGTGGTTTACAAAATACCCCTATCGTGCAGAAAGACACATGTTAGCCAGACGACGAGGCGCTGCGTCAATGATCGAGCGAGGGAACACGCCCTTACGGCAAAGAATAACCACGGTGCCCATTCAAGAGCACATGTCACTTCATGTGGATTCACACCAAGAGCCATTTTGATGGGCTTTTACAAAAGAAAAGGGGTATCAATTGCGTTAGCAAAACTTTACTCATCATGTATGAGCTGGAAGCACGGTATCTAGCGATCATGTGTCCTATAGCGTGATTAGGTAAGGGACGACTCGAGTAGGTTGCACAAGCGTTGACAAAAAGTGGGTTTATATCAGCCTATTTCCTCAAGAAATCAACAATTGCAAATGAGTGCCCATTCCGTTTATGTGTTTTCTTCGTTTGTGTGGTCGTCATTTTGGCGCAAAATTGACTAATATTTAATGCAAACATGCACCAGCTATCCCAACAGCAAGTTCTACTACATATTAATGCTACTGCTGCACATGTAAACAACAATAGCACGTGCAGTTAGTTCCCTTAGAACTGTGAAAAAAGCGGCACTATACAGTGCCTCAGAGGAAGCACTTTCAGTATATTTTTTGGTAAATAAAGGGCTTAATAAGCATAGGACCTTTTTCTGTGTTCATGACACACTGTTAGGGTGATTTCATGCTAAACGCCCAGCCGTTTTGGCGACCATCTCAAATGCATTCGAAAAATATTGGGCTGATTAACTGTATTGAAAGCAGTGAAACGGTAGGATATTTCGGAGAGAAAAAATGTTTGATCGCAAGGTTGCCGTCGGAACTTTCCGGGATGTCGTTTGGGTGTGTGTGAAAAAATTTATTTTAAGAGTACGTTCTATACCAAACTTGGTCTACATGTTGAGTAAAAGTTTTTGTGTAAGGTGTTTGAAGCTCAGTAATATTGTTGCAACTATACTGGCACATATCCTTCTAAGAATTTATCCAAAATGTGCTATGTTTGCAATTTCTTTATTGCAATACTGCAGTTTGTATGAATATCTGTGTAGTGAATACCTACTCCACGCAAGGTATATTTTGAGAAAAAGATATTTGAGACTGATCAAGCTGGTAAACTTTATGAGAAAAAATCATAAATTCTACAAAATCGTAATTTTTTATCATATTCAGATGCGATTTATACCATGTGGTGGCTTAACTAAAAATTACCTTTATACATAAATTGAAAGCAAATTAACACTTCTTTTGATATACTATCATTGAATTTTTTGTTTTAAAGAAGAAAATATTTTTTTAGCATTCCCATTGGTGCCTATCTTCCCATTTCGTCATACGACAGCTGCCACCTTGAAATTTCCTATTTTCATCAATGGGAAAGTTCAAAACTTATTTTCTTCCTTAAAACAAAAAAATGTAATGATAACAATTGGCACATGAAAATACCTTTTTTTCCTTTCGATTTAGGTTTGAAGGTCATATTTATTTGGACCACTCCACAGTGCAAATCGGGTCTCAATATAAACGAAAATGACGATTCTGCGAAACTCGTAATTTTTTCTTGTAATGTTTAGCAGCTTATTAAGTCTCATAATATTATTTCCTCAAAATATACCTTTTGGGTAGTTAGTATTCATTAGTCAGACATTCATAACACATGTTGGCTAAGTTCTTGTAGGCGTAGTAGACGAAGAAAGTGCTTAATAGCGCAAATGACAAGAAAGAAAAGATGAGACGAGAACAGAGCCCTGAACAAACAACCAAAGTTTATTTCAAACCACCTGCAATATACAGAAAACAGAATCTGCGCCTAACCACGCATTATAAGCAGAATTGCACATACATGCACCATACGGCCTACCTTATCGACAACCGGTCATATAAGTGGACCCCAGATAACTAACTTCACAGCAGTTAAAAAATTGAGGGTGCGCTAAGACAGGAAACGCCAAGTTCTTGAATATAAAGAGCTTCACTAATCTCGTGCTTGCGCCGATTTTTATATCCCCCGTAATCAAACACTTGTCAAGAATTGGCTGTCAAGAAGACTTATTACAATGGTCTACCAAGTGGCTGGGAAGGAAACCTTTTAGAGAGTTAGCGTGCTCCCTCAACCGATCATTCATGCATCGCCCTGTTTGGCCGATGTCCACAAGTAAATAATATCTTGTAGAGAATAGCTAAAACACATTCAACATGGTGCATAGCGTGTTTCTTAGTGCATGCTTCTTTCTCAGGTCCTTCGCTGTTGACCCTGCGACATAGGCCAGCGAGCTTGTCGCGTGCGCACAACGCAACTCTTACACCTATTTTTCCAGCGACCTTCTTTAGCCTATGGGAAACTTCGTGTACGTAGGGAATAACAGCCTTGCTAGAATGAGGCTTGTTGAGTTAGCTCTTGCTTTGTGTCTCATCAGGCAATCTTAGTGACGTTAGGAGAGTCTAGGCAATAGAAGTTAGCAGGGGATTAGAAAAGCCTGCTTGTTGAAGGCAGTGAACTTAGAACGAGAAAGTGCACTCTATCTGGCAGTGACAAGAGTCAGTTAGAATTGCCTTTAGGCAGGAAAAAGCGATGCTTCGCTTGACTAGCTTAGAATTAGTGGACGTAAAAAGAAGGCTTTTCCTTGAGAAAGGTTCGTACCGCCAATATACATGGTCAACCAAAAAACCATTTCCAAGTCAAGGCATCGTAACTTGTCGTCATGAATCGAACTCCGACTTTAATTCCAGTTGCATCATTTCACGCCAAAAAATGTCAAATATCTCACCGGTGCAGATGTGTGCAATGGCTCAAGTTTAGCACCGGTTCTTTGTGACTTTTTACTCGCGCGGTATGAAAGAAGTCTCATGGCTAACTTTGATCACACGAGTACAGTTAAAGTGTTCGACTACGTTGACGACTTTTTAGTGCTTTACCGCATCGATCAATCTGACCCTCGGCGAACCACCGATGAGATATTTGACGTTTTCGGGTGTGAAATGAGGAAACTAGAAATAACGTTGGAGTTTATTTCTGACGACAAGCTACGATGTCTATAATTAGAAAAGCTTTTTTTTGTTCATCATGTATGTTGGCGGTACGAGTCATGCTTAAGAAAGAACCTCCTTTTTACGTCCGCCCATTCTAAGCTGGTCAAGTGAAGCATCGCTTTTTCCTGCCTAAAGGCAATTTTAACTGGCTCTTGTCACCACCAGATAGAGTGCAGTTTTTTGCTCCAAGTTCACTGCCTTCAACAAGGAGGCTTTTCTAATCCCGAGCTAACTTCCATTGCCGAGACTCTCCTAACGTTACTAAGAGTGGTTGATAAGAGACAAAGCAACAGCTAACTCAACAAGCCTCATTCTAGCAAGGCTGTTATTCCCTACATACACGAATTTTCCCAAAGGCTAAAGAAGGTCACTGGCAAAATAGGTGTAAGAGTTGTGTTCTGCGCACGCGATGAACTCGCTGGGCTATGTCACAGGGTCAACAGCGAAGGACCTAAGAAAGAAGAATGCACTAAGAAACACGCTAGGTGCCATCTTGAATGTGTTTTAGCGATTCTCTACAAGATATTTTTTTACTTTTGGGCATGGTTACATTGGCCAAACAGGGTGATGCATGAATGATCGGTTGAGGGGGTACGCTACTCTCTAAAAGGTTTCCTTCCCAGCCACTTGGCAGACCATTGTAATAAGTCTTGTTGTCAGCCAATTCTCGACAAGTGTTTGATCACGGGGGATATAAAAATCGGCGCGAGCACGAGATTAGTGAAGCTTTCTATATTCAACAACTTGGTGCTTCCTGTGTTAGTGTACCCTCAATTTTTCTTAACTGCTGTGAAGTTAGTTATCTTGGGTCCATTTACATGACCTGTTGTTGATAAGGTAGGCTGTATGGTGCATGTATGTGCGATTCTGCTTATGGTGCGTGGTTATGCGCAGATTCTGTTTTCTATATATTGCAGTTGGTTTGCAATAAACTTTGATTGTTTGTTCAGGGCTCTGTTCTCGTTTCTTCTTTTCCTTCTTGTCCTTTGGGCTGTTAAGCACTTTCTTTGTCTACCATACAGCACCAACCAGTCGTATCAAGCACATTGTTAGTCTTGGAGGCGTATGTGCCAGTGAAATTGCACTAATATTACTGCGCTTCAAACACTTTACACATGAACTTGTACTTAACATGTAGACAAATTTTGGTATCGAAGCAATGAGCAGTACTTTTAAACTACCTTCCCACAAACCACACTGAAACGACATTCCTGTAAGTTCAGAAAGCAACTACGTGACCGAAATTTTTTTTCTTTTGAAATTATTTTACTGTTTCACTGTTTTCAATGCAGTAAATCATCACAATTTTTTTAATACATTTGAGATGGTCGCTAAAATAGCCGGGATGTTTGGTGTGGATTGACCCATTAATGCATCAACCTTTTAAGCGGACGACATCTAGGCCATCTCCAGTTTTTCATCCAACTGTAACATTATACATTGTACACAGTTTCCTACACGCACTGCTGTTGATCTGATGGCAAACTGATACTTATATTGAAAATATAAATAGGTATATAGGACACATAGCTTGAGATGAAGCCTTTCCCATCAGAGGAATGTTCCTAAAATGTACAAGATATTTGGTGCACCATATGAGTAGCGTCCACCACTGCTGCGACCCTTTGAGTGAGGTCGTGAGCCCGGAACAGCTGCTTTCAGGTTGTGATGAAGAGTGCACTGCATTGTCAGCACCCAGTCCATCGTAGAAGACGTAGTGTGCTTTCCTTTCAACATTCTGCATGTAAGAGATGCACAACATTCAACTAAGCATTTAAAAAATACTGGGAACAATCAGAACCTCATTATGATGTGTCATATAATAAAAAGCTCCAGCTTCTCCACTTTCAGCTTTATCACTATTCACTTTTACGTTTACAAGCATCTGTGCATATTAGTGTACGAATGCAAGTGCCATGTTTGAGTATGGTTTTTTCACCACCGTGGTGGTGGTGAAAAAGTGCTTCTCTCTTGAATCATGCACCTACCAAAAAGCTTGAAATATACTGGGAAGCTCAAATCTCAGCGTTTATACCAAGTTTTCTTGCTAAGCTAGAATACCCTAACCAATAGGCCACTACAATGGTTGATACAAAAATTATATAAACCCTTTCAGACAGAAAAGTAGCAATATTTATCATTTACTTTGAAGGATCGTTGTGTAGACATGTACACATCACAGATGTACAATCTACTGTGTGAAAATAGTGTAAAACATCGAGCAAGCCCCAATATGGAAGGATCAACAGCACTTACAATATGACAACTGCTGCTGGAAAAACAGCACTGTGTATTTGTGGAAGCTCACCTCTAAATTTCTTCTCCAGTTACATAAATTTGGTGTACTCAATAATTTTATGTTGTTATGGTGCCACAGACATGCGCAATCATGGCTTTTTAATTGAAGATGGCACCAGCATGAACGCTCAATCTTGAGCAACACTGGTGGGCGCTGCGGATGAGGTCGGCCATTTCAAGTACCAGATGCCTTATAGAGTGGACAAACCGACAAATGTACAGACAGACAGACAGACAGAAAGACAGGCAGGCAGGCAGGCAGACAAAAATTTTTGCGTGTAAGGTCCCCAAAAAAAGACTATCGTCTTTAATAAATCAGGACCTCTGGTACAAAAAACTTAGTGTGATTTCAAATGAGAAAGCGCGCACGATAGCCTGTCGAAAACCTTGTGTAATCGTTTCATGTTATGTTTAAGTGCAACATAATCTCTTTTACTGATGTCTCTGTGAGAATTGGGGAAGAATGGACATAAGCGGCAGCAAAATATTTTTAGTAGGAATCCCAAAAAGTTAACCCATGAATTAAGTCATTGAACATGGGAGGAATCTTCTGAATATAATAAATAGGGGGTGGTTTAATAAATATAATACATAGCACGATATATTTTAGCGAATGAATTATGGGAAATGAAAACGAATGCCGCAACATCGATCTTTTCACCAGACTTTTGGCATGCGGTTTGATTGCATCCGTTGAGATGTGATATGTATTGATGCTCTAAACTATATACATATATGATAGGTGTAACGTTCAAGGAAACACCGTTGGGTGTAATTTGCTAACATATACCTATAATACACCTAAAAATGAGAAATGGGCGTACAAAAGGTGGAATTGCAGAACTTACACCCATGCGGATAAGTTTGGCAGAAATAATAGGTGTAAGATGGGTGATTTATTAAAAAATCCACCCTTAAGGGTGTGAAATGATTTGTAGTGTGGCCCCATGGCCCCAGCGATCTTGTGGCGCATCTGTTTGGGGCTTCAAGCATGCGCAATACCGCCGCCCCAACGTCCTGGGTACGCAAGCCGCTTGGGTACCCAGCACTAAAACTCCCCAATATTGCTCAAGTTTCAGCGTTCGTACTTGTGCGATTGTCAATTCAAAAGCGATTTTCGCGCATATCTGAGGCACCTTAACAACAAGTTGATATATTTTTTTTTATTTGATAAAGGCGTGTTTACACTAGAGAGACCCGACACGTGTTTCGGTCTGCCGGCTGTCTTTAGGAGTGTCTTTTCTTTTGTTGTCAGACTATGTACACTGCAAAGTCAGAAACAGTCCCCGGGTGGTCTCTCGAGGACCCCGCTCGCGCCCGCGCCTTGTCTGCTCACAAAACTTCGTTGGCCAATGCTGTAGTCACACTGGAGGCACACGCTGTGACACCGACTAAACTTGCAGCCATGCAATGCGATAACTTGCAGCCATTTTCAACCATGCTTCCTGCTGTACCATTGTCCCTCTCCGGCTAAGCAGCACAGCCCCCGCCATATTACACGGTAACGAGAGATGGGGTTGAGGATACGCAATAGGGTAGCGAAGAAAAGACTTCCGTTGGGTGCTCGAGCTGCCTATTCAAACGCCATAGAAGCCTCGGAGAGGGCATTGTTAACTCCTCCAAGATTGCCCGCTTCGTGGTGGTTTGAAGCAAAAACATGGAACAAATTTTCGCTCAGCTGCTGATCTCCCGACGACATGCTGACGACAGGCCTTCGGATGCATTTTGCTGGGGTTTCCTTCTCTTATCTTGTTACATTACGATGAAATACTTTTCTTTTCAGGCGTCGTCGTCGTCGTCGTCGGCCTAGGGGGTCTGGCGACTTCTTCGGTGGGCGACTCTTCGGCAGATGGTTTGCGTCCGCCTCTTGTTTTCGTCGGGTCATGTCAGTGCCATGTCGCTCTAGTGTGAACGCGCCTTAAAACGACATGGTGGTGGCACCTGCCTGTCGCTTTGCGTTCTACACCTTATCGCCTCCGAGACAGGTGCGCACCTTTCTACGTAGGCATGCACGCACGCCTTCCTTCGTTTTCGAAGATAACTGTCAGATGGCGCTCGTGTCTAAAGTGCCTTAACGCCCCTTGATGTAGGGGCTTTAACGTACCTTAAAGCCCAACGTGCCTCGATGCGCTCGTTCACCTTCGCTGCACGGATAGAGACTCTCTCACGGAGCGCTTCCATGATAGGCCTCCCAACCTCGACCAGGGGGCGCTGCACCGTGCGCGTTTGGCCGCCTTTCTAGCGAAAACCGGTCACTTGGTGCCACGCTCCAACCTTCTGCCTGCGCTCTCTGAGCACGTCATCGCGGTCTGCATGTGCTGTTGTGTGATCGCTCTGCTCGTGCAGCGTCACCTGTGACTTGCTCCAAAGGTTTAAGAAAATCGTAAGGGTGTTTTCACGCTGTGAATATCACCATAACCGAGAGTGTTTCATCGACAACCTTTGCGGGACCGATCAAGTGAAACACGATGTCTTCGAGCTAGTGCTATGTACATGTCTATGGGGAACAGCCGTCTTTGTATTACAATAAAAGTGAGGTGACGGCGTGAACTTTCGATCTATGTTACCGGTACACTGGCAATTGATGTGGCCGTCATGTCCTTTTTTTTTTATTGTCGTGTCTGATTTCGATTGCTTGGTAGCCAAGTTTGTAGCGTGGCTTTAAATTTGTTATAAGATCAGTGTGAAGAGACTAAACTCACGTCTGACCGGCTGAGCCCCTGACATCATTGCAGCGCGCAGTGTTCAGTTTCATAAGAGTTTCACTTTTACCGAAGTTTTCATAGGACGTGAACAACGTCGTTTCGTAAGTTCAATGTCACCTTGAATTTTTCACTGCTCTCTTGAAAGCATAACGATAAAGTGTTTTATGCCCACTTCGACCATACGTGTTTCCTACAGCGCATGTTTAATTTCGAATAGTATGCAAGCCATTGATCACGCAGCATGTTCACTGATTCGAATGTCGCTTTGGTTGTTTTGGCAGCTCGCTTGGTCTTCTTCATGTTATACGATACCCACTAGCATCGATCATGTTTTGGCTACGCCGAGATTTGCCCCTGATTACTGCGTGCAATTTGGCCACACGATCAAAAATTTTATTGCCGTCGGCAGCTGTATATCACCCGCTGCTCAGATAAAGTAGCTCAGGCGCATGAAAGGATATTGTCAAGGCGTCGTGACGTGCACGAAGGAAGCCGACTGCAATTACGAGATGAAACTGTTCCCGAAATGGGCCTAATGCTAGCAAAAGCGAACTACTGCAGCCATAAAGCTCCTCGAACACTGTAGGCGTGGTTTGCGCTGAGAGTCTCTGGCAGTAAAATGGGGTTACAACAAAACCTGAGGGGGCAGTGTAGCAATAAAATATTTTATGTGCCCTAACCATGGTATCAGTAGGAAGCACGTTCTGGTGTGAGACTCACTATTAATTTCGGCCACATAGGTCTTTTTTAACGCGTGCACCTAAATCTATCTGAGGTGTAAGGCACGACGAGGACAACGGACAGAATGTGAACACACACCGAGAGCCACTTCTGTATGCATTGAACGTCACCCCATCATACGCTTGAAATATGCAAAACCAACACGCGTCTCCTACCATTCTTACACCTACATCTGAGCACTATGTCACTACGTTTCGCTCTCATGTAAATGCAGCTGGCTTATGCAGGAATCGAACTCATGACTTCGATCTTATCATCGAGATAAGCCTGCTAACTTATCGGCTGGTGTTGCTTGCAAGACCAGTACGTATATGCAGCGTAATGTACGTACACGCAGCATAACTCTTTTGGTGCTGAGCGGTGACGAAAAGTCTACGGCCATCAGTTGAGTTAAACACTTGCATGGCTCACGGTATATTTTAACAGAGGTGTACTAAGCTAGCAAGTTGAGCCGCTTTCGCAATACAACATGTTTGTCTCGGAAATCCGGTGCCCAATCTCAAAATGTACAACAGTTGTCTATTTGCTGCAGCTTCAGTTTACAAACGTACCATGACGTTTCTCCCCGTAAATAGTTGGTAATACTGTGCACGACAAAAACATTTCAATGTGACAGGACCAAGGAAGTATCAGCGAACTGCCATAATCCACTCTTGACGCTTTTGCTCTTGGCATTGCTTGCATTGAAAATGGCAGAGCTTCACGGACAGTTTTCAGCTCTGAGACATTTTTAAACTTTTGTAGCAGCTCACAATGCAGCAGGCGTGTGTGCCTGCTTTCAAGGATGACGAAGCAGTGGGGCCAAAAGCGCGCAAAATGCGAAATAATAGCCTTAAGTAACACGTTTTGCGTCCTCGCAATGAGAAAACCAAGCAAGCGCGGCCCGTCCGAGCGACCGGAGCGTTGCCCTCTATCCGCTAGGGCGGCGAGTGGCGCAGCGCTAACTTGAGCCTGTCTTCCCTATACGATTCACCGATTTTCTCGCGCAGAACATCAAATAAACGATTTGTTCACTCTATCTACACGGAAGATTACGGAGGTGACTTTTGCAGTAAAACATGCACATACGGGGCCGATTTCTGTTTCAATAAACTTTCAGTTTTTAGAACAACGCTTGTGTCGTGTGCTTTCTTGTGTTTTTAAATGCTATGCACTTCTAAGTGAACTTCGGCGACTTCGAGCGTATCTATCTATCTATCTATCTATCTATCTATCTATCTATCTATCTATCTATCTATCTATCTATCTATCTATCTATCTATCTATCTATCTATCTATCTATCTATCTATCTATCTATCTATCTATCTATCTATCTATCTATCTATCTATCTATCTATCTATCTATCTATCTATCTATCTATCTATCTATCTATCTATCTATCTATCTATCTATCTATCTATCTATCTATCTATCTATCTATCTATCTATCTATCTATCTATCTATCTATCTATCTATCTATCTATCTATCTATCTATCTATCTATCTATCTATCTATCTATCTATCTATCTATCTATCTATCTATCTGTCTGTCTGTCTATCTATCTATCTATCTATCTATCTATCTATCTATCTATCTATCTATCTATCTATCTATCTATCTATCTATCTATCTATCTATCTATCTATCTGTCTATCTATCTATCTATCTATCTATCTATCTATCTTTCTATCTATCTATCTATCTATCTATCTATCTATCTATCTATCTATCTATCTATCTATCTATCTATCTATCTATCTATCTATCTATCTGCTTACGTTTGGGTGCTCTCGTGGTCACCCTATTTAGTTGGCGTGAACCAAAATTAGCAGGAGAGGGTGAGATCGTTTGACGAATACGACGTGCTTGTCAAGACATGAATAATGTCACAATCTTGTCGCGTACGTCGTCAAACACTTTCCGCCAAACAGTGGCACATACCCACGAGCGGATATGTGCCACTAGCATGTGGGTATGTGCCACAGGTGATTGACACTTGGGATCTGCTCAGGAACGACGAGAACACACATGGGCAATTTTAACGCGCGAGTGTTAAGAAATACCCGATGTCGGTAGCATTGACTGGACGAGTCCCAGCTGGAATCGAACTGACCCAAGCATTCTGGGTGTCAATGAACCATTTTACCTCAGAGCGACACCATGTTTCGGAACTACTTTTCATATAGACGCTGATCTTCATGAAACGGTATTAGAGGTTTCAGTGCTGCCTACCCAATTTTATAAACGTTACATATGTACAATTTTGGTACAGCCGTCACGTCAGGTTAACGTCAGATGTGGTTAGTTGTCATTTGCTGAAGATGATTTATGTAGCAGTGTTCAGGGCAAGCATCTTCGCGATCATCAGTGCTTCATATGAGCTTCTGGTGTTGCTAATACGCATGTCCCAGTTGGCATAGTTGCGCAAGTGCAAACAATTGGTTATATAAATATCTGCAACTCTTCAGTATATGTCGGTATGAGCGACATTTGTACAATAAATTAGCGTAATTTCATGGCGTAACAATACTGATTGTTGGCCTAGTTGGTACTTGCTTACTGACATGATTTGGCCGCAAATAATACACACACAGAGTAGGCATAAAACTGCGCGTGAGTTGACGGAAGCTTATTACTTTAAAAAGAAAGGTGAAAATTGTATCAGCGAACCGTCGGTGACATTGTACTTATTGGAAGAGAGATTGTTCGATAGCTAGATAGCATAAGGCTGTGTGAAGACTGCGCATGTCTGTATGTTGTTAGTTAGGTCTGAATTTTCACCCGGTATTCTTTAGTTGGAAGTGCCGCTTGTGCTTGTCGTTGAGTGTTTCTTTACTTTGTGTGTGTATTATTTGCAGCCAAATCATTTTATGACGTGTCGCTCAATAAAAAAATTGTAACACGATCACCTTTCTTCCGCATGCTTCACATAACGTCTATTCCTAGGTATGGGGGATGACGACGATGTGCCGGTGTGGCAAAATGCCGAATGTCTGTGTTTCATAGTTTTTGTGTGAATAATTTTCATTTCGCCTTTAGAGCGCGGTCTCTTGCTGGTGTGCGATGAAGTTAGAGCCGTACGGAAGACTACCAGACACCGCATTGACCACGGTTGTTGCTTCCAGGAAGCGCTACAGCTCCAAGAGTGGCAATAAGAGTGATGACTCTGAACCCTACAACGTCAGCAGTGATGAATCAGGGGACGACAACTTCGAGCTTGTGAGAAACCACAAGGGAAAGAGACCATTTATGAGCACGTCACCCAATTAGAGTTCGCCCACCATGCAACCTTCACGGAATACCGAGGTATTAACCACCTTTCTCATGCCAGTTCTCGCTAGTGAGAACATGAGACGTGTCTGTAGAGCTAGAGGCACTAGTGTCGAACGAAATAAAGGAAGTCAGAGTGAATAGCCGCAAGAACATCCTAGCAATTGACGTCAATCATGTGACTGCGCTTGACAGATTGCGTGAGCTAACGGAACTTAATGGGATGAAAGTCCGCTCTCATATCATCATCAGCCTGACTACGTCCACTGCAGGGCCTCTTCCATGTTCCACCAGACAACTCTGTCCTGTGCTTGCTGCTGCCAATTTATACCCCAAACTTCTTAATCTCATCTGCCCACCTAACCTTTTGTCTTCCTCTTACCCACTTGTCTTCTCTGGGAATCCAGTTAGTTACGTTTAATGACCAGTGGTTATCCTGTCTACGCGTTACATGCCCGGCCGATGTCAATTTCCTCTTCTCGATTTCAACTATGATACCCTTAACTGCCGTTTGTTGCCTAATCCACTCTGCTCTCTTCTTGTCTCTTAAGGTTACACCTACCATTTTTTTCCATTGCTCATTTCCATTGCTCGTTTTCTGCAGAATAGTTTTAAGATACCTTTCTGCTCTCATTGTCTAACTCCGTAATCATGAGTTGCAATTCGTCCTCTCAATCACTCAGCAATACAATGTCATCGGCGAAGCGCAGGTTGCTAAGGTACTCTACATTAACTCTTATCCCTAACTGTTCGCATTCTAGGCCACTGAAAACCTCCTGTAAGCACGTGGTAAATAGGATTGGGGAGATTGCATCTCCCTGCCTTACGCCCTTCTTGATTGGTATTTTGTTGCATTCTTTATGAAGCAATATGGCAGCAGTTGATCTCCTGTAGATTTCTTCCAGGATGTTTATATATATTTAATCGACGCCCTTATTCCGCAGTGTCTGCATGACTGCTGATATTTCTACTGAATCAATCGCCTTCTCGTAATATTTGAAGGCTATGTATAGTGGTTGACTATATTCTGAGCATTTCTATATTACGTGATTGAAAGTATGAATGTGGTCGATTGTTGAGTAGCCTGTTCGAAATCGTGCTTGTTCCTTTGGTTGATTGAATTATAATGTTTTCATAACTCTGTTAGCAATTACCTTTGTAAACAGCTTGTACAGTACGGAAAGCAAGCTGATCGGCCTGTAATTCTTCAAGTTCTTGTCATCTCCTATCAGATGTATTAAGATGATGTTAGCATTCTTACAAGACTCCGGTACTCTTCTTGTCAGGAGGCACCTCGTAAACAGGGTGGCTAGTTTTTCTAGTTTAGTATTAAGGTCGGGGTTGTCCCAGCTACTGTACATGTCTCTGCAAAACTTCTCCGCTATTTTGAATATCCTATCCATATTGGTAGTTATTTTGCCTTGTTTTTTTCCTTAGTGCATACATCCGATTTCTGCCTATCCCAAGTTTCCTCTTCACTGCTTTGACGCTTCCTCCGTTTTTCCGAGCGTGTTCAATTCCATCCATGTTATACCTTCTTACATTAGAAACTACATTAGAATTACTTACAATATAATTACATAATACACTTAGAAAGCTCTGCCAGTTCTATTTTGTCTCTTGTACTGGAGACTTTCATACTTTGACGCTTTATAATGAGGTTCTTCGTCTCCTGGGACAGCTTGCCAATGTCCTGTCTAAGTACCGTACATCCAACCTCCACTGCACACTCCGTAATGATACTCGTCAGATTATCATTCATTGCGTCAACGCTAAGGCTGGTTTCCTCGATAAGAGCCGAGTAGCTGTTCTGAAGCGAGACTCTGAATTCCTCTACTTTTCTTCTCAGTGCTAGCTCATTGATTGGCTTCTTGCGTATTACTTTCTATCGTTCCTTCTTCAAGTCTAGGTGAACTTGAGACCGTTCCACTCTATGGTCACTGCGTCGTACTTTGCCAACCACTTCCACATCCTGCATCATGCCTGGGGGTGCACTTATTTATAAAGTCTATTTTGTTCTTATTTTCGCCATTTGGGGTCCTCCATGTCCACTTACGGTTTCCTCGTTTTCGGTAGAAGGTATTAAAATTCCGTAAATTATTGTGTTCAGTGAATTCTACTAGTAGCTCTCATCTAGCATTTCTAGCATCAATGCCATAATCTCTCACTGCCTGGTCTCCAGCCTGCTTCTTCCTTATCTTTGCAATAAAGTCTCCAATTAGTATAGTATACTGTGTTTTTACCTTACTCATTGCCGATTTCACGTCTTCATAGAAGCTTTCAACTGAAGCGTCATGATGGCTGGATGTAGGCGCGTAAGTCTGTACCACCTACATCTTGTATTTATTATTGAGTTTGATTACAAGACCTACCACCCTTTCATTAATGCTATAGTATTCCTCGATGTTGCCAGCTATGTTTCTGTGAATAAGGAACCCCACTCACAGTTCTCCTTTGTAAGCCAAGCCCCATTAGCAAAGGACGTGCCCATTCTGTAGCACCACGTAGGCCCCATCTGTCCGCCCTCCTAACCTCACTGAGCCTTACTATATCCCATATAACACCCTCTAGCTCCTAGAATAGTACAGATAGACTTGCCTCACTAGATAAGGTTCTAGCGTTAAACGTTGCCAAGTTCAGGTTCCAATGGCGGCCTGTCTGGATCCAGAGATTCTTTAGCCGCTCTCGTACACCACTGGGCAAACAAGTGAGCGCTGGGGTGATATATGATGTTGCCGAAGCCATTGCCAACTCGGACTGCCAGTCTTGATCAGGCCGGCTTCGGAAGATGCCATTATTACAAGTATATGTCGTATCGGGACATCACTATGCGTAAGAAATACATTTAAGGGCGAATCACTTCCATCACGCGTAAAAATGGGCCACTTCTGACACGCAGTTCGCCCTTTTATACCGAAACCACTTCATTGCTGAAAGTACATGAAGTTAGGTCACGTAAATGTTGTGTGCATGAACTCTACTGTCTGTTCCCGATGCAGTGCGCGCCACAACAACGACACGTGCCAGGCTACGACGCTGAAGTGTTCAAATTGCAATGGGCCGCATGATGCCTCTTCGAAGGACTGTCATTTTATTCGAAAAGAGCTAACAGTGCCGAAGAAAAGGGCTAGAGATGACATCTCACGCCAAGAAGCAGCTGCATCCATTATGCGACGACGGTCTCGTGGCCGGCGCTGCACCAAAGCCACGAAAACCTCGTCGCCTCACGAAGAATGTCCAAAACCACCTCCACTTCTCCCACTCTGGCCAAGTGCTGCTAATTCTAAGAACAAAGGCGCTTGTGCTAGCAGTGGAACAGACGATTCATTCTTATTACCCAGTCAGAACGCAGCCGTTTGAAAGGAAAATGATGCCTCTACCAGTAACGCAGGTAGCGCTTGGTCTGAGCTATCGAAGAATCGTGCGCCTGATGAGAGGCATCAGACATCGACAGTGAAGGACACTTCATCGATACCTCATAACTTGACGGACGAAGGACAACTTATCGGCATGGTCAGTATCCTGGTCAGTGCTCTGCGCGTGCCTCTGAGCAAAATGCAGACGTCGACAACTCAAAGCGTGTTGTGACTGCTTGACACCATCATTCCAGTTCTCGCAAGCCTTCAGAAGTCTGCTGCTTGAGAACACAAGCGGCACCAGCATGGCTTCACCATCGCAAGATTTTGGGTGTATGGAACCGCGCATACAATTTAATGCAACGAACGTGCTCAATTGATTCAGACACGGACGTGACTCACCGTCTGTGATGTTAAGCACGTAACTGCCATTTTGTCAATGGAATGAGTGACATTTATATTCTTCTTCTTCTCTCTAACTTTTATTCCCCTTACCCCCCTCCAGTGCAAGGTAGCCTACCAGGCTCAGCCATGGTTAACCTTCTTGCCTTTCTTTCATCCTTATGCTCTCTATCTCTCTCTTCTAGGTAAGTGGGATCTGCCGATTTTTTTTTGCGTTTTTTTGTGCTCTGATCGTGACGAGATTCTTGGACTACTCTCTTTTCGTGCTACCGCAGCAACTAAATTTTCGAAAAAAAAAATCGCATTGACGACAGCAGGCCTGCAGGGAAGGAGCTTACTCAGGCAAACGAGGCCTTTGTTCACTCAAGTCACGGTTCGTTTATCAATCTTCGCAGTGACTCATCGCTATTCAGCAACGTAATCGCTTTATCACCACGCGCCGCGTAGCAGCTGACGCATGCGTTGGTTGGTCTGCTTTTCCTCTGCCTCAAAAATGAATTGTCGCTAGTTCTGGGGGCTGCAGCTAAGAGCTTCCGCACTGTACGCAACAAGATTACAGCAGCCATTTTGGTACAAAAATGGATTTCGATAGCGCAGTACATCCCACGATGCTTAGTTTCTATTTTTGCGGCTCAAAGAATGTTAGGGACGCTTGATGAGCATCGTATTTACATTTCCGTCATGGCTAGAGCACTGACGCTTTTCCATAAATTTATGAGAGGCTGATGTTTCGAGCGCAAGTATGCTTGGCGCGTTTCTGTGCGCAGGCTGTGCTTATAAGCGTTACCCCTGTTCCGCGCTCGAGCGATTTCTATGCGTTGCAAGTCAGCAGCGAGCGTTTGAACAGTTGTATCCCTTATTATATTTTCCCTAGAAACTGCGTCTGCTTTGAATTACCTTTTGGAAACCCATATATGCCCAAACTTAGGAAAATAACGAAACTAATTTATTTCCACAAAATGATTGCTTCTACGACCTGAGAAAACAGAATAAGGCTTTTATTTAAAAAAAAAAGAAACTCGTTTGAACAATGGTTTTTGAGCCGTCCTATATGTAGGTCACCAGCGTTTGACACACCGCGAACAACAAAAACAACAAAAAAAAAAACATTGGCGCCTATCGCTTTCATACGAAAGTTACTGCACACCCAATAACTGAAAAACAATTGACAAAAATATCAGCAGCATCGATAACAAGTTAACTGTGTATCTTTTTTGAGCGGTATGACGCTCAGCTACACGCACGCGAGAGAGAGAGAGAAACAACTTTTATTGAAACGGCAAGTGTTAGAGGAGTTGACTCCCCTCCCTTAGATGGCAGCTAGGAGTCCTTGGGCCCTAGCGGCATCTTCGGCTTGCCTGATGACCTGTAGTTGGTCCTCGATGCTTGAGCTTAGCAGCGCGGTCTCCCACTGCTCCGTATTCATGTATGTGTTTGGCCCCTTCACGATGTTGGGACAAGCCCAGATAATGTGTTTGAGGTCCGCCCGCTGATTGCAGTGTTTACATCTGTCTGAGTAGAGGTCCGGGTAACAATGATTATAAGCGATTGGGTTTGGGAACGTGTTTGTTTGTAATAGGCGCCACGCTGTCGCCTGCTGCTTATTTAATGAGGAGTGTGGTGGTGGGTAATGCTGCCTCCCTAATCTGTAGTGCTTGGTAATTTCGTTGTAACTGAACATGCGGTCTCTCTCCGCACGCGGGCTCCGCGTCATTCCTGCCCCTGCTCGGCTCGCTAACTCTCGAGCTAGGGTGTGTGCGGTTTCATTGCCCGGGAGGGAGGAGTGGGCGGGCGTCCATATAACATAAACGTCGCGCTCTCCGCGAAAGTTATTTAAGATTCTTAACGCCTCTTTCGAGACCCTTCCGTTAGCGAAGTTATGAATCGCGGTTTTAGAATCACTGATTACGACGCTGGCCCTTGTGGACGCAAGCGTCAGCGCTATGGCCGTTTCTTCAGCGATTTCCGAATTTCCTGTTTTAATGGTGCCGCTAGCAAGCAGGTGGCCCGCTTGATTTGAAGCGACTATTGCCATGTGTCGACCGTCTGTATATTCGGCTGCATCTACATATACCACGTCCGCGTCATGTTGAAACTTCTTGTGCAGTGCTCTCGCTCTTGCATTCCTCCGCTCCCGGTGATGTTCGGGGTGCATGTTTCTGGGTAACGGAGGTATTATGATGCGCTCTCTGGTTTCTTTTGGGATATCGTATTTATTGCCGCTTTGGCCAGCGTACGTTATTGCAAGTTTGTGCAGGATGTGTCTTCCCGTGTTGCTTTGCGCGAGTCGTTCATATTGCGCTATCATATGAGCCTCAATAAGTTCGTCTAGCGTGTTATGCATTCCTAACGCTTCGAACTTTTCGTTAGACGTGGTGATCGGTAATCCGAGGGCTTGCTTATATGCTTTTTTAATTATGCATTCTATCTTTTGTTTTTCCGCCACTTGCAACTTGAGGTATGGGGTCACATACACTATGCGGCTGATGACGAAGGCTTGGATGAGCTGCACTAAGTTGTGTTCTTTCACGCCGTAGTTTTTGTTGGCGATTCTTCGAATCATTCGAATGGTTTGTTGGGTGTTGTTATCCAGTAACTTTATTGCTTCCCCGTTATGTCCGTTCTCGGATATTCGGAGTCCCAGAACTCTTATGTGTTGTACCTGAGGTATTGGGTAACCTCCTGCTAAGATTGTGATGTTGTGTCGTTCGTGAATGCGCTTGCGACCTCTGCTTGTAGGTCTGTAGAGTAATAACTCCGATTTTTGAGGAGAGCATTTTAGGCCATTGTTCTCCACGTATCGCTCTACCGTATATTAACTGCTTGTTGTAAAATCTCTTCTATGTGACCGTCGCTCCCGCCCGTCACCCATAGGGTGATGTCATCCGCATAGATACTGTGCTGAAGCCCTTCGACGCGTTCCAGCTCTGAGGGTAAACCAAGCATCGCCACGTTGAATAGGAAAGGGGAAAGCACCGAACCTTGTGGTGTTCCCTTGTTGCCTAGAACGAATTCTTCGGATTCCGCTTCCCCGGCCGTGATTGTAGCTTTACGGTTGGTGAGAAAATCTTTTATGTAATCGTACACTCTCCGACCTACGTGTAGGTTTTGCAAGTTGCGCAATATGGCCTCGTGGGTGACGTTATCAAATGCCTTCTGCAGGTCAAGGCCCAGAATGGCTTTTGTATCCAGGGTGTGCGTTTCGGCGTCTATGATTTGATTCTTTAGCTGCAACATGACGTCTTGCGTCGAGAGTCTTGGTCGAAAGCCGATCATGGTGTGTGGGTATAGCTCGTTGTCGTCCATGTATCTGACGAGACGCGTTAAAATTACTTTTTCCATGAGCTTTCCAATGCAGGACGTCAATGAAATGGGCCTGAGATTTCCGATGAGCGGCTTTTTGCCCGGCTTGGGTATTAATATGATTTTGGCGGTTTTCCATTGCTGGGGTATGGCGCCCTTCTCCCAACATTCGTTTATGTACTTTGTGAGAGCAGTGACGGATTCGTCATCTAAGTTGCGAAGTGTTTTATTTGTTATACCGTCGGGACCCGGGGCGGACTTGGGATTGAGTCGTCCGAGTTCGTATCGAATCTCTGCCTCTGTTATGGAGGCGTCGAGGTCGACGTTATCCTTCCCTTCGTACTCTGGGAGTCGCGCCTTTGTGGCATCTCCTACGTATGTCTGGCGTAGCTCGCGTAAGAGCTCTGCTTCTGTACCTGCGTAGCTGTGTAGTATCCGTTGCAGGTTTTGTCTTTGTGTTGTTTTCGTGCCTTCTGGATCAAGGAGGCCTCGGAGAATGTTCCAAGTTTTGGACATTCCGAACTGCCTGTTCATTAAAGTGCACATGCCTGCCCACTGCTGCTGGGACAGCCTATTTGCGTAGTCTTCTATGTCTCTGTCGAGCGCGACGATTCTCTTTCTTAGACGCCGGTTGTGCTTTTGACCTTTCCAGCGCTCTTGCAGGCTGCGTTTTGCCTCCCACATGTGTAAGAGCTTGCTGTCCATTTCTTCCATTCCTGCCTCTTCGGGAACATGTTTGGTGGCTTTCTGCACGCTACGCTGGAGTGTGTCCACTTCTGTATATCTTCGATGGTCTCTGTAGCATCGTCCTCTCTTATCTTACGAAAGGTGTCCCACTCGGTTAACATTATTTTTTTACCTTTCTTTTTACGCGGACCTGCTTGTAAAATTGTGCATACAATGTAGTGATCGCTGCCTAGATTTACGTTAGTGTTGGTCCAATGAGGGTTGGATATATTCCTTATGAATGTAAGGTCCGGCGTGGTGTCTCTACTGACGCTGTTCCCCATTCTGGTAGGGTCTTGTGGGTTAGTTATTAGCGTAAGCTCCTCGTGCTGCGCGTCGTTCCACAGGTTGCGGCCTTTAACGTTTTCGATGGTGTAACCCCAGGCGGCGTGTGGTGAGTTAAAGTCGCCCACGACGATCAGTGCTTGTCTGCCCGCTACGTTTAGCACTTTGCGGAAAAGCGAGCCAAACTTTACCTTTTGTCGTGGTGGACTGTACACGTTCAACACAAACAAGCTTCCCTCCTTTTTTCGAGACGGGAGAATTTCTAGTAGGACGTGGTCTATGTTGCGTACGCCAGTATCGTGTTCTACAGCCGTTATATTACGATGTATCAGTGTGGTTACTGTTGCTTTTTCAGCTAAAGTGCTATATGATTTGTATCCTGATAATTTTGCGGTCCCCCCAGTTTCCTGGAGGGCGATTACATCTGGTGCTTGCTTGGTTTTTACGAATTGCTGCAGGTTACCCCGCTTACGACGAAACCCACGACAATTCCACTGCCAAATCGTGTATTCATTAGGCGGCACCATGTTGGCTACTCGAGTTTTCTATGCAGCTGTTCTCAGCCGCAGGTGGTCTGCTGTACGGCTTGCTCTTGACCGGCCTCGCTCCTTCGGGTCGGGCGTCTTTCGAGACGTTTTCTAGCTGCCCTACCCTACCCTCGAGGGTGTCGAACCTCTGAGACATTTCATCTCGCATCTGCGTTATCTGCTGTTGTAGGTCCGCGCGCATCTGCATGAATTGCTGCTGTAAACCTACGAACATTTCCTGAAACATGCCTTTTACTTCTCCGAGTGTAGAGTCGCTTTGCTCATCGGCGTTTTCCTTTGCCCTTCGTTTATGCGGTGGCGTTTCTCCACTCATCGACGCGGGAACGGGCGTCGCCGGAGCTCGAAGAGGTGTCGACGCCCTAATGGGTGTTGGCGTGGTATGGGTCATCTCTGAGTGTTTTGGGTTCTTAAGCTTAGCGTTTTCTACTTTAAGCATTTTTACCTCTTCCCTTAGCGTCGCGTTTTCTCGCTTTATTTGCTCTAACAACTGTCTGATCTGTGTTATTTCCTGTTCTAAGGCGGACCCCGCGCGTGTAGGTGTAACAGCAGTGCCAGAGACCGCGTCTGCAAAGCTCACCTGTGCCTGAGTTTCTACCGCTCCTCGGCTGGATTGCAATCTTGACGTTGCCCTGGATCTCGATCGGGTTCTCGATCGGGTTCTCGAACGGGTTCTGGACCGGGTCCTCGACCTTGGTCTGCGACCGGACTGCTTCCGACTGTCCCCCTCGTATGGTCCCGGGGGTGAGCCTTCTGTGCGATGGCCTTCTGATCCCTGGGTGTTCTCGCTCGTTGCTTTGCCAGCTCGTTTGTTGTAGTCGTTGATGCCGTATGGTGTTTCGGCCTCCGCTTCTTCTCTTCTTCGTCGCTCCCAGCGTCTTCGCCGGACCAAATACGGTATCTTGTACTTTGCCTTGCAGCGTCTGTCTCCCGTAAAGTGAGCTTGCCCGCATAGCTGACATCTTGCTTCACACTGGTGTTCTTGCGGCGGGTTGGCCACGCCGCATCCTCTGCATATTTTTTCGTCTGGGTTGGGGCAAACGTCCGCCCTGTGTCCCAGCCTCCCACATTCGTAGCAAATGTCAATGTGTTTTCTGTATAGCGAGCACCGGACGATGAGCGCTCCGTATTTCACGTATCTCGGCACGTGTAGTCCGTCGAAGAGCACGATTACATTATCTGTGTTGCCCATCCTCTTCGCGTGTAATATGCTTGGGTTTCTTGCTGTCACTAGGTTGTCTATAATATCTTCGGAACTTTCCTCTTGGGATATCCCTCTTATGAGTCCCTTAGATGTGTTTTCCGGCGCTGCTCTGTAGGCGCTGGCTTCGTGTTCTTGCTCTCCCACTCGGATCTTCGTGATGGCTCCGTACCGCCTGGCTCGCTCTTCGGACGGCGTGCTGACGACCACGATATTCTGCTTGTAGTTTATGCATATACTGTCTTCTTCTGCTGCTTCGCGACCGACGCCAGCGGCGTTTCTCAGACAGCAGTATATGCGTGCCTGCCTGTGCTCCGAAACGCTGAGTCCTCCTCGTGGTCGCACGATCACTTTGTAGTCTTCTGCCGGTGGACGAGGAAGTCTGCTTGCATTAGCAATTTGTCGTATGGTTCGTTCACCTTTCCACTTGCTGTCCCCAGGCGCGCCCGTCGGCGCAGCAGCGTCTCTTAGCATGGTTCTCTTCGGGCCTGAAATCCCTCCAGATGTTTTCGTGATGTTTCTTCTGCGGACTTCGCACCATCCGGCGTCGTTGGTAAAGTCCTCCGGTTGCATATCTTCTACTTCCACGCTTACAACCTCCATCGTGGTGCTAGACGCGCCGTCGAGGCGTTCCGGGGTCGCCCCAGGCGTCCTCGTCGACGCGTTGGACCTAGCTCTCCCCGCCGCTGCGGCGGCAGACGCAATGTTTGATCTTCGTGGCGACTCAGAATTATCGGTGTCAGTGCCGAAAAAGCGGGCCCACCTTGCAATAGTTGGTATCCAGGTGTTCGGCTGAACTTCCTCCGTCGATTGGCGTAGAGACTTTAGCCAAGTTTTGCAATTTTTTAACAAAAATCATTTGAAAACTGCGGAGCCTACACAACGTGCGTCCGCACTCTGCGACTCCTAGCGTCCAACCTCCCACGCACGCGAAATGCCATTTTGTGACTGGAAGAATGTAGCTATTTGTAGCCCAGCGATCACCAAGACTTCCATGTGACAAGGACAGAACATAATAAACACACTATAGGTGGCGCTACCTTTTTCGCAGAAAAACAAAACAAAACATTCGAGTTGCAGTGAAAGGTCTCAGCGTCCTACATGTAGGACACAGGGCATAACTGAGTTTTGAGAACAACCGACGTTAAGTAGAACACACAAGCTAAGCTTCTTTACCAGTACGTGCACACCATTTTATGTCTTGTTATGTGACGCACTTTACATTTTTTTTGTAGATCAGACTTGTATTTCATGTGAAGCCGCTATTTACCGACTGCAGTAGCCAACAGGAAGAAAACCCAGCAAGCCTAACAGTACATTAGGCCCAACGCATTCCCATACGCTTTGACCTCTGCAGGAGCGGTGCTAAGCACCTCTTTTACGTCGTTGCCGCTGGCGAGTTGCGTTGAGTGCTTACTCGGCGCTCAGTGGAATGAATGCGATGTACGCTGCAGCGAGAAAAAAAAAAGGGACGTTATTTTCTAGGTAGTGGGAGCTAGCGAGGCTGCGTTAGTATTGCTTTTAGTCTATCCGTCCTGCCTTAGAAATAACGACTCAATTGAATCAAACCTCTCATAGATGTGATGCAAGAAGGATAATGCATACAGAGTGCGACGCGTTGCGAGGAGTACTTTTATGTGCACCGAAAAGAGATTTAACATTGCGAATGGTGTTCAATAGCTTTGTTATACCTTCTGCACTCCGGTATTCTGGTCATTTCATGAAAGAGTTGTCGAGATTGAACGCCCGATTCAGTCTATATATACGACGATTTAGTTACATCTCGGCATCCAGCGTACTCCAATGATGGTACGGTGTTTCAAGCGGCAGGCAGAGATTGCAACAAGATGTGCTGTGTCTTGGTGTATTATTTGGTATTCCGGCTGAGCACAAAATTGTCCCTTCGTGTTTCTGTAGTGGCGTTGCAGGGTGCCGCTACATGGCTCTATTTCCAACAGCAATAACTTAACGCGTAAATTTTTCGTGACACTAACGCGTCAAAGCTTTATGTTTTGATTTACTTGCAGCTACTCATATGACAGAAACGTAGTGGGAAATGTCCGCTGGTGAACGCAGTGCGGTCAGCGAAATTTGACCGAAGCGGCATCTGCCATACAGCTTCTCTGAAAACCTGGGAGTGTTTGCGAGGCACGTGCGTTCAAGAGTCGCTGCAACTGACGTAGCAGTTACTACAGGTCCCTATTGGTCCCCTTGAAGTGGCTCGAAGGCTGATTGGATTTCGTAAAGGGAAATAAACAGTCTCCGCATTCCTGCTTCAATTGAAGTGAATGTGTTCCCCATTCTCTCTCTTTTTCGTTTGTTCGGGTGAGCAGACTTTTTCGTTTCGGGCTGTGGAGTGCCAGAATGCTAGACGCTCCGACCAATTTGATATCCCCCTATAACTGGATTCAATAGAGAACCTTATGGGGCTAATGAAAGTTACACTGAATGACTTCGGCGTAGAAATCAACTTGTCTCATGAACTAGGGGGCGGGGGCATTATGGCTGAGTGCACACCCATGAATTGAAAAGTTTGCAGGCATAACGTAGAAACGGAAAGCATAAAACCGGGTTCATTAGCGAATCATAGGAGAGAACTTTGCCCTACAGTGGGCGTAGCCAGGCTGCTGCTGCTGATGATGATGATGATTGACAACCATACATAACTCAACTCCCTAGTACCGAATCACTGAACCCAGGTGCGATTATAGTATGGGTGCCGGGCATAGAGACATAACTCTATATGAAACACCTGATGCACTAGCGAAAGCAGCGTTAGACGGACCAGCTATCAATATTACCCCTACAACAGCCTTTATAGTAGTTTCTAGATTTCGGAGGCAAATGATGATGCGAGAATTCTCTACACCGTCTTTAAAAAGTTCTCCAGATTTCAATCATCTAATGAACCCTGGAAAACTTCCTCATGTCATAACCGATGCCCGGAAGTTTTAATCACTTGATTACGCTGTCGTATTACTCCATTAAATTTTTATTTAATGGAGTAATACGACATTAAATAGAATAAGACGGTGTAGAATTCTCTACACCGTCTTTAAAAAGTTCTCCAGATTTCAATCATCTAATGAACCCTGGAAAACTTCCTCATGTCATAACCGATGCCCGGAAGTTTTAATCACTTGATTACGCTGTCGTATTACTCCATTAAATTTTTATTTAATGGAGTAATACGACATTAAATAGAATAAGACGGTGTAGAATTCTCTACACCGTCTTTAAAAAGTTCTCCAGATTTCAATCATCTAATGAACCCTGGAAAACTTTCTCATGTCATAACCGATGCCTGGAAGTTTTAATCACTTGATTACGCTGTCGTATTACTCCATTAAATTTTTATTTGTTTAGAGCAGTCTTGACTCCCTCTCTACTTTGTTCTTTTTGTGGAGAAGAGGAAAGTGTGGAGCACTTTTTTACTTTTTTTGGAAAGTTTCCAACATCAAGAAACGTATCACGAGAAATACAATTACGAATCCTTGGCTTAGCTTTGATAACGTCAAATTTACTATCCTTAGGTGCACATACCCTAGGGTACAGCAACGGGAAACTGTGCGTGGCCGTGCAAGATTTCATCGTACAGTCTAAGAGATTTACTTAATAACCACAATACCAAAAGGTTCTCAGTTAACCCATGTAGGCTATGGAAAAATTTTCTTTGGTATCAATCATTTATTGCTCTGTCAGTAGGAACTAATTCATCAAAATTTTTTCTCAAAACTAATTTACAAGAAACAATATTTTTGTTAATTTTCTTTTCACCAGTATTTAAGTATGTACATTCGTTTTTTTTTATTTTCGTAAGCTACCCGATTCTTGGCCGATCCCCCCGGGTGGGTGTGAGCCATGAGTTTAGGATCTACTTCTACATCTACATCTACATGTTGTGCCGACAACTTCACAGGGAACCCCTATGAAGAAACACTATCAAATATGCTGGTTTAACATTGCTCTTTCCCCCCCGTTCTGCAGTGGTGTAAAAAACGATGTGAGCATAGTCGCTTTCTTTTGACTTGCTCTTACATTTATTTATTGCAGTGAAATACGTTTTCCTACAGATCTTCTGGTAGCTACAACGTGTTTATATTGCACATTATATGAAACTGGTAAACGAAATCGTGTTCTGATTGGCCCCTAAACCGAAAACCCGGAGCCACTTTGGTCTTTTGGTAAACAACGTGGAACTGTGATCGCTCATCCCTCTAGCTTTTTGCCCTATGCTGCCAGTTTGAAAAGTTGTGAGCCCTGTGCATTGAACGAACTTCTCACTAGTTTTTTTTGTTTGCTTTGGTGTTTCGGGCGCTGCCCGCATTGCTGCTTCAAAACTGTCTGTAAGGTAAAATGAATTTACGAAGTGCTTACATAGAGGGCACACAACTGGAAATCGTGCGATAGTTTGGAGATATTGTGTTGTTTTTTTGTTTTCCCCAGAAAACGGGCTAGATCCGCTGCAGGCATTGCGTTCTATAAGCGTGAATGGAGGCTTATTTACTAATAAAAAAAGTCACCGCTTTACCGCAAAGGCGAAGCAATGAAAGCGATAGAAACAAATTGGAAGGTCACGCGCAGAATGGTAAGCAGGTCAAAACGTGCCCCGCATTTCTCATGCACAAATGACTCACGAAACAGACTCACAGGTACTGATGAACGCGAAGAAGCGTCTCAGTTGTTACTTCGTTGTGTCTGAAAAGCGCGTGATTTTCGCAAACGGAGACTGCAATGATTGGAACGACATTTGTACGCCTGGTAACTACAACAGAATCGTTCCAAGTAAAGCGCAAAGACAGCCAAGACGTACGATCCTCCCCTCCTTCACATCGCGAGAAAAGGGCGCTCGAGAGAACGTTCACTCCTCTCCGCGGTCCAAAGTACGCGTGAGAGGTCAGAGCCGCCGCGCGCTCATTGCGCCATCTGGATGATAATGCTAAAAACATGATACCCCCCCCCCCCCACCCCCCGAAATGCTCGCCAACAGCGGTAAGTGTTAGATATAAATAACTTGCCGTTTCAACTTCTAAGGAGGTACCTCTTGGTGGCTCA